>NW_024063371.1:0-600000 GCF_006381635.1 Hibiscus syriacus | reverse complement strand
CCACACCTCCATTTGCATCAGATTAGTTTAATTTAGGTTTGGTCTGGTCGATGGTATGTTTTGCAGCAAGGAAATAAAAAACATGGACGCAAAGGCTTGTATAGGAAAGCATTGCCGAGTGGTGATTTCTTAGCTTTTATTCGACGAACAAGAAGATCAGCTGCTTGGTAAAAGGCAAAATCTGCAACTGATTTTAGTTTTAGCTCATCATTTGGCGTGTTAAATAACTCGTATGGGCTAGTTTAAGGTTCGGGATTCTGTTGAATAATTTACAGATGCAGAGGGCCGTTATTAAAGATTTCTTGTAATATATTAATATGTTTCTGTTTAGTAATATTTTGTTTAGAATTACTTGTTTCGAAATGTTAAAATGGTTGTTCGAATCCTAATATATAAATAAATATTGGTGATCAATTAATCACTGTTTTTTTAAAAAACAATAAACATGTTATATCGTATAATTAAAATATTATTACAAATATGTCACTTTTTTCTAAATATCTCAAGAAATGGTGACATGACTTAATATAATAACACTTTTAGTTCTTAAAACTTGTATAATTTACTAATTTAATTTTAATTTAAAATAATTTAATAAATTTTACTATTCATAGTTAAAATTCCTATCACTTTAGTATTTATTATTTCCTTAAATTATTTGTTATTATCTAAGAAATGTTATATTGTTTTTTGTTACTTTTTATATAATAACAAATTAACGATGACTTATTACTGATTTATATAAAAAAAATACAATTATCTAGTTATTGTTTGGATATAATGGGTTCGTTTGGTTAAATTTATTGACTTGTTTGTAATAATATTTTAAGTGAGTGATTTAGATATCATAAAATATAATCTTAGAATCCCAAACGAATATAATATCGCATAGGAGTTGAGTGCCAATGGGGCTCAAGGGGGCCCGACCCATGTTCTAATTTATAATTTAAGTTTTTATATTGTATAAAAATTGTTAAAAATCGAGTAAATTTCAAGTTTATTATTTAAACTATTATTTTTATTCTATTTTGATATTTAAATTTATTTTTTTTCAAAATCAATTCTAACATTTAGTTTAGGTTTCAAATTGGTACTCTTCATTTAAAAAATAAACAAAATTCTTGATATGACATTCTTTTTCGATGATGACGTGATATTATCATATGATAATACATCAACATCACTGTTAAGTTTTTAACAACGAAGTATCAAAATAAAACCTAAATTAAATGTTATGTATGATTTTGAAAAAAAGTAAAGTTTGAGTACCAAAACAAAATAAAAGTAATAATTTTCTCTATAGAGATTTTCTCTATCTCAAAACACAAAACATAATATAATAGGGTGTAAAGTCTTGTTATTCCAAACATAAAATATTGCGACATTCCACAACTATAGTAAGCCTATTCTACATCGTCACATATTTACTAAAGTGGTCAAAATTCAATTGAATATTAATTTATTGGCAAATAATTAAGCAATAGTATATTTCTTAAATTGTTATTTAATTTTATATTTTATATCTAATTTTAGTATATTTAGCACAATATCACTCGTGGACGCATTTTAAGATTCGAAAGAGTCACATGTTTCATTATGATTATCTAATAGTTATAGTTTTAACACTTTTTAAAATTGTATTTTTTATTATTTACTTTTATTTTATTTCTAATTTTCTACTTGTTATTTCATAAAAATGATAGAGCAAATGTGTATATTTAATGTTATCATTTATATATTTTTTAAAATAAATAAATAATAAAAATAAAATTATGTATAAAATTTAAAGTCGTCAAAAAGATTCAGCTTCTGTTAATATTAAGTTATGGTTCCGTCCCTGATATCACACCTAATATTAGTGAGTGAGTCTTATAATAAAAATTTTATACATACACAATAATTCAAATCCAAAATCATTTTTTACCACTTAAACCAACCCATTAATATACATCAACGTTTTAAATTTAAATTTACCTTTATCTTAACTGTGTATTTTTATATTATATTGAGTCATAATTTAATTAAAGATCATAGTATTAAATGATTAAGAATTTATGTATAAATAATAGAATTTAATTAGTTAAATAGTTATATATATATATATATATTAATTACGGATGTTGCCTCTGAAGGCAAATCGTTGGTACCCAATAAAACAATTAAACAATCTTGTTGTCTCTTGTTCAGTTATTCTCGTTATTATGTTGCCTTTCTTCTTCTCGGCTGGTAAACAGTGAGTCGAGCAAGGCTCGAACCGAATCAGAGGTTCTTTTGTTATTCCTGAGGAGACTACCGAAAGAGAATTTTCCAACAATGGGAGATGACAAATTGACGATCGCGATGGCAAGTAGAGATCGAGAGCTTCTGATCCCGGTCCCTCGACGACGATTCCCCCCAAACCTTCTCCTTCCGTTCCAACGCATCACACCGGCCGCGAGGTCTCTCTCATCCCATATTTTTGAAAAATATCTTTTTGGTTGTTAAATAGCGTTACATTTGCGATGGAATTCGATCTGACTTGGTCTATGGCTGTTTTTGTTTAAATAAATTGGTCGTTAATGAGAGAAATTGGATGTTTCAAATTGATATTTAATTGAGAAATGATTTACTTCGGAACAGGTAGCACATTGATTTTGTTGTTGTTGTTGTGTGAAAGGAGATTGCAGAATAATTTACAGTAGCTGTTGAGAATGAGGAAACTGTTTTTCATTTTAAATTTCTCTTTCTTTTAAAAATTTGGTACCAGAAGATAAGACCGTTTGGAAGATATATTTAAAGATTGATTGTTGATTGGGTTCTGTCTTATAGTAGAGACTCTATGATTATTTATATATTCGTATTCAATCTCTGCTAGAAATTCCCTTGGATAAATTTTAGGGTATTGAATTGTAAAATTGAATTTGATGTCAGCCTTCCACTCTTTATAGACTTGTTACCGCTATTTTAGATGACTAAGAAAATTATTATAGTTCTTAATGAGATATTTCAAAAACAGATGTTTTCAGCATGCTGGAATGTATAGGAATTGTGTGCTTATTCTTGTCCATGTACTCTTGTAGTGATGCACGGGTGTTATTTTCTAAATGTGCCTGACAAGCTTTGTTTTATCCAGACCTTTTACAAAGTTTTCCAGAGCTGGGCTTCAAAGAAGTTCATGAGCGGATGGTAAGCAACAGTCTTTTTCTTGTTTCTTAAGGTTTATTTACTCATGAGATATTTGTGCAATTATCATTTGTATGATATTTAATGATTTGCATATTCTATTCTTCTATTTAACTTCTCTTATGTCCTTGATCTTGAGTGAAAATGCTTTCACTAATGCAGTGAGCCTAAATCTTGGAATAAGAGATAAATGTAAATGACTAAATGCCTTGAAATAGTTTCCAAATTGTCGGTTTATTTTATACACAAAGTGTTTGGTGAAAAACAAGCGTTTCACTGGAACGATTGGGATGCAAATTGATAGTCTTTCCTTGCCATTATTTAATATAATAAGTTTCTTTGTTCACAATGCCCCCTTGGAAGAGTTATGTTGGAATCTTCATTTGAGAAGTGAAATTGGTGTGGCAGATTTAATTTTGTATCCAGCCCAATACCATTTAATTTTTCTTTGTTTCTTCTTTTTCTCGTAAATTTGGTTGGTTGTCTTGAAATTCTCTGCTACTTATCTTTCATCTTACAAAAAAAAAATAGTTATTGGCTTCTTGCCATCGTGGATTGGTGCTAATCAACTATTTGATGAACTCAGAAACTTCAAAGATTTGTTTCTAATACCGAATATATTCTTGTGGCATCGTCTTATCAAATCTATATTGTCATTCATGATTCTGTTATAGCAGCAGCTAATTCATAGATGTTTTGCAGTGCTATTCTGTTTCCTATTGCAATCACTTTCTACATAACATGGTGGTTTGTTCACTTTGTTGATGGTTTTTTCTCTCCAGTTTATGATCAACTTGGCATTGATGTATTTGGTGAGCATTTCACTTAGCAGCTAAAAATGTTTCTTTTGCCTTTCCCATCTAGACCTATGAACTTGATTCATGATTTGTTAATTCTCTCTTTTCCCCTTTCTTAAGGCTTCTGAATAATGAGGACAACTGTGCCCTACAAATTATTATTATTATTATTCTGAGAGATTGTGGAAATAACTGTGATAAGAGTGACAACTGTAAGAGCTTGGATGGTATTTTAAAAGACTGGAGGAATCCCTTTTTTTTGACATCTATCATTCTTTTTAGAAGTTTTCCATACGGCTACTGCCTGCATAATACTTATTAGCATGTTTCATATAAATTTATGTAAATCAGGCTGAATTGGAAATAAATATATATGCAGGACATTTTAGCATAGGAGAAATGCTTATTAGATTGTTGATTTACGATTTTAAATGTGAGATCTTACCAAATATGGTATTTACTGGAAGAAAGCTGAATTGTCTTTTCACAAGGTGGCCTTTGCAAATGATCTACCTTTGTGTTCTATATCTAAATATTGGTAGTCATTTTTTTAAGGTCTCATGTTTTCTCCTCCTTTTACTTCTGGATAGGTCTCGGATTTGTAACTTCTATCACATTCATCTTCTTGATTGGAATATTCATGTCCTCATGGTTGGGAGCATCTGTCCTGGGCCTTGGTGAGTGGTTTATCAAGCAGATGCCATTTGTTCGCCATATCTACAATGCCTCCAAGCAGATTAGTTCTGCTATTTCACCAGTTGTGTGTTCTGCTGGTTTTCTTCCTCATGAAATAAAATAGTTTAGTTAGTCATATTATTAAAGTTGGTTTAGGTAGAGACGATCTATATGCTACATCACTTTTATGTTTTACATCTTTATTGCAATTCAGATCAGAATACACAGGCCTTCAAGGAAGTAGCCATCATAAGGCATCCACGTCTTGGTGAATATGCATTTGGGTTCATCACTTCATCTGTTATTCTGCAGGTGAGCAAATGAAGTTTTTTGCTCCGAAGCTATTATTTTGTCACTACTTTCCTCTTTTTACTTATTTTCCTGTTTCATATTCATCATGCTTCACATGGATTGATTGGCATGCTGCCTGCAGAACTTCTCTGGTGAGGAAGAGCTATGCTGCTTCTATGTCCCCACGAATCATCTTTACAATGGTGATATATTCCTCATCAATACGAAGCATATTATCAGACCGAATCTATCAGTTCGTGTAGGAATCGGTGAGGGTTTCTCTTCTTTTGTTCGTCTATTATTTTACGGACGTTTCCCTTGCTATTACCGAGTAGTCTGTTGTGTTATAGGCCTCCCATTGTTTGGTGGAATTGGTTTGAAATTGCCACTTAGTGTGAGGCTGCGTTATTGATTTCTAAAGCAATGGTTTTGATATTGGAGTAGTAGTATGAAAAAGGGACGAACTTTTCCCTTCTCCAAATTAAGCTATAAATACCTCACTCCTTCTATTGCAGAAATCGTTGTGTCCGGGGGAATGTCAATGCCTCAGACCCTATCAACGTTAGATTCGCGATTGCCGCTGGAGAGAAGTAGGTCTGACATAAGCTGAGGTTTCATGTGGCAGTTGTAGAGTTTTTATTTATGGGTTTGAGATTGAAATCATCAGAGTGCCCCACGCAATCCATGTCTCAGTAATGCGGGATTCAGAATGAGATTGCAAATTTTTTATAAACTTAATGCCTAACTCAATTGATTCTCATTCGAGCTCTGTGGTTAAAAAAATTATAAATTCCTTTGGTTTGTGTTTGATACTTGTGGCTTATGTTATATATGGTTGCTGGTTTACAAAAGTAAATGTCACCCGTTTGCTTTCAAATATTGTTGGGTTAAAATTACGGCGAAGGTGCCTCCGGAGTAGGTACTTTATCTTGGTCTTTAAATTTTGTGTGTGTTTTTTTTCTTGGTTGTTGCCATTCCGATTTTAAGGCTTCATCTTGATTAATCCGGACCGACATGCGTTGCACACCTGAATTTGGTGGGTGAATCTTCTAACAAGGATTTTCTGCATACACAATGACTTGAGTTCGAAACCTCACTTGAGCGATATTAAGTGTCTTACCACTTAAACCAACCCATATTCGTATTTTTTTCTTACTTTTGAAATGACAAATTTTGTTTTGATTTATTAAAGAATTTTATATTTTAATTTTTTTTATCTTGAAGTCTCGGTATAAAGTTTACAAATTATCTAGGAATTATAGGTATTTTAAACGTGGAAGATATTTTATCTAAATATTAGTTATAGTTAGATATATTAAGGATTGGGTTATTCATTCATGTTTGATTTTTTTTATTAAAAATTTGAGAGGTTTTAGATAAAGGTAGGATAAAGTACGCAAATGGCCTATTGATTATAAGATATTGTTTTGTTAAGTCCATTGATTATAAGATATTGTTTTGTTAAGTCCATTGATTATTAAAAGTTACAAAATGATGTTTTGATTATAGGATGTTGTTTTGTTGAATTTCTCGACTATTAAAAATTATAAAATGGTCACTTGACTATTCACATCTACCAAACTTTTCATTTTCTATTAAAAAAATTGGTAGTCGTCTAAGTTGTACGTTAACCTATTAAAAAGGATATGATTAAATCTGATTCCAAAATAGTTTGAGTTGTATATATATATGAGTTTGAAGCATATGAATAGTCAAGTGACTATTTTATAAATTTTAATAATTGGAGATCAATAAAATAAGACCCTATAATCGGGGGACCGTTTGTATATTTTATCCATAAAACTATTAGGTTTGAAAAATGAGTTTAGAGAATAAAACTTAAACATGTTTAAAATGGAAATTGAGTTTGAATTTATTCTAGACTTAAATTTGGTTTGGTTTAATTTCTTTTTTATCTTTTAAGTTTATAATTTAATATAATATAACATTCTGGATGATGACGTTGGGGAATAGGATTTAGGAGAGCATTTTTAGAGTTTTAGGTTGGATCAAATTGATATAATTTTTAAACATTAAAAGTTTATTAAATTATTTTGAATTAGGATCAATTTGGTATAGCAAGTTTTGGTGATTAAAATTGATATTATACCATGTCAAATCATCATTTTGTTAAGGATGACCAAAATATAAAAAATACAACGTCAGATGTATATATATATATTAAAAATAATTGGGTAACAAAAATTAAAGAACAACAACAAATGAATGATGAAATAGGTAGTTTACATAAACATTTATATTACATTTTAAAACAAAAATCTAAGTTTTTGAACATAATATGAAGCTCTCATTTATGAAATACATAAGACGTCAAGGCAAAAATAATGTCGTGACAGCTGAATCCAGATGCCTGCTCCGTCAAACATGACGCTAACTTAGTCCAACCCAACAACCAGATTAACGGAATCACTGCCGACACTCGTCCCCGAACCTCTTAGCTTAAAGGGTCCCAAACCTCAGCTCCGAACCTAACCTTGGTAATAGTTGGTACATTTCTTCACTCTCTTGCCTGCCTGGGTCCTCCACAAGCTCAGCGTCTCTCAATTGAAAAGATCAGGATGCACACTAAATCCGATTCCGACTTAACAAGCTCAGTTGATCCGTCGTCTCCGAGATACCCCAAACGCCAACTTTATTACGTCCAAAGCCCTTCGAGGGACTCCCACGATGGCGAAAAGTCATCGTCCATGCAGGCAACGCCCGCTTACAGCAGCCCCATGGAGTCTCCTTCTCACCCTTCTTACAGCCGTCACTCCAGGGACTCGTCTGCCAGTCGTTTCTCGGGGACCCTCAAGAAAGGAAGGAAGAGAAACGAAAAGGGCTGGACTGAGTGTAACGTCATTGAAGAAGAGGAGGGGGACTACTTTTATGGGAAAGATAAAGGGTTCACGAGGAGGTGCCAGATTTTGATGGCCGTGTCTGGGTTCATCGCGGTTTTCAGTTTGTTTTGTTTGATCATCTGGGGTGCCAGCCGCCCTTACAAACCTCAAATTGTTGTTAAGGTTTGCTTTTTAGCTTTATTAAAATATGATACAACGTTCTTGTCGTTATATAGGTGAGAGTATTATTTAATTACCCTTTGATTCCTTTAGACATAAGATAACTCGAAAGAAGTAATATTAAAAAAATAGGGGTTTGGGATGGTTGTGTTATTTCTTAATTTCTGCAACACACATAGATTTGTCTTATGAGAGAGTGTCTTGTTTTGCAGAGCTTGACAGTCCATAATTTCTATTTTGGAGAGGGAGCCGACATGACAGGAGTTCCAAGCAAGATGCTTTCAATCAACTGTTCAGTAAGGATGACACTATACAATCCTGCAACTTTCTTTGGTATTCATGTTAGTTCCAATCTTGTCAACCTAATGTACTCAGAAATCACGGTTGCCACTGGTCAGGTAACATTTTCTTAGACGTTTTTCTCGACAATAACAAAAACGTTTTGGCATTATGATCTTATATTTGTATTTGCAGATGAAGAAGTACTATCAGCCAAGAAAGAGTCATCGAACTGTGGCCCTGACTCTCCATGGGGACAAGGTTCCTTTGTATGGGGCAGGGGCAAGCTTAGCAGTCTCAAATGATGCAAGTGGAGTTCCAATGAAGTTGGTTTTTGAAGTTCGGGCCAGAGGGAATGTGGTGGGGAAGTTGGTGAAGTCGAGGCATCGGAAACATATCTCTTGTTCTTTGGTTATCGACTCTCACAGTAGCAAGCCTCTCAAGATGAAAAGCAGTTCATGCCAATACGACTGAGATGAAAATGGTGGGGTTCGGGTGTTTTTTAAGTTATTTTCAAACTTTCGATCGATCAGAAAGTGTGGAAGTAATAATCGTTTAGAAAACAGTATAATCAGTTTGGAGAAATAGGAAGTGGTCTATCATCTTGATGTAGATTATATCTTGCGATCATTAATAAGACAAGTTTTTGGTTCATGTATCTGTTGTTGTTCTGCACTACAAGAGTAGTTCTCCGTACAAATTCAAAATTTCTAAACAAAACGAGAAACAAGGAGAACTGACAGATGATCAGTCAATTATTTCAAGTATTTTGAATGTAATTCAACTTGAAATGGAACCATAGAACATTAGTTGCAGTAATCATTAATAGGGTCAATCTACATACATGACGGGGGAAAACGACCTATCTTACAAGAATAGCTTTTCTACTGAAAAATGATAGCAATGTTGAAATTTTAAGAACTCATAATGAGCAATCAAAGGAAATGAGTCAAATAACGTAAAAATTATAAGATCAGTAAGGCTGAATACATCTATTCAGGTGCTTTGACACTCTCCTCCTGCTTGTCAATGGCACAGCCACGCTCAAGTACGGTGCCACCTATCCTTTTTGGGGGCCAATAACGAAATACTGATCTTCCTATGATATTCTTGGCTGGGAGGGGACCCCTGAACGAAACAAAATACGAGGAATCAACAAAAAGGAATAGGAGGGAAACCTGCTGATTTGAAGGATCAACCTGGTTGAGCATCATATCTTACCAAACGTGGGAATCATAGCTATTATTACGATTGTCACCCATCACAAAGACGGAATTTTCGGGTACTTGCTGCAACATGAATAGCAAGTATACAATCAGAAACAGATTGGCACAGCTTTATGATGAAGGAAACTACAAGTTTGCACACCTTGTGAATTATTTTGGCTTTAACTCAAGACCTTGGTTTAACCTCTACTTCACTGGAAAAGTTTATGTAAAGCACAATTGTCTCATGCAAGCAAATCTTATCTTAAATGAGGGACAAATTATTGTAGTACATAACTTGAGATTCATTTTCTGCTCAAAGGCTAGTAGGCTACCCTACTCATCTAGGCTTTGGCCAATGGAATTAAAAATAGAAATTAAAAGATTTTAAATTTTAGATATGGACACGTACAATTGGTGTCATTTCATAGGAAGGTGCTTCGTCGATGAACTCTTCATTTCGTACAACCCCATTAACAATAAGCTTTCCATTATGAACCTGCATCGGAACAAATTTTAAGAATTCATTCTAATGAAACCCCAAAGTATAAATGATAATACATCAAAACAAAAGAAAGAATAATAACATCTAGGTAATTGTAAAAACAATGGCCTACTTTACTTGGACACGGGGGTGTGTGTGTCAAACACAAGTATATTCAAGTTTTCCAGAGGGTTCTTCAAGGATCAAATTTCCATACCTAGGTCCGAATATGCATCAGACACAGGTACTTCAATAAAAATGAAGTGTTAGAGAAACAAAGGAAGTGTGGCACCTTACTTGTAACTAAGAAAAAAAAAAGATATCCCTGTGCATAGTATGTAGGAGGCCAACAGAAATGACAGGTATTTTGCAAAAATATCTATTTATTCTAACATTTTCCTGGGTTCTACTGATTCAACATCACAGCATGCAACATTAATATGCAGTAATAATTTTCTCAATATGATGAGAAACAGAAACAGCCAGCTTATCAGAAGGGGAAATACAAATGCTTAGAAATTGTCAGGGTAACCTCACCTCCACAGTATCACCTTCCTTAGCTACTATTCGTTTAATGAAGACATCGTCATCGGTGTATCCTACTTCCTGAAGAACTGGCGGGCTTTTGAAGATGACAATGTCATTAGCACAAGGCTTCCTAAAGTAGTACGAAACCTGAAAATTTCAAATTTTTAAAACTGTCAAGATATATGTAAGAATTAAACAACTTGTTCACTTATTGATGCATTTCTAAAACAAAATAAGATTTGATCCCCCTTCTTTATGGTTCTAGGTAAATCCTATGCAAGATTGCAAGCATATCCTTCCGGCCATAGTTTATAAGGCTAGCGACGACTAAGTGACTAAGATATCATAGTTTTTCTATTTAGTTCTTTAGGCTCAAGAGATCATTTCAGTTTTCATTTTCAAATATCAGCATTACCAGGAAAAACCATTAAAGGAAAAGCTTAAGGGAATGTTCCAGTAACGACAATCTAAAAACAAATACTACAAGAAAATCTGTTTCATAAATCACTGAAGCTCACAAAGCAAAAATTCTTCTTCCTAAGCAATACCAGGCATCAAGAATGTTTAGTTAGAACCTGTCATTTCTTAACCTTCACTGAAAGTTAAAAATGCATGTAAATCTTAACACTAATGTTTCAAACTATTCAACTAAGATGAAGCTTTTACCATGAAACTTTAAACATTAAAACGCCATTCCTAAAAAAAACATAAAGATAAACACAAACATCAAACAATCAATAGCATGTAATCAGTCTTTCCACTAGAAACTTTGTACCAACTATCAAACAAATAATAACTACCTTCTCGGCAACAATTCGATCCCCAACATCAAACGTAGGATACATCGACAACGAAGGAATGTACCTCGGCTCAGCCACGAATGACCGGAAAGCAAGCGATATCACGACAGCAGCAAGAACCGTTTTTGCATCATCAGGAGTAACATTCAACCATTCAGGTAATGACCCACTTTTCTTCTCTACCTCTCCATCGTCTCCATCACCGCCGCCACCTCCATCGCCACCAGAGTCGACCACTTTTTCGGTATCCTCAGATTCTTTAACCCCATAACGCTGGAGTCTTTGAAATTGGTTCCTTGGACCTGAAGTTTTCGCGGTTTCTATCTTGAACCCCAAAAAGTTTAAACTTTTAGAGGGAAATGAAGAATGGGCATGGATTAAAAGGCGGGGTTTTGAAGTTTGGCGGAGATTGAGGGATTTTAGGTAGGGACTCGGGGTGTAATTATAGTTTCTGATGGGTTTGGAAAGTTGGATTGAATTGGGATTAGGGTTTTGAAAGGAAAGCGATGAAGGCAAAGAGTGTAGAGACATCACTATCTCTACTCAAAGAAGGTAAGGGAATAGCTTTGTTGGGGATTGATTGAAATATACTGAGAGTGAGAAATCTCGACTTTTGATTATATACCAATCTTGTTCACTGAGAACAAGAAAAGAATTAATCTAATATCACTTCTAAATTAATTAATTAGTGAATTAGATATTGATGACTATATATATATATATATAATTGGATTCATTCTTATATCATTAAGGACAATTCTTTTCGGGGACCTCTCTGTTGTGTAATTCGGGTTAATTTCCACCAATAACAGATTCACCTTGAAAACTATTATCTAGGTGACTAGTGTGAAAACGAGTGTACTAAAAATCACTCCAAGGTAGATTCCCAAGAAAGAGGAGGGGTCACAATGGTCCCTCTTAAAACCCACTTTCCTTAGACAGAACTACCAAGACAAATAATTTTAATAGGACAATAATTAACAACTATACCCGACAATAGCTATTAAATAGACATAAAAGAGAACACCAAAATATTTCACTAATAAAGGAAATATTACAAAGAGAGAAATAATACAAATAGCCTTTAAAATAGAAGAATGTTTATATTTGTGGGATGATTAACTAAGAAGGAGGAGGACTTTATTTATAACAAAAGAATTTCCCCTCCTCCTTATACACAACCAATATGGGACTTTTGCCAAAAACCAACAAATCTCCACCTTGGCAAATTCCACACACATCTCTAAAAAAAACAATCTTTTAATTTGTAACAATATTGACCAAGTCTAAACAATGTTTAAACTTGACTGTAGTTACCACTTTTGTCAACATATCAGCAGGATTCTCAGTGGTCCGAATCTTCTGGATTATGACTCCACTTTCTTCTAGAATCTCTCGTACAAAGTGATATCGAACATCGATGTGCTTCGTCCTTGTTCGATATCACTTTGTCCTTGCATGGTAAACCTAGTTCTTTGCTAAATGAATAGCACTCTGACTGTCACAGTGCACTTTGATGTGCTTTTGTTCCATTCCCAATTCACCAAACAACCCTTGAAGCCAAATTGCCTCATTCACAGCCTCTGTAACTGCCATATACTCTGCCTCTGTAGTAGACAAAGCCACTGTTGACTGTAAAGTGGACTTCCAACTGACTGGTGCCTTTGCAAATGTAAACACATAACCAGTAGTTGATCGACGCTTGTCCAAATCACCTGCATAGTCTGAATCACAATACCCAACTACACACTGACCATCTTGTTTGTCCTGCTGAAAGACCAAACCAACATCTACGGTGTTCAGAATATACCGCAGAATCCATTTCACAACTTGCCAATGCTCCTTTCCAGGATCATGCATATACATGCTCACAACCTCAATTGCCTGTGAAATATCGGGTCTCGTACACACCATTGCATACATCAAGCTACCAACAGCACTTGCATACGGAACCTTTGACATGTATTCTCGTTCTGCATCATCCTTAGGTGACATGGATACACCGAGCTTGAAATGAGGAGCAAGAGGTGTACTAACTGGTTTTGACATCTCATTTATGCCAAAACGTTTTAGTACCTTCCTCAGATATTCTTTCTGAGACAAATAAAGCCTCCCCAATTTTTTATCTCTTGATATCTCCATGCCTAGAATCTTCTTCGCTTCACCAAGATCCTTCATCTCAAACTCCCTGTTCAATTGAGTCTTTAGTTTCGCAATTTCTGTCTGACTCCTGGAAGCTATCAGCATATCATCAACATAAAGAAGAAGATATATATAGGATCCGTCTTCTAGCTCGCGTAAATACACACAATGATCATATTTGCTTCTTGTGTACTTCTGCCCTATCATAAACTTGTCAAATCGCTTGTACCACTGCCTTGGAGATTGCTTCAATCCGTACAACGATTTTTCTAATTTGCACACCATCTCTTCTTTTTCAGCAACTTTGAATCCATCTGGCTGAGTCATGTAGATTTCCTCATCCAAGTCTCCATGTAAAAATGCAGTTTTTACATCCATCTGAACTAGTTCCAAATCCAACTGCGCTACCAAAGCCAACAAAATTCTGACGGAGGAATGTTTTACAACTGGAGAAAATACTTCATTATAATCAACTCCCTCCGTTTGAGTGTAGCCTTTAGCCACCAATCTTGCTTTGTAGCGGATGTTATTCTTGTCAGGAAATCCATATTTCTTTGCATATACCCACTTGCACCCAATTGCCTTCTTTCCCTTCGGAAGACTAGCTAGTTTCCACGTCTGATTCTTTTGAAGGGATTGCATTTCTTCATTCATGGCGATCCTCCACTTTTTATGTTCTGAACTTTGAATTGCTTCATTAAAAGTGGAAGGAACGTCATCAATTGCAATTGGTGATGCAAAAGAGACCATATCAGCATAACGAGCAGGTTGTCTAATGGTTCTATTTCCTTTTCTGAGTGCAATTGATTCATGTTATTGTGGAGGTTCTTGGGTCTGAACCTCTTCTTCATATGACTCTTCTTCTACCATAGGAGAGTCAACATCAGTTTCTTTACTGGTTGGGACAAATTTGCTTCCTTCAAACTCCACCTGTTTGGGAGTTCCATCTGTCTGCTCTAATTTTTCTGAAGTCACCTTTCTCAACATGGTAGATTCATCAAAGGTAACATCCCTGCTGAAGATTATTTTCTTTGTTTCTGGACACCAAAGACGATAGCCTTTCACACCAGAGGTGATCCCCATAAAGATCGCCTTCTTTGCTCTTGGATCCAGCTTTGACTCCTTAACATGGTAGTATGCAGTGGAACCAAACACATGTAAGGAATCATAATCTGTAGCAGGTACTCCAAACCATTTCTCTAATGGTGTTTTACCACCAATAGCAGTCGATGGTAAGCGGTTGACAAGGTGACAAGCATAGACCAAAGCCTCAGCCCAAAATTCTTTGCCTAACCCAGCAATAGACAACATACACCGAACCTTCTCCACTAATGTCCGGTTCATACGCTCTGCCACCCCATTCTGTTGTGGTGTACCTCTGACAGTGAAGTGCCTAACAATACCTTCCTCTTCACAGACTTTCAGAAATGGATCATTTTTGTACTCTCCACCATTGTCTGTACGGAGACGTTTGATTTTTTTGCCTGTTTGAGTCTCCATCATCTTTTTCCATTTAAGGAAAAATCCTAGCACCTCATCCTTTGTCTTCATTGGATACACCCAAACTCTCCGGGAAAAATCATCAACAAAGGTGACATAATAGTGTGTTCCTCCCAATGAAGTTGTCTTGGAAGGCCCCCATACATCTAAATGAACATAATCCAAAATACCTTTAGTATCATGGATTGTTGTTCCAAATTTCACCCTCGTCTTCTTCCCTTTGATGCAATGCTCACAAAAAGCTAATTTGCAAGCCCGAGCACCCTTCAATAATTCTTGATCTATCAGTAATTTCAAGGATTTTTCACCAACATGCCCCAAGCGCATATGCCATAACCTGGTTGCTTCTGACTCCTGTTCATCAGTAGAAGCTGCCACTGCTGCTGTCCCAACAATTGTACTACCCAGAAAGTAATACACATTGTTTCTTTTTCGGATTCCCTTCATTATCACCAGTGCACCAGAGATAATCCTCATAATCCCATCTTTTGCCCTCACTTCTAAACCTTTTGACTCTAAGGTTCCCACAGAGATGAGATTTCTCATTAAATCTGGTACATAATGGATACCTGTTAAGGTTTTGATTGATCCATCCTGATTCCTCAAGCGAATTGAACCAATCCCAAGTGTGTCAAGAGGGGAATTATTTACTGTGTAGACAATTCCACTTTTTAGTTTTTTAAAATCAAAGAACCATTCTCTATTGGGGGTCATATGGTGGCTACAAGCTGAATCTAACAGCCATGAACTGGAACAGCTGGTTGATGGCGTAGCAGCGAATGCAAAATCTGAATCTCCATCATCATACTCGACCACATTTGATTCTGAGACAGCCTTCCCCCTTTCAGGTTTGCCTTTATTCTTTAGCCTGGGACATTCTTTCTTCCAGTGCCCTTTTTCTCGACAAAAGGCACATTCATCTTTGCTCAATCTGGACTTTGACTTCGATCTCCCTCTGCTTCCTTTATTCTGACTCTTGGAACGACCTCTAACAACAAGAGTTTCTGCTTCGACACTTGTGTTTTCTTGTTTGTCTTTCTTTCTCAATTCATAACTATACAAGGCAGCAGTTACTTCACTGAGAGACACATCAACCTTCCCATGAAGTATAGTAGTTTCAAGATACTCAAACTCACCAGGAAGTGATCCCATCAACATCAGAGCCAGATCTTCGTCTTCAAAAGTCACATCCATATTCATCAGATCAGTCATCAGCTGATTAAAGCTAGTAATGTGATCATTCATAGTGGTACCTGGTACATAGTTGAAGCGGAACAATCTCTTTTTCATGTAGAGTTTGTTCTGACCGCTTTTCTTCAAAAATTTCTCCTCCAGTGCCTTCCACAATTTACTTGCAGAAGTTTTCTTAGAAAATGCATACTTCTGCTTTCTAGAAAGACACGATCGAATAGTACCACATGTCATTCTATTGATCCTCTTCCATTATTTCTCCTCAACATCATCTGGTTTCTCTCCTTCAATAGCAATGTCTAGACCCTGCTGAAATAAGACATCTAGAACCTCGCTTTACCACATGCCGAAATGACCGGTGCCATAAAAAATCTCCACTGCAAATCTAACATTTGTCATAGCATTTCTTGCCAAAATTGAAGATGAAGAAGTGTCTGCCATTTTTGCTACAAATTCTATTTAATAGCTGCCAATGCGGAATGTCAATTATCCCAAGGAAATTTTTCTGATGTGAAAGATCAGCCTAAGCCGCAACCACAGAGCATACTAAAATAAACCAAGAGCTCTGATACCAATTGTTGTGTAATTCGGGTTAATTTCCACCAATAACAGATTCACCTTGAAAACTATTATCTAGGTGACTAGTGTGAAAACGATTGTACTAAAAATCACCCTAAGGTAGATTCCCAGGAAAGAGGAGGGGTCACAATGGTCCCTCTTAAAACCCACTTTTCTTAGACAGAACTACCAAAACAAGTAATTTTAATAGGACAATAATTAACAACTATACCCGACAATAGCTATTAAATAGACATAAAAGAGAACACCAAAATATTTCACTAATAGAGGAAATATTACAAAGAGAGAAAGAATACAAATAACCTTTAAAATAGAAGAAGGCTTATATTTGTGGGATGATTAACTAAGGAGGAGGAGGGCTTTATTTATAACAAAAGAATTTCCCCTCCTCCTTATACACAACCAATGTTGGACTTTTGCCAAAAACCAGCACTCTTTTGTCCTCAACAGTACAGTTAGACTTGGAGGATATTGTTGCACCTTAGGGGCAAGGCAACTTCTGTGTAGGGTTTATTAACTCTGTTTTCGATTTCCATGAGTTGGAAGGAGATTCGGAGTAAGAAGGAAAAAGTTCCTTGGGAGCGTCTTGTTTAGCATTCGGGATACATCCCAAAAAATTCTCTTATTGCTTGGATGTCTGTGTTGGATTAGGTTGCGAACAGACTCATTTCGTTTGGCCTTGCCATTGAGGGTGGTTGCAGCTTATGTTCGATAGTAGAGAAGACTAGGGGCTATTTATTCTTTGAATGCGAGGTTTCTCGCTTGGTTTGACAGGATTTTCTTATCCTTTGTCAAGTTGATAGGCCGATTATGGACTGGACGAGTGAACTTCGATGGGCGTATAGTAGGCTAAAGGGTAAGTCTCTTTGCACCTGGGTGATGAAGCTGGCATGGAACTGCCATGTTGCAGAGATTTGGAAGGTGAGAAACCAGAAGCTCTTTGCTGGGAAAGTAAGTACTGTCCCTGAAATTTTTGGTCGAAAAGAAATGGTTAAGCCGAAATTATGGGGTAAACAGATTAATGTGAAACGTGAGGTTTATATAGCCTGGCAGTTAGTATAGTTGGTTGTTTTTCTTTTGCTCCTTTTGAGTTTTTAGCTGTTTTTTGCTGTATATATATAATTTGTATATAAATTTTCTTTTTAAATGTATCTTTAATATATTATAAAAACAAATTTAAAAACCACTGAATACTTTGATAATCGAATATCATTCATTTCAAGTAGAAATGGCATAGAATTGAAAGGTAGAAGGTAGACCAGAGATTTTATTATGTATTGAAAAGCCCAAATGCATGATCTATGTTTCAATTATCTAATAATATAGAAAAAGCCTTTGGACAATACTTCCTTTATCGAGACATTCTCGCTAACTAATAATGTCATCGTCAAAAAATGATGAATAAAACCAGAAAACTTTCCTTCTTGCATTGTTTTATCTTTCCTCTTTTTGTCTTTCTTGTTATTGTCGTCAAAAAATGTCGAGGATATGGAAATGGTACGAGAGATGCTTGTCTATTCATCCTGTGAAAACACAAGTTGTCAGCTCAGGTGTCCTATGGGAAATTGGTGATGTTGGGGCTCAATACATCACCTATTCCACCGCAAAGAAACGTCTCCGATGTCGAGTAAGCACCCGATTCCCTGCAACCCCCCTCCTTTTTCATTCTTTCATGTTGTTCAACGCACAATTTTTTTATGTTTTCGTTTGGTAGGACGCAGAGCAAGAATGTAAAATTGATTGGAAAAGGGCAGCTGCCACAAGTTTATTTGGATTTGGCTTTACCAGTTGGACACTACTGGTTCGTGTTTTGTTTTTGTTTTTCTTGAGATATGTAATAATGAATCAAAATCATGCGAGGGTTATTATGGTTTGAACTATTATTACATTGCTACTTAGGAACAAGAAAAGTATGCTCCTTGGTGCTTACAACCTCTGTTTCCTTTTGTACGTTCAGGTATTAAGGGTTGGACAGATTTATAAAGTTGAAGTTTCAATTACGACCAAAGACGGCTAAGTTTGTTGCTGCCAAAGTAGCCATGGATAGAATTCTCTTTAGCCCCTTTGACTTGTTCTTATTTTTCTCCTACATGGGGCTTTCCACCGGTAAAAGCGTTCCTCAAGTGAAGGAAGAGGTGAAGAGAGACTTTCTTCCGGCCTTGATATTGGAGGGCGGTATATGGCCGATTGTTCAGATTGTGAATTTCCGATACATTCCCGTGAAATATCAGCTCCTTTGTGTTAACATCTTCTGCTTGTTAGACTGTGCCTTTTTGTCATGGATCGAACACCAGAATAATGCTCCATGGAAAAGTCGGTTCGGGGGAAGCCAAGGCAGATGGTGATCTTTCTGCCTCATTTTTTGTGTTTCCATGGATTTCTCTTCTACTACTCATGTTCTTAAGTGTTCTTCCCCATAGCCTTGTGCTGCTAGAAAGAATTAAACGAAACAACCCCTAAAATGCCAACTAGGGTTTTAGATGTTGGGATTTTGGGAGGGATTCATCTTTGTTAAAGCTTTCTACATTCAATCAAAACGTAAAAACAATACAATTATATGCATGTACAAACTTTGTCAAAATTCATATAGAAATTTACATACCTACAAAACCAATGTAATAAATTTAGACAGGCATATGGGAACCATTGTCTATATAACAGCAAGTTAAAAGTTTAAGCAACAGGGCTGCTATGAATGATAACGGTACCGATATGACCGTGGTTTGGTGTTGATCGGTATATACAATAACGGAAGCTTAAAACTTAAACATTATATTAAACATAAGCAAGTATATGTAAACGGTTAGTCGAGTTGTTTATCTTTTTTCTTTTATTTTCTCTTAAATCATGGATTTTACACCCACTAGGAGCAAATTGTGAGAGGAGCAAAGCAACCACGGAATGGGTGGTTTAGAGTTTAGAATGGTATGATATGTGAGTTGCATAATCACAGGCATCAAACTTGACTCGTATATGAATGTAGTCTCTGATGGTAAAGTCTCAGGTGCCGGGTAATGTGCTGCTGCTGCTAGAAAGGATGATGAAAGCACAAACAACTGAAAGTGAGAACACTGACAGCCAAGTGTTTTGTGTGTATATTTCCATTGCATCTGTAAATGGGAACCGAGTACGGTCTTCAGCCCAGTTCCTGATTCGGTCTGCCTCTGCCGCATATAGTGCCCTACCCTGAACATACATTCTTGCATTAGAATCAAAATTAGCTGCAGTAGACTATTTTGTCATAACGCTGGAATGTAGCTTCTACAAATGTTTTCCTCAGATAATGAAGATTACCTCTTCATCGAACCAGCGACCTTGTCGAAGCCAGGCAGTTATTAAAGCCAATAGTATCCGAGGTGGGGTCAAGTAGTTGATGGCCTTTCCTGTTCCCTTCACAACCCGCATTCGTGGAACTAGACGTCTAGCAACGGTCTCGGGAAGCTCACAAATGATGTTAAACATTTGTTTGTTCTTTAAGGTTGAGCCATTGCAAAGAAGCAAAACAAATATTTGACAAACACATTTATCAAATACTAGTCCCAAATTACGAATTGGATCCTCCATGTTGCAACCTCTCAAGATTATGGGCTGAGAAAGCCGATTAACGTGCATAAAAGAGGCTGCCTCACCAAAGTTGAGACGTAGCCAACATACCTTAAGAGTAGATCTGTAAGGACCATGCCCGGAGATGCCGTATGGATTCCTACTTTAAAACGTTTGCAATCCTTCAAAAGTGATGCATTAAGCTGTCTAAGACCACACTTGGTTGACCCATATCTAGAAAAGAGAGCAGACATCAGCATTAACCATTGAAAACTTCAAAACATTACAGAAATTTGAGATATGTCGATAAGTAGCCGCCTTGAGAAAAAGAACCAAGTGTAGTGACAAATGATGAGAACCTACACAGCGGTCAAAGGAGTGCTAGATCCACCAGAATCTGCACCATCCATGTTAAATATGTGTCGCCCCTTGGGCTGGTTTTCCATGATACGCATGGCTTCCCGAGTGCAGAGAATAGAACCGACAAGATTCGTTGAAACAATCTATCCACATAAATCAGCTAGTCAGAGACAACACACTGTCATCTTGTTAACCATAAACTAAAAGCCATTTCAGCCACTATATATCTGAGTTTATGCATATGAATTAAATGTCTGTGTTACATCAACTAGTTACATGCAGAAGCTATAAGGCAATGATAAATGTAAGGAACTGATAATTCAATATCCTAATTCCTATATAGTATGAAGCTTACAAGTTTGTAATAAGATTATGTGTCATTGAAATGCTAAAAGGTGGAATTGCTCAAATAACACATTTAACAAACAAAGATACATGTTTAATATCTTCATCACTGAACTGTAGTAATGGTCTAAAACCTTTGTTAGTGCCAGCGTTATTTATCTGTAGATGAAACAAGAAATCAGAATCACACATTTAGCACACAAGTAAATGCTCTTTGTCCAACCCCAACAAATAGGAACTACATGGCAGCTACTCAGACACACAACAATTGCATTAGACATCATCAAATCGTCTCATGTCATGCAAAATTATCATAAGCACAACATTAATAAAATATGCTCACCCAAATGTCAACAGAACCAAGTTCGGTGATGGCAAAGTTGGCCAATTTTTCGACATCAGCGGCTTCACAAACATCACATGCTATGCCAACCACTTTTTCTTGTACCAGATTCTTGCTAGATGAGCCACCAGCGACCATACCTTCCTTCAGGTTCTCCTCGAGTTCTTTGACAGTTGTATCAACAGATTCAGGACTGTCTTGACAAGATCCAAGAAGGAAAAGTTGGTGCGAGAACTATACCGATAAAAATAAAAATAACTCGACATAAAAATGTCATAAACTAGCTTAATTATGACTTTGAACTCGACCTGCGAGAAGCAGCAACAACACGATCTCCTGAAAGAAGAAATTCTCGAGCAAGAGCTTTTCCCAATCCCCTTGTGCTAAATCAGGTCAGCCAAAAACACAACCAAAACCCGACAAAATGGATAAGTTCTCTGCATCATCGATCCATTAGCAACATATCTCCTAAAAGTTCGTTTCTAAGTAACTAATTATGATTTGGCATAGCCAGTAAAGATACTAAATTCAAATATGATGAGGAAATTGTATATCATACCTTCCAGTTATAACAACATTTCTCGGACCAGCTCGACAGTGTTCATCTAGAACCATATCAGCTCCAATCATGGTTCCAATGATAATCCCTCCCACCCAGCTGTACCAAATCAATGCATTCATCTTATTGTCTCCACCTGTGGAAAAAAAATGAACTTTCAGAGACAGGTCATTCCTTGAAGAAAGGCAGAGAAAATCAATTCAAAAATCTAAAAGTACAGTGGCTCTAACCTGACAACTGAAAACCAGTAAAGAGAATCACTCCGGTGCTCATCATGGTCACAATATATCTTCCTAGTTGCATAGCAATCTGGTTTATGAGGGAGAAAAGCTCAACGGTTATATCCACTTTTGACTGACTGGGTAACTCATATCAATCAATGGTAGACAGACACTCAGCAAACATGCATGCATGAACTCAATTATGAAGATAATTATAGAACATAATTAAAAATAATTGAACATGAATAATAAAAAAAGAAGAGAAATTCATTTAATAAAATACGGTTTATAATTACATAAAGCTCACCGAGGAGAAAACTTCATCAACTTTAGCCACGGCATTTTCATATTCATCTTGCGATTGAGAGCCAAATTTACTAACCCCGAAACAGCAGATTTCAAAGATTTCCAAAACCAATCTCCCTTTTGCAGCTTCACTTCATTTTCCATAAAAATCCCAAGCTTCCTCTCACTTTCCATCTCTTTCTCTTCCACTCCCCCGCCATCTTCTCCCCTAAACTACCGACACTTTTGTGCGTACGCGCCTCCATGACGGCTTCTAGTTGGACTGGGCAACCTTACAAAACAACCACGTTTAACTTTAAGCCAGCTGTTCCGTTGTTGTTCCTTGAAACAGAACTGTTGGTATTTCTGGAAAGAGAACAACTGAAGCTTTGTCACAGGCGCCATTTCTGCAAGAGATTCGAACTAAAAGAAATTGAATGTCTCGATTCCAACTTTACTGGAACACGAGGATAGAAAAGATATTTTCTTTTCTCATTATTAATACATCAAATCCTTTTACTTTATGTAATAAACAAATAAACATCGGGGAGAGAGTTGAAGCGAATCGTCTAACGTGGAGGAATGTGATGACCACACGTTAATCTGCTGCACTTTTGGACGAAACGTGGCGTTGTGGGGCGGTGTTTGCCTGTCGTTCTCCAAATATGTTAGGTAGCCATGGAAAGAGGAAGGTGACGCTTCTACGCCTTGTGTCTTAGGCTTTTGGTTTTGGGCACTTAACTCAGCACGTTGAATATTACGTATTACGTACTCCAAATAGTAACCAATCAACTGGAACTGGGATTACTCTTGGTTTTATCGGTGGGATAACTACGAAAATTAACACGATGGACCAAAGCAACCAAGTTTCTCTATCCGTTAGCCATTGATTTTTACATGTGATAACGGTGACTGTCAACTTTATCCCTAAGGAATAATCAAATACCGAATTCTCAAGCTCAAAGGGGAAAGAAGAAGAAGAAGCAAAAGCCTAGTTCTGCACGTGGAAGAGGATTTTATCAAACTTAAAGGCCTAACTTTGTCTTGATGTAACCATACGTTATCATGGTAGAATGTTTTAGGCCGATAATAACAAGAACATGAAATTTTCCTTTTCGGTAGAAACTAGAATGTTAAAGTTTTAGTACTTATTTACTTATTTAGTATTTATTTAGTACTTAAACTATTAGATTTTGTTCGTTTTAGTATTTAAACTTTTAATTTATTCAAAATCATACTAATGTTTAGTTGTTATTTCATTTTAATACCATGTTAAAAATCTAATGTTAAAGTTTTGAAATAAATTGAAAGTTTAGGTATTAAAACGGATTAAAACTGATAGTTTAGGTACTAAACACGTTAAGTTTTTAATGGTAAGATACTAAAATAAAACGAAAACTAAACACTAAATACTATTTTGAAAAAAATTAAAAATTAAATACTAAAAAAATCAAAACTGATAGTTTAAATATTAAATACATAATTTACCTTATATAATATCGGAGACAGAGTGCCCTAAGAGCAACTCCAGCGCTGCGCTGGAGTGGAGTTAATCTCTACTTTTATTACTCTAGCGCTGTGCCACTTTCCTACTCTACTTTGAAGATCGCTACAATATTACGCTACATGTAGCTTGTTACTGTAGCAATGCTACAATTTTTTTTATGATTTTTAGTTTTTTATTTTATTTTGTTATAATAAACATAATATAATATTTTCAAATAGATTAAATTGCAAGATAGATAAAAATACATTAAAATTAGATGAATAAACATTCTAATTTTGTTCTACGAAATACACTAATTGAGCATTTGTGGTATGAATATTCTAATTCGGAGAATTAAAATAAATAATTATGCAACTTATGTTTTTCGCATTATTATTATTAATTGTAATTTTATTATTTATATTTTCGCAATGTTATTTATAAATGTTTTATTAATACTTTTTATCTTGATATTTTTTAGAAATGTATATGTTTTATTTTATATTTGTAAAATCAATATTATAATAGTTAAATATTGTGAATAAAATAGAGTTTGTGGTAATATAGAGATAACGCTGGAGATGAATTACTGTTTCATCTTTAGAGTAGAGATGAGGGCTATAGATGGCCTAAGGCTGTTTTTTTTTTTTTTTTGGAACGTTTGAATAGAATTTTGATAATATGGGCTTACAATCAATGTTGAAGCTAAGAGCTTTAAAAGCTTTAGGCTAAGTAAAATTGATCCAATAGACTATGCGAGAAAAAAATAACCCATTAGCATAAAAAAACTAGCTTTATGCTAGGTGTCCTATGCTGAGAAGGTTCAGCTTATTCAAACGGTGATTTTCAATATTCAGAACTACTGGTGCAGACAATTGATCATTCTCAAGGTGGTTTTCCTTTGCATTGAGCAGTTGTGCTTTAGGTTTTTCTGAAAGAATGGAGGTTGATGCCATGGGGCCTAGAGTGACCTTGAGGGATGTTTGGGACGTTGTTAGGTCAAGGGGAGAGAAGGTTCAATGACAAAGGTTGGTCTGACACCTTTTAATATTCCTAGGCATTCGATAGTTGCCTGGATGACAATTTTAAATCGATTCTCTACTAGGGATATGTTAGTCTGGTTTAGTTTGCAGGTGGAGGATGATAGGTGTGTTATGTGTGGGGGCGATCATATTTTTTTCGGTTGTAGCTTTTCTATGGAGGTTTGGGGTGCTGTGTTGGTAAGTGTGGGATGAGTAGGTAAGTGCGCGGATGACATGTTGAGTTCTTTTGGGCCAGCAGGATGCTGAAGGGTAAGTCCCTAGTTACTACAATCTTAAAGCTAACTTAGATTCTTATATCTATGTTGTTTGGAGAGACAGAAACTTGAGGATCTTTCGGAACAGGCATGCTTCTGAGCAGGAATTGGTACTTTGTATTAGGGATGCTGTGAAGAGTAGGTTGTGGGGGAAAATTGTGAATAGGGATTGTTTGGTTAATATTAATTTGTGTGCAGCTTGGGGTGATAGAGTCTTTGTTTTATAGGAGGGCAGTTTGTTTCTTATGCAGTGGGATTGTGTAATTGGTTTGGTACCTTTGCTACTGTTCGGATAAATAAAACATTTATCTAAAAATATTAATTTGAGATCTACAGTAAATGTTATAGTGCATGATAAACTCGTCACGTCCACATGACGAATTTGCCTAAATAATAATTTTTTGATTCAAATTCGTCACGTCGAAGTGACGTAATTTAATAGGGTGACAATTTTTAATAAAAAATATTTTATTGAAACTCGTTATATCCATGAGTCATTGTAGCAAGTGTCGTAGTTTCTAAAATAAAATGTTTGATTTTGTATTGGGCTAAATAATTAATCCACCTATGGTATTGGGCCAAAATTATCCTTTAGTCAAGTCTTTTTAGATGATGCTTGAGACCATGGATAAATTTGTGTTAGCCCTTTAACCTTAGCTAAGCCCATCCTACCTTTCTTGCCCGTCTCTGGAGTCATCGAAATTGGAATACTCCATAATCAAGGATAGCTTGATGGAGTTGTTCGAAACTTGATGTCAACTTAAGCAGAGAGAATAGCTAGTTGACAATATTCTGCACTAGTTTTCTAGCTGTTCACGACCTTTTCGAGTCGAATATCAAATAGCTCATCTCGACTCGTTAATAACTCAAATCGAACTCGAATCCATTCGAGTCGAGTATTTTTAAAACTTTGACCGAATCAATCTCGAATTGCTCGTAATTTATCTCATCTCATTTATATTCGTAGACGATAGCATGAAAAACAAAAATTGAAGAGAGGAAAGTGCAGCCTATCACTTTTGAGAACCCCATAACATGTGGAGTGAGAGAGATTGATCGATGGTGGTCCCTTAGAATCACACATCAAAAGAATCGCCAAAGATATGTCCATCACAAGATTCCTACACTCATGCGCTACTTATACAATGTACATATAATCATTTTGTATATATCAAAACCAAGTTTATTAGTTAGTTGTCGTAAAATAATTTTATATAATAAATGAGAGTTTATTGAAAGAAAAAGTATTAATATGTTACGCGTAAGCTTGAGGAATGCTTTTTTGAATCATAATAATGGGAAATGGTCCAAAGGGTTGAAAAAACAGAAACAAGAGAGATGGAATGCGAATAAATTGAAAGGACCAGGAGCAATAAAGGCAGTAAATCCATCATTGTAGTAATTAGTTAAGGATGGTCCAAATCCAGGGGTGTGCATGTGCTCCATGTGTAACTTAGGCCGGGGAGAGCCGTACCCGGCCGGCTTCTACTTGTTTGTCCCTGCGGACATCACATGCCCTCTGGACCATCTCTACCATGTCACTGTCCATCATCTTCCATCTCCAAACGCCTGGCTGCCTACATACAGGGGCGGACGCAAGATTTTATGTTAGCAGCGAACTAAAGTATATGATAATTTTAAATTTTTAGAGAGACACTGTCCCCACCGCCCCTCAGTCCATCCTTGTCTACCTACCCAGCTTCAAATACCTTCTCAATCCTTCACCAATGTAGTGCAATATATTAGTGGGAGAGTAGGGCAATTGGCAATGGATAAAGCAAAAGGGAAGAAAAAGATAATGCTTTTCATTTGAAAACGCAACTTTGAGTTTGGATGGTGTATTTAATAAAAACAAAAGGGAAAAAACACAAGAGTCGGCAGAGAGAATGGGGTTAAGATGCAATTAATGGGGAGGAGGATTTAAATTTGCATGGGCCAGGCAATAATTAGTAGGACAATTCAGATGGTCCTAAGCTGGATTTTACAAGTATTGATGTTGATACTTGATGATGATCAGGACCGAGTTTTAATATCAATTCAAGAGAAGGAAAATATAATTAATCAGTAAAACTAAAATAAATTAAAATTAAAAAATTTAATTTAATATTTTTCATATATTATTTTTAGTAATAAAATAATTTGGGAGGCAATAACTTTCGAGTTTTTTTTTTTTTGGTAACAAAGAAGAGAGACTAAATTAACAGCGATTAAAGCTTCTGCTCCAATTATTTAGGTCAGACTGGAGGAGTCTTTGGATCTCAACAGGCGGGTGAGTGAGAACGGTGATACCGGACGAAGTCACACTCCGGAGATGGGCCAGGGCGTCGGCCACACTATTAGCTTCCCTGGGAACATGACTGAGGCTGACCCTCCACTGACGGAGGAGGATAGCGCAAAGTTTACGGATAAGGTACGGTCCGGATGTAGTAAAAGAGGAGGTGAGCATCCTAATGGCTTCACTACAATGACAATCCATCTCAACTTCAATGTGTCTGAAATCATGGTCTCAAGTGACGGTCAAACCAAGTAAAAGAGCCCACAACTCGACACAGAGAGCCGAATATCTGCCAACACTATAGCAGTACCCCAACAGCTAAATTCCATTCCCTGATGATGATGTTATCTCATTCTATTTACTATTTGAACCCTAACGAACAAAGCATTTCATACTCCCTTGTAAAATAATAATTTTGTCATCCATATTTGTTTCTTTTAATATAATCTAGACTAAAATACATCAAATATCACAAAGTTTTTAGTTCGGTTACAAACATATTATTTCTTATCTTTAAATTATAATTTAACCATTTAAATAAAATATTGTCATAAACAAATCGCTAGTCGTTACACTAGACGAAATAGTGACATGATCATAATAATAATTTTAATCCAAAAATTTATATATTATATCAAATTGGTCTTAATTTAAAAATTTTAGTAGATTAAACATTCATGATTAAAATATTTATTAACGTTACGTAACGTTAAAAGTATTGTCAAAAGGATTAAATTGATGAAATTTTTAAATATAAAATGTTAAACTTATTGAATTATTTTTAGTCAAAGACTAATTTTATAAAATGTACACGTTTTAGGTACTGAAATTATTATTATTAAGTCATACTATATTAGACACTTATTTCAATTTCCACGATATAATAATATTTTTAATATAATATTTTAATTAAATAATTAAATTATAACTTTTACAAAAATAATAACTCGTTTATAATCTAACTAATAAAAGATTACCTGAAATATATTTCATCCTGTAATCAACAATAAAATTAAACGTTACTTATAGTCAATAATGGATGGTAAACGGGGCAGGTGCGAATACTCCTTTTCTCATCCTCATACTCACCTAATATTTTTATATTCATCTCCTATCCATTATCCACATTGGGTAAAAATTTTAAATCATACTCGTCTACAAGGTACATTTTTAAATTCATCCCAATAACCACTATCTAACTAGATACCCCACGACTCATCTTGTACACGTCTATGCTCATCCATATCTACCAATTTGAGATAGGAGAAACGGCGATCTTCAATTCTAAAAAAATATATATATACTGTAACATTTGATTAAATTACTAGTCATGTCTTATAAATCTTAAGATTTACAAAATAATCTTTGAAATTATACCTAAATCATTATGGTCCAAAATTTATATGTTGGATAATTAGTGGATGGGCAGATACGAGGCAAACAGATGCAGGACATGCGGTAATGTCTCAAATCTATCACCTACCAACTATCTACGATGGGTATGCCTTTTTACATTTACACCCGCCCACTATCCACTAAACTTATATCCATTCTCATCTCGATTAAAACGAATACGATATGAAATCCACGAAATTATACCGTCTATGATTCTAGTCAATATTAAGTAAAGCAATCATCAAGATAGGGCTGAAGGGAACAGCCAGAGCAACCTTTTCCTTCCTTCCCCACTCTTAATAGTGCAGTACAAATGTTACATCCATCTCTCTCATTAGCTGAAAAGACTAACAAATCAAACATAACTCTTTGTCTTACATCTTCTCCAAATTTCAGGTATGACTATGACTGCCCCTTTTCTTAATTCTTATATATATGTATTTAAATTCAGCTCAGACCCCAGCCAAGAGTTTGACAGGGAACAAGCTCTAGTGGAGATTGCCTGGGCTGTGCATCAGATAATGGGTGGTCCTGCATTATTGCTATATACCAAACCTCACCATTAACAAGTTAAATTTTAATTAATTAGCTCTAAACTAATGAAAATGGATCATCATGTGCTCAAGGTTAACACCTGAATCTCCGCTTTCCATCTACATGGGACCTTTACACTATCTTAAAAGAGTTTTTCTTTTAATATTCACTGAATCTTTGTTATTAGCTTTTGTTTTAAGATAAAGAAGATATATCATAGATTGTGTATCTAAAGTGGTCCATTTTTAGAGTCGTGACTATTCATTCCATTATTGTATTCGTTTAGTACAAATCATTGGTGTGGCACACAAAATTATGATAAATGTGGGATTATCACTCTCTATTTTAATGGAAACAATAATACCAATATTCAATAAAATAGCACATTCTTGTTTTCCACCTAAAACTTGAATGCAAATCAGTAGGTTCATTTATCTAACTCTTGAAAAGAGATATCCGATAGGCTGCGACAAATTTCCCTTCAAATCTTAGCAAATTCTATTTAGTTGAGGAAGACATATGAAGAGATTAAGGAGTGGGAGGCTGAATATAATATGGCAATAAGCTTGCGGTTTCGGGTTTCCATTGAAGCTCGATATCTTGAGCGATCAATTTGGCATCGAAGGAGGCACCAAGCAGACCACGCTTTGTAAACCCTACAGCGTACAGCCCACGTTCACCTTTCCACCCTCTTGGGAATGCCTCCCGAGGCATTCCATCTTCCTCTGAAAACAAATCTCCCTCCTAATCAGTGCAGAAAGTTCAAGTCAACACTCTCAAAACATTAAATTTGAAAATTCAAATCTTATTTACCTTCAACCATTGTGGTACATTGCTTTTGTAGCCTGTTGCAAGGATGATGGCATCAAAATCCTCCCTTCTCCCATCTACAAACTCCACGGCACGCCGTGTTATTCGCTTTATCCCCGGAAACACCTACACAAGAGCAAATCAAACTAGCATTGATCAATGAAACGAAGTTAAAATGCAATATTGGTCAGTCTACTAGGGCTGAAGAAGTAGAAAACTATTAGCATTCAACCTTGATGTCCCCATTCTTGATCTTTGCCAGTGTCCCAACATCCAAAACCGGTGTCTTGCCGCATCGGCTCTTGAGCTCAAGAGGGCCAAGTTTGGGACGACGGATGCCGAGTTTTCCGGTGTCTCCCAGAATGAAGCGAGACACCATAAGTAAAAACCGGTCCACGAGTCTTACCGGGAACCATTTGAGCAACCACATGGATAAACCAAAAGTTGATTTGCCTAGCATTTCTTGAGGAAGGACGTGCACCTGCATATACAGTCACTTTATTTTTATATAAAGAAGGATTGTACTACTACTAAAGATGAGATGATAAACCAGCCACAGCAAACACATATATGAGTTTGTATTTTTCTGGGGCATTTTACCCGTTTCACTTGTCCTTATATTCAGATTCTGGAACTTAATAATAGTACTTCGCACAAGGGGGGGAAATGGGACTTTTAGGCATAAAATTTTGAGCTACATGCAAACAAATTCCAAGAAAGTTGTGCCAGTGACGAATATATCGTCCATCTCCTAATAATTGGAGGCTGATTGAATCCTTGCTTATTCAAAACTGAAGCCTGAGGACTTATGAAATGATCAAAAGCTAAGCAATTTTTTTTTCAAACAAGTTAAAACGAAAACTGCTTTTAGGTTATCTGAAAAGGATAGAAGCAGGCTCACCGAGTCCCTAACGACGAGGGATGGGCGGGCATTAGAGTTGCAGAGATCCAAAGAGACCTCCATGCCTGAATTACCACAACCAACTACCAAAACATCCTTTCCACGAAACAATCGGCCACTTTTGTACGAACTTGTGTGCATGATAGGTCCACCAAAATCATCCATCCCTTTAATTTGCGGCACCACTTCATCAGCATTCTCTCCGGTAGCAACAATGAGCCACTGAGATACATACTCGGTTTCCTCTAGTTTCAGCCCCACTGTCTTAATCCTCCAATACCCACATCGGTCGTCGAACTCTGCACTCACTACGGTTTTGTTGAAAACTGGGTCTAAACCGAAACGGTTCTTGTACGACTCCAAGTAAGCCATAAACTGATTTTTGGTTGGGTAGGTTGGGAAATAAGCGGGGAACGGCATGAAGGGTAATTCACAGAATTGCTTGGGAAGATGAAGACGGAGGCGATCGTAGGTTTTGAGCTTCCACATGGAAGCTATGCAATTAGTCTTTTCAAGGATCAAACTAGGGATACCTTTTTCTTTGAGACAAGCGGCAATGGCAAGCCCTGAAGGGCCGGCACCAATGATTACCGGACACGGCACCCATATACACCTCGCTAAAGTCTTCATCATATTCTTGTTAAAACGATCATGGAGTCTTTTCCCTTGAACTTCCTCGGAGTAGCCCATGAACAGGAATAGAAGCAAACAGTTTCAAGAATCAAGGCTTATCTTTGAGGGATTCAATTCATCTAATTTCGAGAAAACAAAATACACAAAAGAATAAGAGACGCGTGATTTGCGGTTTTTAACACGAAGGGTCTTATACACGTAGGGAAATACAAGGGTTCACCCTGGAATTGGAACTGCGCTCACTCCATGCATATATAATGAAGTAGAATAAAAAATCAATTTCTTTTATATTTTTTATGCCTTAATAATTGATGTAACGTATAATTCTATATGTTCTGAAAAGATATAAATATAATTATGGTATCAAATTCAATAATTCCAAAAGAAAAAGGGGGAAGCATGAAAAACATTCCAATTTACAAGGACCGGAGGGGCTAAAAGCTATCCGTGAGAATACTAAATGAGACGGTGGGGAGGGTGGGGATATTTCTCGAGTGTTTTCGGGGAAATGGTGCCTTTCAATCTCGCTCGTAATTCTGTCCTACTAAACTTTTGTTCTCCTTGTAAATGGGACCTATCAATTACAAAATAAAAAACTATTAAGGGTTATTTTTGTGTTTTCTTCACTGATTTCAAAAAATATAATATATAGTTATTTTCGTTTTTATTTAATTAAGATGCAGTCACCGCCTTTTAACTGGTGTTAAATATTTTGATATAATCACGTATTTGGTCTCTATTATTTATATATTCTTTTAATTTAGTCCTACTTTTAATAAATTAAAATAAATTTAATCTTCCAATCGAATGATACTACGTGTCGTGCAAGTGTCACCATTCGGTTGGAGGACTAACTTTTCAAAGTACTGGTGGAAAATAAATATATTATATTAAAATAAAGTTAGTCCTCCAACCGAATAATGATATGTGGCATCAGTGACACGTAGAACCAATGACATGTGATATCATTTGATTGAAAGATTAAATTTATTTTAATTTATTAAAAGTAACACTAAATTGAGAGAATATATAAATAACATGAATCAAATGTGTGATTATACCTAAATACCACGCCACCTAATATGTTAACTGTTAACGGCAGTTTACTTGTGGTGACCACATCTTAATTAAATAAAAACGAAAGTGATCTTATCTTAATTAAATATAGACAAAAATGGTCATGTATTATATTTTCTGAAATAAATGAGTAAAAGTAGACAAAATATAAAGATAAGTGATGAATCATGTAATTAACACGAATATTAAAGATAATCAATCGTTTAAAGTAATTGACATAAACTTCAAGTATATAGTATCATTAAATACACGATGAAGTTTTTGTTATTCTGACATAAAATAAGAATCGAAGAAATCATTGAATTGAATAATCATAAAGCATTATTGAAATTCGCACTAAAAATTAAAGAAAGAGTGAGGATGAAAGAAACCGCTCCTATTCTTGATCTGAACTAAAACATCTTGGACCGATCTTGGTAATTAATGGTTAGAGATGGTGATCCATTGTGGGCTCAACTTGCCCCCATTTATGGAGCTGGAACCCACGTGATCATCTCACACTTGGTCATCAACTTCTAAATTAAACCACCCAGCAGAACAGATGTACATATGGTACCAAAGACCTAGACACGATATCACTCGCATATTCACTTAATTTAGAATGCTTGCATGTATCAAGCATGCATCTGTCGAGACTTTATATCAGGTTTCTCTTGCCTTTTTCTTCTTCTTATAATATATTAATGTAAGACAAGGTCTTCTGCTCGCGAAATCCCTGAGGGCGAGGAACCTCATCGTGGAAGCCGATGTAAAATGGGTGGTCGAAACCCTAAATAAGGACAGGATTGACGACATCCAGGAAAAAAAAATATCTGAAGATGATTGCGAAGAACTAAGAAAAGAAGGTTAGATTTCTAAAATTAGGCATAGCTGGAGAGAAAGGAATCGATGCGCTGACCGTCTAACTAATATGGCGTTTGAAATAGAAGGGGGAGTTCTTCATATCCTGATAGATCCACAGGAGGAAATAGCGACGCTGCTTAGAGAGGATATCAACGGGGAAGGAGTGATGAGAGGGTAGACCACAAAGCGTAGTCTTTTATATTGTAGATGAAATAATGTAGTATTTGTTCATAGATAATTCTCCGTCGTTTGATATTGAACATTCACATCCATGACATTTTCGGTGTTCGACCCTAAAACCTCAAAAAATAACAACAATTTCTTTATGTCGTTTATTTTATCTCTTATCTATTGAGGCGTTAAGGAATAACCTCTTTTTGGTTGTTATATAACTATCACATAGTGACATAAAGACAATAACCTAAATGGGGACCCTTGGGATAAAAGGTTAAAGAGTAAGGGAATTTAACTTTTAATCATTTTTTAATCAATGCTTTAATTAGACACACGTCGGTCACCTTTTAAATTAGACACTACCATTAATTTCTCAGTTTCGTGTATAACCCCCCCCCCCCACAATATTTGTACAAGTATGCACTTATACTTGGATTCTTTTGACAAATTTAGAGTTAGATTTTTTATTTAAAAATTATATTTAAAATTATATTACATATACTATCCAAACACAAATTCACATGAAGTACTATTTAATTAATTATTGTGATTAAAAATATGTGCAAGCAGGGTCAGGGGACATGCCTCCCCAAAATTTAAAAAATTATAGTTTAGACTCTTAAATTTAAAAAAAAATTAATTTAGTCCCTCCAAAAAATTTAAAAATTCAAATTAAACTTTAAAATTTGTTAATGTTTTTAATTAAATCCTCTCCCGTAATTAAAAAAATTATTAAGCATCTCAAAATTTCAAAAAAATTAGCGAGACCCTAATATTTTTGGAAAAATGTAAACTAAACCTTTCAAAAGTTTTAAAAATTTTAAATTAAACTTCTAAATTTTTTAAAGTTTTAAGTTGTCCCCAAACTTTATCACCACGCTCGACCACTGTATGCGAGCTAAACTAGAAAATGATTCAGAAAGAAGAAATGAGATTCATGGGTTTGCCTAAATAAAACATTATTACACTTTTATGATTATTACTATCATGCAAAATGATAATTTGTCCCTGTAGTAGATTTAATTTACCACTTTCATTCATATCGTATTTTTATATCAATTTAACCCTCGAAGTTGCTCGACTGCATCATTCTATATTTACCCTAACTTAAAACCCTAAACCCTAAATCCTAAACTCTAAATCTTAAAGCTTGACTTAGGGTTTAAAATTTAGGATATGATATAGAATGATGCAATCGAGCACCTTCGAGAGTTAAATTAATACGATAGAGATGAAAATGATAAATTTGGTATACTACAGAGACAAATGTCACCTTTATTATTATTATTATTATTATTTGGTGGGAGACAATGGATGTCCCAGAGAAGATTAAGGATCCAAGCATAGCTAACAAAGGAAATTTAAAGTGAATGTGTGTGGGGAAAAAGAAGTAAAAAAATAATGATTCAAGAGGATATGTTAGCGTCTGCATAAAACAAATGAAAGGGAAATTGTTAGTGTCCTCGAGGCCCAACATATTTGAGATATGAATTAAAAAAAACATTGGAAAAAAAATAAAGAAATGATAATTGTTTGAAATATTTGATAATCAACATTTTTAATTCTGTAAGATAGGTTATATACCATTAAATATTATCTTTTAAAAGTTTATTGAATTTAATTTGATTAATATTATAATTTATATATAACACACACAAAGATTATATCAAATGTGCTACCCACCCATATTGTATTGTCGGGCAATGCCCGACCTATAGAATCGAATATTTACCTCTAAAATACATAATAATCTTATATCGGGTTGACGAGTAAACAAATTAAGTAATTTGAATTGAATATTTTTTGAACTAACCCTAATTAAAATAACAATATTTTCATTAAATTACAAGGAAAAGAAGGAAAAAAAATCAATTTAGAGAAACCAATCAGACCACAGCATCCTTTCCATTATAGAATAGTAATTGGGCCTACAGCGAATCCCCGGATGCTTGAAAGTGATAGGGTCCCACATGATCCAGCCTTCACGTTGTATGATCCTTATTCTTATTGGTAGCTTTTCTTGTTAAGGTTAAATTATATTGCTTCCCACCAAATTTTACTTTCTCTTCTATTTTACTCACCTTACTTTCAATTTTTTATTTTGTTCACTGAATTTTATAGATTAAATCATTTTGTTCACTCTACCGTTAACTCTCTAACGGTGTGATGACATGACGTAAGTATCAAAACGACATCGTTTTGAAAAACTCAAATATACATCAAAATAATGTCGTTTCGAATCTTCTTCTTTCCCACCATTTTTTCTCTACTCTGTCGCTGGCCACCACATCATTTTTTCATTCCGGTCACCGTCTTCAATTGTTAATAATGATCGTTCGGTCTTAAAATTAATGGGCAAGTTCTTCTCGACCCCCTAGGTCCAAATCTGGTGGTTGCTTCACCGAAAAATGTCCTATAATTCATGAATCTCGATTCAAATATTATGGCTTCTTCACTTTTAATCTCCAATTCGTGGACTTTGGAGCAAGTTTTGATAAAATAAAGGTCGGATTCAAATTTAAGGTGTTGAGACAAAGCGACCCATGAAATTTGGGACCTAATAGCCACCATCTACAACGGTCAACAGTGGTCGGCAATGGAATCCGACCACTTTCTATTTTTATTTTATAGTTGGGTGAACAAAATAGGTGTGAGAGAGTAAAGTTCAATGAGGAATGGTATAATTTACACTTTATAATTTTAATTATTTTTATATTAAATAATAATAAAAAATGACACATCATCACACCGTTAGAGAGTTAATGATAAAGTGAGCAAAATAATTCAATTTGTAAAGTTTAATAAGAAAAATAGAAAAATTGAAAGTATGGTGACTAAAATAAGAAAAAAAGTAAAGTTCAATGAAAGTATAATTACCCTTTGGTTAATTAGAAATATATTATATGTTTTATCACTCGATGGGCCAATAAATTTTTTGAGCAATAAATCTTTTATTGATAGCTTTGTTTGACTTTGAGGGTGCACTAATCAAAATGACTACTTAATTTTTCTAAAACTCATATTCAATATATTTTTTTATAATTACTGATATTTAATTTATTATTTAATTTTATAATATTTTATCATAAAATAATTTTTTTAAAATAAAATTTTAAAAATTAATTAATATTTAACATATATTTACGCATAGTTTATGACATCACTCATTTAAAATCCTTAATTATTATGCTTATTCTTCATTATTGATATGTTCTAGTGAATATAAATTTATCGCCATTCGTCATTCGCCCGACGGATGAGTCAACGAGCCAACGCGATCCACACAGCGACACGGAGGTGAGCAGTGAAGCCAGCAAGTTTTTCAAAGATGAAATTGAACGGTGGATTTTTATGAAAACTATTAAGTATTTTTATCAGTATTAATTTTAAAAAGGATTATATCATAATTTTATCTTTTAAAAAGATAAATATAATTTTACTATTATTTGTAATCTTTTCATATAAAATTAAATATTAAAAATAGAATGTCATTGGTTACAAAAAGAAAAATTTAAGAATGAAGTTCAAATTTTAATATTCTTTTCTTACAAATAATGGGTATAATGAGTATGCAATTGTTTTCCCTTAATACATTAAATTAAATTTAATCATTCTTTTAAAATAATGGAATTTACTTGACCCGGGACTTAGTACATCCACCCCTGGTTGGAACTTTACTTGGGTATGTGTAACCAGAAAGAAAAACCGAAAGGGAAAAAAATGAATTACTAGGCAACGCATATTAAACAAGTTCAAATTAGTAGCTGTGGAAGTGAATGGTAACAAAATGCTGAGAACAGTTCGTTCAAAATGGCGCTACTTTCGGTTAGTCCCTTTCTCTTTTTCATCGATTTTGAAACAAATAGTCACCCACATCAAAATAGAATTACGCCCTAATTTAATCATTATTTATTGAATTTATCTTGTTTGGATTTGTTTACAGACTCATGGCTATCGAATAGAACAAAACAGATGATTCATGATTTCGGTGCATTCCGATATTTAGAATCAGTAAAATAATGCAATACGGCGCAAAACGAGAAAAACAGGACCCCAAAAAAAAAAAAGTAAAATGAGAACGAAGGGGTATAAGTTTTACACATTTTATTTATATCCAAGAGAGAAGCACTGCTTATAAATATATTATATGGAGTCACGACGGTTACTTACCCGGAGAATTAGACGAAGCCCTCACCATCAAGGAAGAAATCATCAAATCAAAGGCAGGTCTGAATCAGCAATCAGACTGAATCACTCCAAGGTATATAATGGGCTTCACCACCTCTACTCTGTGGGCATCAATTGCCTGAAGATACTAACACGTTGGAATCCTTTAAATGTTTTTGGAATTGTGCCAAGCGCGCCTGCAGTTGTACGATTCCTGCAGCCTTCTGTGAGAGAATGGTATCTAATTTAGAGATATAATCATCCAGCTGATTGCCAGCTTGGTCAGCTTCAACTAGCAGATTCATTTCCTGCCACCATAATAACAGTCGGAATCAATGTAGTTATAGCTGTTAAGGGAATGAGCAACAAGCAAAATGTTGTATCTACCTCCCTGACAAGCTCCATTGTGTCCTCAACTTGCCTTCGATGAGCAGATACGAGATCTTCCTCTTCCTAGTAACAGAAAAAGGCAAACTTTGTTCCATGAATAAATACGAGCAGGAAAGAAGAATCCAATGCCAGAAAATTTGATTGATCGTACCTTTAGCAGGGCACTTAAATCATCATCTGAATTGCTATAATCAAAGGTTGAAGGATCCACAAGCTTTGTTAAATCATCTTTTCTTTTCTGCAACATCTTTGGTTGCTCATATGTCTCCTCAAAGTAATCAAAATCATCCTCGGTCATGCTGTTTAGTCCACCTCTCTGACCATTCACATAATCTGAATATGGTACAGCCAAATTTGTATCTCTTCCACTAGGAACAGAATCCATTTTAAAAGATATATCTCTTTCAGTCGGTTTGGACCACCCATATTTGTTCTTTTCAAAAGGAATATCAGTTATGCTATCCTCAAATGCATCACTCGGTAAAGATGAAGATAAGGGCAATGCAGTTGACTCTCTAAGATTTGATGACGAAGGTAGCATATCCTTCTTGGAGTTATTCCCTTTCGATAGGCTCTTCACCCTGGAATGCAGGTACCACAGTATGGTTTAATCAACTGTACAAGTCACTTCTTACAAAGTAATTTTAATAGCAGAACCATATACCTATCAGCGTATCTGAGTGTATTCAGGGTGTGTTCACATGACCCTGAGCTCGGAGAAATACATGATATCATAACAGTTCGTGAGTCACCCATAAATGAATCTCTAAGAACTTCAGTCAGCTTACTTCCTCTGAACGGAATGTGACCCTGGTCATTGTCAAGAGCTCTGATACATTCTTTTAAAGCAAGTAAACTTTTATTAATTTCAGCACCTTCCATTCTGCAGAAACATGAAATCAGCTTATTAGGATATCAAGTTATCTAGGAGACTTGGGCTCTATTTTATAGAGATTATGCATTCACTTAATTTTATATTTGGAGCAAATTGCTTTCAAGAAGCATAATCCTAGATTGCATGGATTCAAAGTTTGTTTACCTCGTCTGTTTGTCATTGTCAGTTGTATCAGCACCACGCTCACTTCCAGCAAGATCTATGAAGGAAAGTTTCCCAACAAGTCTAGCAGGCTTCAATTCACTGCCATCAGCCGATCTCTTGATGGCAAGCTGAAGAATAGCATGTGACCTTGAAGACTCTTCGTTTGCTCCAGTAGTGCCAGTGCTTCTTGTAGCATTTCCTCTCTCGATTAACTCCTTGATTGTCTGAACATCCAACACCTTGTACTCTTGAAGACCCACAATACATACTTGTTGTTTACCATCTTCTCTCATGCAAAGCTTTCTGTGACAGGTAGAAATCTAATCACTAAACTATATGCAATACGACAATTTGGCTAGGTTTCCATATGGGAATAACTTACTTCCTATCATTAAGGAGGTCAAAGACTTTTCCCCCATATATCTCAAAATAACTGACAAAGAGTTGGAACCCTTGGTTCCGATATGTATGGTACATTAATCTAAATATATCTTGAGATGCTTTTAGAGGCAGTGGCTGCATAGTATAAGTCTTTCCACTTCCTGTAGAAAAAACACAGGACCAACTAAATGTCATTTGCAAGAATATACACAGAAAAAGAAATAAGACACTGAAAGTGCAAAGTGGAACCATATGAATGTTGCAAAAAGACAATTTCTGACACAGAATGTCAAGCAAAACTAACCTATACAAGATGTTATTGGAGTAAACAAAATTACATTTGAAAGTTGTAAATCTGATTACTTAAGAAATGGACTTCTTCTTCTTCTTGTTTTCTCTATGCGTGTATTCTATCACTAAAATAGAATACGTTTATAAGATTAGTTACCTGTCTGCCCATATGCAAAACAAGTTGCTTTTGTTCGATTGAAAATTAGAGGAACTATTGGCTCCACAGTCTTTGAGTACACCTGCCACAATAGAAAATGAAATCTAGTTAATTTAGCTGAATGAAACTGTAAAGGATGTTCACTTCTTGTCATGTACTCACCTCCTCATTGCTAACATCTTCATTCAGCACTGCATCAAAAAGAAATTCATGCTTCTCAACATATTCTGTCAGGTCAACCTGCAATTATGAATCATTACACCTCATGCAAAAGAGTCAAAGAATACCACTAAGTCATTTATAATTAACCATGGAAGATGTAAAGTGTTGCAGGTCGAGATTACTCTGAGTTGCTTAGGCTTTCAACAATAACTGTAGGAAAAAAGAGTAGGAAAAAAGAGAATGCCCATCAGCTCCTCACCTTTAGCTTTTTTTCATGAACCATTAGTGCACTGGAATCTATAGTGATGATATCTTCCTCTTTCTTTGCTATTTCCTTTTTGTTCAATGGTCTCTTGCGCACCTGTATCGGAAGTTAATATAAGCTATTTTAACAATGACAAAAACAAAAGCGGCCATGACATGGTTTCTTTGGTGATACCAGCTATCTATAATCAATCTTTTAAGGTGATGTTATCTCACATCTATTTAGTCTTCCCGGCATCCCATATTCAGGTTGACTCACCATCTATTACTGGTAGGTTTTAGCTTGTATGCTTAATAAGTCTAGTGTTCCTATATTTAAGTTGCTCTACATTGACTATCAACTTGTTTTAGGTTGGATATTTAATAAGAACCATTTGCTGCAGCAAGAAAAAAGCACCGCTCTCTATGTCACATTGAATTGTATATAATACTTGTTAAGATCATGAATTCATCACCCAAATGAGCATTAAAGTTCGTAAACAACACAACTTCATCATATTTCTTGGCCCAACTGATGGATCACTTGTTTACTGCAATCACTCAAAACATTGAATTGATATTTTCAGTACGATATTAGACACAACCCAAAGAAGGGATTCAAGAAGCATACCACGACTTTAATCTTGGCAACATTGTTAGATCTTTCTTTATCTACTGCAATGCTTTTGAGAAGGCTATTCTCAGCCATTCCTAGTGGCCTGTTTGGAAGTTTAATGGTAGATACATACGGCTCAGAATCATCAAATTTTTTACCACGAATAGGTTTCTGAAGCCCGTATCCTTCGTACAGATTAGGAACCTGCAATTGTAAAAAAGGACTAATAAATTTATTATCCAGGTAAGAAAATAAAGTTTCGAATAACTAATTTTTAAAACCCGCTATATTAATATAAATGTGATTTTTTAATGGTTTGAGGAAAATATAATGCAGCTATCAATTAACACTTAATCACTTGATTAACCAGAGGATCAAACCAAACTTTATGCATTCATTAGCATATAGAATTTCATTGAAACAACGCTAAGTAAATCAGGCATATATGAGTGAGAATGAAACCGGGAACAACAATCCAATAGAAGAAATAGAATAAAACCTCGGAAAGCAGCTCAGTATCAAATGAATGAAGATCCAGTAAACCGGAGCTGAGCTCACTCGGGGACACGTATTCATCGCTGTTCTTCCTCAAGCTCGACGACCTTGAAGAAAGCGGCGGCGTCCCCGGCTCCGGTGACTTCCTGTTCATTCTTCCTCCGCCGTAGAAACCGAACTCCTAACCAAACAGCAAACAAATAAAATAAATACGATGCCGTCACAAGAAACGTGAAGAGATAGAGAGAGTGAAAGATCGAGGACCTGAGAAGAAGGGAGATTGGAGGACTGAAGCCATTTGGCGTTGAACGACGCTTCGGGGAAGTTATCGGAGTATTGCCGTTGATGATAAGCGGTCGAATTAGATCTCGCCATCTGTCTCCCTACCAAGCTCATTTTCTCTCGCCGGCCTACGATAAGTATGCAGAGCTTCTTCAACTGAAATTTCACAATCGAAACCAAACAAAAGTCAAATATAGAAAAAAGAAGAGACAAGGGGAAAGGGAAAGCTAACTAGAGAAACAAAGGAAATACAAGTGATGGTTGGTGTGTTATTGTTTAGAAACCTTCTTTCTTAGCTTTTCCTCTCTCTTTTCCCCCCTTCAAATTACCAGTACTGAATTTTAATAAGAGAGAGAATGAGCATCATCATAGTTCGTAATATACTAGTTTCGAAATTAAAGGGCCGGGTAACGAGGAGGAGCGGCGCGTGTGCAACACATAAAATAGGTAAAATACTACACAAATGAGGTAAAATAGTAGGTTACCTCCAACGCGTTGAGAGTAGCTTCCGTGGGAGACCTCCATATATGAAATACCATCCATGGGACTCAATTCCACGACCTCAATATTAAAAACCTTGTGTTTTACCAATTAAGCTGGATGGTCATTTCAGGTAAAAAACTACATAATATATTACTAAACTTTAGGTAGTATATTATTTATAGCACTAATTTTTTTATTTCTCAAATTATAATAGTAAACTTTGATTTTAATTTTATTTATGTCACTAGACCGTTAAAATTCAAATGATGCGAAAAAAATGACATCGTGTTGGTAATGACTAATTGATCATCGATGCCCAAAGTGATGTTTTAGGTAGTGAACTTTGAATATGTATCAATTTTGTCATTAAACTTTTAAGCAATTCAATTTTTGACATTGTATTATTCAGGTCACTGTCGGTATCCAATTACCATCCATTATTGGTTATCATTTGTGGCAAGATCAATACCAAAACATTCTCGTTTCATTATTCTTTTCTTATTCTATAATTGATTTTCTACTAGACACACTCAAAACCGATGTAATTAAACAAAAGATATTATCTCTAAGGGTTTGAGGACTATAATTCAAGGGCTATTTGATTGCATTATCCCTACTATTTACCAATATAAAAAAGAGTTTTGAAAGGGTTGGAATACCACGCCCGTGAAGCTGCGCGTGAGAGTGGAGTGAGTTGCTTTAAATGATTTAAAATTGCAGGCAGCAAGGGGACTGTGCTGGACGGGAGAGGCCAAAGCGGCTTTGTTGGATTGGTAAAAGCCTAAAATAGAGAGGGAGTTGGAGTGCTTGTCGTTGTCGACCCCGCTTTTAGGGTTTGCAATTGGATGACATAGGACGTGTTTTTTTATGTACGCTTTTTTTAATTTAAAAATATATATTTGTTTTAATTTAAATATATATCACTAAATTTTAGACCCTATATCGTTTATATCATTAGATTTTTAATTTCTCTTATTATAATACTAAATTTTGATTTTAACTTTAATTATGCTACTATATCATTTAATTTTGACATTATGATGAAATAAATATATCTTTTCGTCATTATTGATGTCCAACATGACGTCGTTTTAGGTACTAAACTTTAGAGATGTATCAATTTTACCATTAAACTTTTAGATAATTTCATTTTAGACATACATTTTCAACCGCTGCGGGTAGAGGTGGGTATATGGGTTAAGGCCCGCGGCTACCCGTTTAACCCGTGATCCGTGCGGGTTTTGGACATCAAAAACTGAAGCTCATTTAAATTACGGGCTTTTTAGCCCGGACCGTTAAACCCGCGGGTTTAATGGGTATAACCGTGGGTATCCCGCAATAGTCAGCTTAATTTAAAATTTATAAAATTAAAAAAAAACTTAAAGAATTTGATAGAAAAGGAAAATAAATTACATATAAATATGATGTTACTTATAACCATTGTAGTTCTTAAATTTCTTAGAGTAATTGTCATAATTCTACTGCTGCTTGATATTTTTTTTTCATTTACAATGTATCAAATTATTCTTTATTTTAAAAAATAAAAATTAAAAGATTTATATAGTATTTTAGTATTATAAAATTTACATCATTATCACTTTGGTATTTAAAGATTTTTTTATTTAATTTTGATCTTTATTTTTTTCATGAATTATGTTATCCATTTCGTTATTTAATTATAAAAAGTCACATGATATTCTAATAATATATCACATGACACGTAATATTTAGATTAAAAATAAGAAGAAAAAAAGTAAAATAAAAAATTGAAAATATAATTTTTCAACTTTTAAAGGCTTTTACAAAAGAAAAATTGTTAGATTTGTATAATGTTTGTCTTTGTTGAATTTTTCTGTTTGAATTTCTACATGCAGACACTTCTGTGTCTTCATATTATAGCATTGAATAATCGTGTTTTATAAAAGTATAATGTGGTTATTGTTTAATTTGTTTTTCAATTTGGTGATATAAGTGAATATTATTTTTTTAATTTGAGTTTAAGTAATTTTATCATTATACATATATTAATGATTAAAAAATATTATTTTATAATCATTTCCGACTATTTAAAAAAATTAAATGTTATTTATTTTTTTTGACGGTGTTGTCTTCCTTTTCAAGTTACTAGATCATTTGTAAAGGTGTAACAAGTTAGAACATTATTTTTTATTGTATTTAAAGCATTTAATTTTTTTTATTTAACGGGCCGCGGGTAAGCCTGTTTAACCCGCGAGTTAAATGGACGGGTTGCGGGTCTTATAATTCAAAATCGTTTATGATTGCGGGCTTTTTAAACTGCTTCGTTTAAGCCCCCACCGTCAAAACCTGTGGGCTAAACGGACTGGTAGCCCGTATACTCACCTCTAGCTGCGGGGAGCTAATCATTCTCTATTATCGACTGTATTTCTCATTGATATCAACATCAAAATGTTCATGTTTCACTCTTTTTTCTTCTCATATGGTTGATTTATCATTTAACCCGTTAAAAAGTCGAAGAAAATACGTTTAAAAGCTTGACATTTGAATATTATGATATCTTCTAATGATCATTTGATGAAACTAATTTAGAAGTATATTGTTTGACTTCTCGAGACAATTATTCTCATCGTTCGGGCTTTTGAACAAACACTCCAAAATATATCAAATATAAGAAAGTCCATAAATCTCTAAAAATGATAAGTTTTTTTAATATCAATTTCGAGTGAATTTCATGGAAAATCAATCACATGATAATAAATAGAAGTTAAATGCGAACATTTTGATATTGATCTTATTGCGAAATACGATCGATGGTGTACGATGATTGGTTACCGCTTGAAAAAAAACAATGCCAAAAATGAAATTGTTTAATAGTTTAGTGATAAAATCAATACACCCGAAGGTTCAATGTTGTTTTGTCCGTACCATTACACTATTTGATGATATAACACGTTAGTCAAATAATTTACTTTTTATTTTAACCCATGAATTTTAGATAAAATATTATTTATGTGCCTTTTTATAAATTCGAAATAATTTAAAGATCAAATTTAGGAATAAAAATTATTAAATTCTTTTACTAATATATTATATTATCAAACTAACGACTATCCATGTCTTAATGATGAAAACTTAATAACTATTCTTGTAGTTTACCATAATATTAAATGCATAGTACGTTGGATTTCTGCTTTAGATTTGATATATTAGGTAGTTTGATGTTGATATTAACGTATTTGTGGGCCTTCTCTTTTACGTTGCTTATATATATATATATATATATATATATATATATATATATATATATATATATATTATTAAGGTAATGTGATTATAAATAATATATGTTGTTAATATTTTTGATCCCGTGATTTTTAAAAGTAATAATAATTTTTTAATCATTGAAATAAGTTAATTCATGTTTATGTTCCTTATCTGAGGTGAGGCAGAGGCAGTCTGCTTCAATTTGGTTGGTCCAACCGTTCATGACCATCAAGTAAATGCAACCATCCTTTTTGGGATAAACAACTTAAAATTCCACGTTGGGATAGGAGGGAGGGAAACTTTTGAAATTGATTTACTGATCAAGTAAGAGATTAGTTTAAAGTGGGAATTACTACAAACAGGGCATGGGGGAGCTTTTAATTTGAATCGAATTCTGTCGGTGACACTGAATATTTCCATTCTTGTTTTGTAGATAGTGCCAAATCATGACTATCAATGATGTCCGCTGCTATCATGAATAACCCTTCTTTTTCTTAAACGGAATCTTCATTTAAATGTAAAATCTTAAATAATAAAACTAATTATGTAAATGAAAAATCTTGAATTCCTTTTATAGATACTATTATTATTAAAATGTTTTGATTTTATTATTATTATTTTTAAAAAATCAGGATTTGGTGATTTTATTATTATTATTATTATTTAATGTACGGTAAATTATATCGTTCCTCACTGAACTATACTCTCTCTCTTATTTTCCTCACTCAACTTTTAATTTGATCAAGTTGCTCACTGAACTTTACAATCAAATCATTTTGCTCACTCAACTGTGTTCTCTCTAACAACTAATGGTGTGACATTTTTATTATTATTTAGTATAAAATAATTATAAAAATAAAATAAAAACAGAAAGGTGGCCATGCCACCGTTGATGGTGGTCTTTTGGTCCTAAAATGGGATGGGTCGCTTAGCCTCGACACCTTGAGTCATAATCCGACCTCTATTTTTTCAGAACTTACTCTGAAGTCCACAATTTTGAGATTTAAAGTGAGAAAATTGAAACGTTTCAGTCCAAATTCACGGGTTTTGGAATATTTTTCGGTGAAAACAACCACCTGATTCAGACTCAAGGGGTCGAGAAAAACCAACCATGAAATTTGAGACCGAACGGCCACCATCTACGATGGTCAACGGTGGCCGAAATCAAAATGATGTGGTGGCCAGTAGAGAGAAAATGAAGAAGAGAAGGAAAAATGGTAAATTACACTATGAGTCATTGAACTTTATTCTCTCTCATGTTTTACTAACCAAAACGACGTCATTTTGGAGTATATTTGAGTTTTTCAAAACGACGTCGTTTTGATGCTTGTGTCATGACATAACGCCGTTAAATAATTAACAACAGAGTGAGCAAAATGATTCAATTTGTAAAGTTCAATTAACATATTGATCAAATTGAAAGTTGGGTGAGAAAAATAAGAGAGTAAAGTTCAATGAGAAACAATATAATTTACCCTTTAATGTATTGGAATAAATAATTAATCCATCTAAGTTATTAGGCTAAAATTGACTTTAAATATAAACCAATGGATTGGGTCACCAATGGTAATATAGATCCATAAGAGTTTGTAGAGTCACTGAGCCACCACATGTTAGGATTCTGGCTATTGGAGATTTAGATAGCGTTTGGTTGGATGGAATCCCTTGGAATTAGTGGGATTTGGAATCCAATTCCACCACTTTCCCATGTTTGGTTCAGTTTTTCAAGGGAATTGGAATCCCTGATGGAATTCAATTCCATCAAATGAGGGAAAGTTAATTCCATCCAAAAATTGATGGAATTATATTCCCTTGTTGGAGGGAATTGAAATTTGATCATACTACCCTCATCAATCCTTTGGTAACTTATTCATATTATTGAGTTAATCGATTGACGGAATTGGCCAAGAGGGGGGTGAATTGGCAATTAAAAATTTGGTGGAAGCTTTTGCAGAAAATTGAAAGTAATTGTACAGCGATTTAGAGTGGTTCGACTTTCTCAATCAAAGTCTACGTCCACTACCTTAACTATCCACACTAAGGATTTTCCAACAAATTCACTAATTTGTTCTTTCTTTTGAGGCCAAAGAGATAACCTTACAACACCCTCAAGAATATACCCCAATTCTTGAGAACACTCTTTCCCAAAGAGAAGATTACAAATTTGTAAACTTACAAGGAAAACCTCACAAGGTAAGTTGTTTGCACAATTCTAGAACAAGAAAAGAACACTCACAAATAATTATAAATGAGCACAAATGATGTTCTTTGAAAGCAAAATGAATATTGAAAGGAAAATTGGATTGATTTGCACAAACTTGGTGTTTGATGCTTTCACTCTTGTTTCTCTATGATTTCTTGTCTTTCAAAGGCTTCAGAACTTGTTTAAATACACCTTGAATCACTTCTGAGCGTTGGGGATGATTAGTGAAGATCATATAGTCGTTTTAGTGTGAAAACAATTAATAAAACAGCTTGGAGCGTGGGGGGAATCGATACCCTTATGGGGAATCGGTTCCCTAAGTGTAAAATTCAAATATTTCGACCGTTATACAAGGGGGGAATCGGTATCCCCTGGGGGGAATCGGTTCCCTCCGAGCATACTGAAATTCTCAGAGCCAAACCATTCAGGGGGAATCGGTACCCCCTTGGGGGAGAATCGGTTCCTTCTGAGCAATCTGGAATTTTTGGCTTTGAAATGGTTCGAAATACTTTGTAAAATTATTTTGAAATTGTTTTAAGATTTTACACTTGAGTAAGGATTAAAAATGATTTTTGAAAGATTTGGAGTAATGTTTTGATATTCGAATAGTTATATCGAATATACTTAGAAAATCATTTGAAAATTCTTAAAATTCATTTAACTTAATTTGTTATATCGAAATATCAAAATGTTTTCAACACATATATTGAATAAAAATATTTTTTTATTATTTCGGGTCGGGTTTCTAATTCATATGTTCGGGTCAGGTCGGATCGGGTTTAGGGTGAAAAAACCCGGACCGACCCGAAAATATATATAATTCAGGTCGGGTCAGATTAAGTCACTGTTTTTATTAAATAAAAATAATTTTTTATTATTTAGGGTCGGGTTGAATTTCTAATTCATATATTCAGGTCGGGTCGGATGAAACTTTATTTTGTTCGGGTCGGGTCAGTTTTTTTAAGTGTGATATTCGGGTTGAGTCGGGTCGGGTTTTTTTAAGTGTGATATTCGGATCGGATCGGGTCGGATCGGGTTCGAGTTTAGGGTGAAAAAACCCGGACCGACCCGAAAATATATATAATTCGGGTCGGGTCGGTTAAGTCACTGTTTTTATTAAATAAAAATAATTTTTTATTATTTCGGGTCGGGTCGGATTTCTAATTCATATATTCGGGTCGGTTCGAATGAAACTTTATTTGTTCGGGTCGGGTCGGGTTTTTTAAGTGTGATATTCTGGTCGAGTCGGGTCGGGTTTTTTTAAGTGTGATATTCGGGTCAGGTCGGGTCGGGTTCGAGTTTAGGGTGAAAAAAAACGGACTGAACCGAAAAAAATATATAATTTTACATTATATATTTATGAATAATTACAATAATACCCCTCTATATATAATTTTTTTCAATTAAGTCAATGTTTTTATTGAATAAAAATAATTTTTTTTATTATTTTGAGTCGTGTCGGGTCTAGTTTCTAATTCATATATTGAATAAAAATAGTTTTTGATATTTTTTTGTAACTAATTAACATACTCCAATTGGAATGTATCGAAATATTGCTCCATCTTTTGGTAACTTATTATCATATTTTGATTGCGATGATTTTAACTTATAATGTTTATTAGCATGATTTTTATAATTTATTGAAATGAATAATTAATCAATAAAATAAAAAATTTTAATTTTTAATTTTTTAAAATATATTACTACATATAAGTTGTAAAATAAACTAAAATAAAGCAAAAAAACAAGAAGGATAATTTTATCATTTTACATTACTGAAATCAAATTCATCTGACATGTCTGCGAACCAAAAAAATATGAAATTGGATTCCAATTCCATTTCCTGCCAACCAAACAGAATATGGAATTGGATTCTAATTCCTACAGATTCCAATTCCTTCACAAATTTCAATTCCTTCATAAACATTCCAGCGAACCAAACGCCACCTTAGGCTACGTTTGGTTCACGAAACGTAAGATTATCAGTAGGAATAAAAGATTACCAGAGAATATGATTACTGAGAATGTTGTAATTTGTGTTTGGTTGGTTTAGCAGTAATTTAATATTACCGTGTTTGGCTAAAGGAATAAAAGATTATGGAAATATATATTTGACAAAATTATCCTTATTATTTATTTGTTTTTTAACAAGTTTAATTCTACTATAATATTACTATAATTAATTTATATATTTTATTTAAAAATTTAAATTCATAAAATTTATATTTTTTTTACAAAATTGAAAAGATAAATAGGTTTAATGAAAGGGCAAAATTTTATTTTAACCCTTGAACTTCATTTAAAATTTTAATTATAGATTTTTTAAAAATCTAAAATAGTTTAAGGATAAATTTTTAATTTAACTTTCGTAGAATTTTCATTATTCAACGACAGAATTATTATATTTTTGAAAGAAAAAAAATTACGACATTTTAGTCCAAAACGCCGGTAATTCAACAATACCTAAGGAAGGGGTAATCACATTCCCAGTAATATACCCCAAAAAATCCACTGTTAGTAATAAAAGATTATCGGAAATGAGATTACCGGCCAACCAAACGGGGAATGAGGATTACATTCCTCTCGTAATACAACATTCCTTGAACCAAACCTAAGGTGGCGTTTGGTTCGCTGGAATGTTTCTGAGGGAATTAGAATCTGTCAGAAATTGGAATCCAATTCCATATTCTGTTTGGTTCGCAGACATATCAAATGAATTTGATTTCAGTAATGTAAAATGACAGAATTGTCCTTCTTGCTTTTTTGTTTTATTTTAGTTTGTTTTACAACTTACATGTAGCAATATATTATAAAAAATTAAAAAATATTAAATTTTCATTTTATTAATTGATTATTCATTTCAATAAATTATAAAAATCATGCTAATAAACATCATACGTTAATATTATCGCAATCAAAATATGTTAATAAGTTACCAAAAGATATATCAATATTTCGATACATTCCAATCGGAGTATGTTAATTAGTTACAAAAAAATATACCAAAAACTATTTTTATTCAATATATAAATTAGAAACCCGACCCGACCCGACACGAAATAATAAAAAAAATTATTTTTATTCAATAAAAACATTGACTTAATTGAAAAAAATTATATATAGAGGGGTATTATTGTAATTATTCCTAAATATATAAGGTAAAATTATATATATTTTTGGGGTCGGGTCCGGTTTTTTTCACTCTAAACCCGACCCGAATATGACACTTAAAAAAACCCGACCCGACCTGAATATCACACTTAAAAAACCTCGACCCAAACAAAATAAAGTTTCACCCGACCCGATCCGAATATATAAATTAGAAATCCGACCCGACCCAACCCGAAATAATAAAAAAAAATATTCAATAAAAACAGTGGCTTAATTGAAAAAAATTATATATAGAGGGGTATTATTATAATTATTCATAATTATATAAGTTAAAATTATATATATATTACGGTCGGATATTTTTCACCCTAAACCCGAACTCGACCCGACCCTAATATCACATTTAAAAAAACTGACCCGACCTGATCAAAATAAAGTTTCACCCGACCCGACCCGAATATATGAATTAGAAACCCGACCCGACTTGAAATAATAAAAAATATTTTTATTCAATATATAAATAAGGTATCAAAAGATTGATGATGGTAGTATGATTAAATTTCAATTCCCTCCAACAAGGGAATTGAATTCCATCCATTTTTGGATGAAATTCATTTTTCCTCATTTGATGGAAAGTTGAAGCTATGAGAGATTTCAATTCCTTTCGAAAACTTGAACTAAACATAAGAAAATAGTAAAATTAGATTCTATTTCTCCTAATTTCAAGAGATTCATGTCAAACAAACGTCACCTAAAGGTCGTGTGCAGACCCACGGAACCGAGATGAGCACGCGTCGCAGATAAGGCGGTTAACTTGTTACTTCCTTTTAACTTCTTTGTTTTTCTTTTTCTCTGGGGAAACTGTTACCACCGAGAAACCAACCAGACAACCATGTCATCTTCCATCTGCCTATCCGTATTTCCAACTTCCAAAACCCTAGCTCCGGCACCATCCATTTCCAAGAGCTGCGGTTTCAGATGCTTTCTCGTCGTCTCCGTCTCCGTCTCCAAGGGCCATCAAAGGGCGATGGGGAAGAGGCTCCAGGTGATTTGTATGGCTCCCGAGGAGGAGAAATTGACTCGTCGCAATCCTCTCGAATTTCCCATTGTATGTTCTTTCTCTGTTTATTCTGCTGTTAGTAAATTCTAAACAACTGATGGTATTTATGTTGATCTCTGTGAATAAAAGGCTTGTGGGATTCTTATGAGATGAGTTTAATTTTATACAGTAATACTTAGTTGAGGTGGTTTGGTTTGATTGATGGGTACTGATTAGATAATTCAATCAATGGAATGAACATGCTGCTTTGATAAATATGGTATCTCTGGTTTGGTCATTTATTTTCTAAGACGGCGTGATCAAACATGACGACCTCGATCGGTTTACATGGCAGGAGTGGGAGAGGCCAAAACCTAGTCGTAAACCTGACATATTCCCTCAGTTCAGCCCTATGAAAACACCGTTACCCCCACCAATGCCATATGACCCTCCTGAAGAAGATGAAGAAGAGGAAGAAAAGAAAGAGGAAGAGGAGGAAGAGGAAGACCCCGACAAGGAAGAAGAATCCGATAATCCTCCGGAAAAGCAGTCCTGAGAAACAAAAGTGTTAGTATTTTGCTACTGCAATTTGTTGTATTAGATTTCCAGCTGCGATTACCACTTGCTGCTACTGCCTCATATATGGAGTACATATAGATGTCATAGTCATATATTTTAGATCATGTAGTTGGATGGTATCTTCATATTCGAGTTGAGGGGATTGTGCAGGCATCTAATATAGGGAAATTAGGTCCATCTTCCTGATTTAGAGTATTGTAGTTAACTAGTTTCTGATATGAAATATACTTCTAGTTGCTTTTAGGGAATGAGGTTCACCATTGCCAAATTCTTTAGATATTTTGAGTGCAATACTATAATGTAAGGGTTATGGAATTTTATGGATGAAATTCAATGAGATTGTACATAAAATGAATCTATGCTTTATAATTTAAACACAAATTTACTTCAACAACGTTGTCCATCAAAAAGACATTGTCCGAAGCCGTTTTTATCAAATTCGCGTTTACTCTACACCGTTTTGGCACTTATTGGATGACTGGTGTGTGTATATATAAATGCAATGCTCTCTTCCCTTATCACACCACCAGTCACTCCATCATTGTTAGGCATGACGAATCCCAGCCAGACCCAGGCAGTGAATTTCGCAGCCCCCAGAGGGTTTGCTGCCGCCTTCCAAGCTGATTGCAAAGAAACTTTCTTCCCCGATGACCCCTTCCATAAGTTGAAACATGAAAAGCCTTTGCGCAAACTCGAGAAAACAATCCAATACTTTATCCCCTTGTTTGAATGGTTACCCGACTATAATCTACGTCTGTTCAGATACGATTTACTAGCCGGTATCACCATTACCACCCTCTCAATCCCTCAAGGCATTAGCTACGCCAAATTCGCTAATATCCCTCCCATCTACGGCCTCTGTTAGTATTTTTTTTTCCATTTTCAGTTTCATTATAAAACCGCTCCGTTTAAACGTTTCTGAGAGAATGAAGTGTTGGATGCAGATTCGAGCTTTATACCGCCTTTAGTTTACGCCATTTTCTGGAGTTCAAAGCATCTCGCAGTAGGGACAGTGGCGGCGTGTGCACTGCTTGTATCTGAAACCATCAGAACTAAAGCATCACTGAAAGATAACCCCACATTGTATCTTCACTTGATTTTCACATTCACTTTCTTCACCGGGATTTTCCAGACTGCTTTAGGCTTTCTGAGGTTAACACATGACAAGTCCATAACCAGTCATCAATACTACTTGATTTCATTCTTTCAGTCCTTCATTTTGTTGGGTTTTCGGGCTGGGAATTTTGGTTGATTTCTTATCACATTCTACCATCACTGGTTTCATGAGAGGGACGGCCATAATAATCTGCCTCCAACAACTGAAAGGTATATTCGGTGTAAAACATTTCACTACTCACACCGATGTTGTGTCCGTTCTTCAAGCAGTTTTTCGCCACAGGGACGAGGTTGGTGATATCAGATAACATTGGTTTCAACGACATTAAATTCTATTAAGTCGGCTATTAATTACACCATGCTTGCTTGAAAATTCTAATAAATTTTGAACTGATATTTGAGAGAGCAGTGGAGGTGGCAAAGTGCTGTGGTTGGTGTCATCTTCCTTGTTTTCCTCCAATTCACTCGATACCTGGTGAGCTTGCCCATTCCTATTAAGGAAAGAAGTGATGATTTATTTTTATCTTTATATTGACTTGTATATCTCATCGTTATCATCTGATGTAATGCTGAGTCACAAAATAAATCAAATATCAAAGATTGTGACACAATTATAGTATGAAGTAAGAATACCATATGATGATCAATTACCATATGTGAATTCACAAAGATAGTCGAATCATTTATATAAAAAAAAATAGCCATATTAATTGCCATGTATTTCCAGAGACAAAAGAGACCAACACTGTTCTGGGTGTCAGCTATTGGTCCAATGGTGGTTGTCTTGGTTGGTTATATTTTTGCATTTTTTGCCCATGCAGAGAAACATGGAATCGACATCGTAAGTTCGTCTTTATAATTATTTTCTTTTTTTTCCCAAACCACAGATTGATCTTTGTGGGGAATTAGCCTTTGGTTATTGGGGTATCAGGTTGGTGACTTGAAGGGATTGAATGCTCCCTCAATTCAATACTTGAACTTCGATCCCCAATACCTTCCTGTAACTGTGCGTGCCGGTATTGTCATCGGTCTTACTGCAATGACTGTAAGAATCCCAACCATTTCATCATTCAATATATATGAAGCTGTGAAAACCAGATAATTGAATCATCGTTAAAATGAAACTTGCAGGAAGGGATGGCAATAGGACGAAGTTTTGCCGTAATGAAAAATGAACAAACTGATGGGAACACGGAAATGATAGCTTTTGGTTTCATGAACATTATCGGATCTTTCACTATATGCTACTTGACAACCGGTATGTTTAATTTATTTCAGGGTTTTTTATGAATGGATTATATAAGAACATTCTGATGTTTTTAGATGTTCGAAACGGCAGGGCCGTTCTCGAAAACAGCAGTGAATTTCAATGCCGGGTGCAGGACAGCAATGTCAAATGTCATAATGGGGCTTTGCATGATTCTAACACTCCTTTTCTTGGCTCCTCTCTTCAGTTACACACCTCTCGTTGCTCTATCCGCCATTATCATGTCTGCAATGCTCGGACTGATCAATTACAAGGAGATGATTCACCTCTTTAAAGTAGATAAATTCGACTTTGTCATCTGCATGACTGCTTTCCTAGGCGTCAGCTTCATTAGCATGGATGTCGGCCTCATGCTTTCCGTAAGAATTTCTTCCACTACCTAGTACTGTATGCTTCATGTTTTTGAAACCGAGTCAGTTAGTGTATTGTATCGTTTAAAATTTAAATTTTGAAAATCATAACTAAAGTTTAATTTTTGTTTCATTTTAGTACTCAATTCATTTTAGTACTCCTGTTCAAAATTTAACATTAAGTTTTGAAAAGAAAATAAAATTTTAGATATTAAAACGGAACAAAACTGAGTTTAGGTACTAAACGTGTTAAGTTTTTAACGGTGGGTACTAAAATGAAATGAAAACTAAATGATGGTATTATTTTGAACATATTAAAATTTTTAGGTACTAAATGCATAGTTTACTCTTTTTTTTATTGCAATTTGACAATTGCATTAGGAAGGTTGTTTGGTTTAGAGTTGATTGAACAACTTCAAACTACACGCTCTCAGCCTCCTACTTCCAAATGTGCAATTGTATACCACACACCATATTCCTGCTGTCATGCACTGATTTTCAGCTTCACCAACAATAATTAGTATAAACCTTTATTTTGATTTTATTTTCCTCAACTCCATAATTCAGGTCACTATTTATATTTCATACTAATCAGATATTCAAATTCGTAGAATAACTTCTCCAACGGCTAAATTCATTGTCATTGGAGAGGTCATGTTAGTAATGTTATCACATGTTCAATCATGCATTGCTACCGACCAATGTATATTATAGTGTGGTTGGTAGAAAGGAAGAGGCAGGTGCATTGAGGTGTGAACTGATACTTTCAAGCTCAACTAATTATATATATGTTTGGTGCACGAATTAATGTCTTCCGTGATAAAAAAAATTGTTGTTATTCTTTGAGGATTTGAGTTCTAACACCATAGATGATGTCAGGAGTGTAAACATTTAATATCAAAAGATTAAGAGTTTATATTTAAAAAAATATTAACTCGTATTTATCAGGATTAATAATGTATATTCACCAGTGTACATGCATGTTCCTTAATTCCCTTTTCTTTTGGGGTACTGGGTTTGCTGACAAAAAAATAAGTATTTTCAATTAAGCAACCCATCTTTTTAGATAAAGAGAAAGTGTGACAAATCATCTGATATTCTATGTGTTAAGCATGATTTGCACCAAGCACTAAACAATAACCGAAAGATAAAGATTCCAGTCACAGGGATTCTTTGACATCATTTTTCCCAACCTCTTTTTCAGATAATAATAATAGGTCGGGCAGGAAAAACACAAGCTTGCATTTGAGTTCTACCCTAGGATAGTCTAATTTAAGGTTAAGGAATAACAACAAAAATAGACACGACCAAAAATATTATAACAATTATAATATTTTCAATTAGACACAATCTAAATTATTATTTTTAAATATTTTTGTTTAAACTGAAAATGTCATGCAAAAAGTAACATAAACAAAAAATGTTACAAAAAAAATTCAACCGAAAAATATTTAAAAATTAATATTTTAGGTTACTTCTAATTAAAAATATTATAATTTTTATAATATTTTCGGTTGTGTATTATACTTATATATTTGCTGACAAATCTTTAACAGCATGGTTGGCAGGTAAAAGCATGGGGCTTATGATTGGGTAATCAATTGTTTCCGGTGCCTTTCTACTCGCTCAATTGATAAACCTCATTTATTTTGATTAACAGTGTCATTATCAGAGTAAAACTATTGAAAATAACCAAACATACCATTTTGGACTATTTACCTAAAATATCATTCTTCAAAAAACATTTCTCAAATTAATATTATTTTTAAATTAATTTTTGAATTAATATTTTATGTGTCACGTAATAAAAAATATGTTACGTAGGGATGTATTCGGTTTTGTTTGGTTTTTGAAAATGGAACCGAAATCAAAATCCAATGGTATAAAAATTACGATTTTTGGCTTGGATTGGGTCGGGTCGAGTCGGGTTTACGGTTTTTGACTGTTCACTATTTTTCAAATTCAATTTAAAAAAAAATTAAATTTAAAACTTAAATCGAGTGTAAATATATAAATTTAAATTTATAAAAAATTATTATTAGTTTTAACATTTTTTATTTAAATTTTTCTTATAATAAATTTAAAATGAATGTGTTTGGATACTTATTTTCTTTTATTTTTTAATTTGGTTCAAATAATTTCCATATAAAAAACCAAAACCAAACCGAATTAGTTATTTAATTTTAAAACCGAAACCAAATTGTAAATTAAAAAACCCTAATTATAATCGATTCAAATTGAATACTTATTTTCTCAATTTCATTACTCAACACTATCATTATGTCAAATGCGTTTTTGAAACTACACCCTATAATATAAATTGTATCTTTACGTAAGTGACATTACACATGTGTATATATATATATATATAATTCTCAATATTTTTTTCATGTTTGTCCTTACTATTTTTTAAATTAAGTTTTAATTAAAAATATTTAAAATAAATAATTTCAATACATTAAATCTTTAATGAATTTGAGGTGAAAAATCATTTGTTAATCTAAGTATTGATACTATATTATTTGTCTTATCTAGCATATTAATAAATGATTTAAAAATTAAAAATAAATTAAAATATTTTTAAAACTTGAGGATTAAATTTTATTTACAAGATCAAGGCAAAAATGCATGAGTTGTCTATGTACTTTTGAAAACAAATTAATATGGTATTCTAACTCATAAAATAAATCTAATGTGACTCTTTGACTAACGTTTTTTCGTCATTGATTGTTGCTGGCGTCATAGGTCACAATATTGATGAGATAGTTAATGGTGCTGACATACCATTCCAGGATGACACATGAACTAAATTAGTAATTCTAACATGACAAATAGACTATCATGTCAGTATGTGAACTGTCACGTCAATATCGTGAACTATTACGCCAGTATTGTAATGGTCAAAGACGAAAAACATTGGTCAAAAGACTATGTTGAATTTATTTTCTAAATTGAAAGGTCACATTTAAAACAAGAAAAATAATACAATGATCACATTAATTTATTTTTTGAAAAAATATAGAGACCTTTAATTTTTTTTTGCTAAAGATTAAAATCAAAACAACAAAATTTATAAACATTAAAGGTAATAATTACATACGATACGAGTCTTAACCCGCAAAGACTGGTACCCACAAGTTTGTAGCAGTGGCCCCATCGTCTGTTTCGGCGTAAGTTTAGGTTAATTGGTCCAATGTGATAGACCCGCCAATTTAGAGAATGTATTCGGTATTTATTTATTTTTAGTATAATCATTTATATTTAATCTATCAATCAACTAATTTAGATAGAATATTTCAGAGTCAAAGACGACTCTTCTAATCTAATTTGTTCCATTCATAATTACTAAAATTTGAACCTCTGATATTGTTTAAAGAATTTAGTATCTCATCCCACTAAACTAACTGATTGTTAGTTGTATTTGATATTTATTTAATTTGATTTTTTTCTTTTATTTATTTACTTAAAATATTTATTTCGCTACCGACGAAATGTAAATAAACAGACAAAAGACTGCATAAATCCTTAATTAAAGCATATTTTGACTCCGGAATTCGCGTACATATTCTTAACATTAATTAATTAATCTTCAGGAGTACCCCTAGATTCCTACTAAAATGATTGTTCTACGAAATTAAAAAACATATTTGATTTAAATGTATTATTTATTTTTTAAAATTGATGTTCTTTCACCGTTAAAAACATATATACTTATATGCATAAGTTTAATATATATATACTTATATGCATAAGTTTAATATATATATACTTATAAATATTTAAATTATTTTTATATAATTTAATAAAATAATATTTAATAAATTTAATATAATGATTATAATTAAGATTTATAATATAAAAATTATAATTAATATAAAAGTTAAATTTATTAATTTAATTACCATAACTATTAATTTATTTTTAACTTATAGAAAATAATTGTATTAAATATCATGGTTTATTATAAATTCAAAATCTTTCAATTTATCGATCTTACATTTTTTTCAATCGTAACTTATAAATAATGTAAATATCAAGTAAAGTAAATATCCGATCAATTCACTAACAAGTCGGATCATTTACACGTTGAGTCAATTACATGTTAGATCCATAACAGGTCGGGTAATACCAATTATTTATCAGGTTAATCTCAGATTTTGGTTCATATTAATCAGATACAGTTCGGGATCAATAATCATAGTTCAATTCAAGTTTAAGTTGTTCTCATATCATGTGTAGATCGAGTTTAAAACTATAATTTTTAAATCCAACTCTAATTCAGAATTCAAACTCAAATCAATATCGAATCAATACAACTCAAAGTACAAACAAATTTACCTCAAATAGATTTCAGTCAATTTTAGAAATTGAATCTAATTTTTACGTCCTTAATCTCTCAATTTCAAAGCCGCGCCCGCGTTGCAAAATGTGACGCGTGGGCCCCGTAAATGGTGGCCCGAACGGTCCCTTGATTGATGTCGTTTTCCTTTGCATTGAGCCACTTGATGCGGGTAAAATGCAGGGGACCACATGAATAAAAGAGGTAGTTACGTAAGTTGGATGCTTAAGCAATGATAGAATTCACGGTCATTATTATTAACATTGACGGAGCAGTACGTGTTTATTTTAAAATTTAAATTTTTATTTATTAATTATTATTTTATAGATAGTATTTACTTTGTAATTTTTTATGTATTCTTTAAAATTTAAATTTTATTCAATTAGTTACTTTTTTGTATGAAGTGCCCATTTTAAAATTTTATTTATAATTATTTGATTTTAAAATTTTTATATTATTAATATATATATTTACCTTAAAAATATTTTTAAAACCATAACCGATTATGTATATGGATTTCCCATCATGCCGTTGGGCACATCAGAATCATAAAACATGGTCGAAATAATCACAGGGTGCGGTGTCGAAACAATCAGAAAGTGTCAAAGTCCACCGTAACATGCAAAAGGTTCCGGTGAATTAGAGTTTGATTACGTGTCAAATAAAAGACCATCCATGTAAACGTTCATCCGACACAACTTGCCAAGTACTCTGCTTTACCATATATTTATATAATTATATTAGATAGGTTGAAAATTTCGGAATAGAAGTAAATGTATTGTACAAACGAAGAGAACAAGGCAGTAAAAGCGTGACATAAATAAAAAAAACTACACCACCACCAAAAGATTAAATTTTAAATGTTGACCATATGCCATTCATTGCCCACCACCAACGATTTACGAACCAATAACTCGTGAAATTTCTTCACTTTAATCTCGTGATGTAAACATGCTACCGGTCGGACATTTTGTGTTTGTGGCCGGAATATGGCTCCTCCACCGACAACCTTATAACAGCTCTTACATTATTCTGTTCTGTTGGCAACAATTATTGATTAGTTAATTAGCGTTTTTGGTAATATTTTGCTTAATGTTGTATGGATTTGTTCTTTTAGCTTTAGCTTTAGCTTTAGCTTGTTTGTGTGGGCTTCAATAAAGAATAAAGTCAGCCTTCCTAATGAGCTACCATTTTTTTCTTTATTAAAAAAGGAGGCTGAAAGGGAGAGTTTCTGGTGGGCATTGAGATGTGATTTAGCTGTCTTTTGGTGGATTATTTCTTTAAAAAAAATCCCCTTTCTCTCACGCGGACACGCTTCTCCAAAATACCCTATTAAAAGTTCATCTCTTTGTATCTCTCTCCTCAAACCCAATCTCTCTATCCACCATTTCTCTCTTCTTCCTTAGATCTCAAAGTGAACCCACATTGGGAACCCAGACTTTGCCAGAAGCAAGAGAGACTGAGGGGGAAAAAAAAACAAAGTGGCATTGGTTGAAGCAGATGCCTCACGTGAGATGAAGAAGAACAAGAGTAGTGTCAAGCTCCATTTTGCTCATATCTGGCTTCTCCTTTCACTCATTGTCGGTGTTTGTTCATGCGAGCAGCAGAATCCCATTTCAAGCCAAGGAGATCTCACTGAGAAAGAGGTGTCGTACATCAAGCAGCGGCAGCTTCTGTATTACAGGGATGAGTTTGGTGATAGAGGGGAGAATGTCACTGTCGACCCATCTCTTGTGTTTGAGAACCCCAGGCTCAGAAATGCTTATATAGCTTTACAAGCTTGGAAACAAGCTATACTCTCCGACCCTTCTAATCTCACCGGTGACTGGGTTGGATCTGGTGTTTGTGATTACAACGGGGTTTTCTGTGCTCCTGCGCCTGATAACAACAAGATCAGAACCGTTGCCGGCATTGATCTGAACCATGGTGATATTGCTGGCTACTTGCCGGAGGAGCTCGGGTTACTCACTGATCTTGCATTGTTTCACATCAACTCCAATCGCTTTTGCGGCACTGTTCCCCACAAGTTTATCAAACTGAAGTTGCTGTTCGAGCTGGATCTTAGCAACAATAGGTTTGCTGGTAAGTTCCCTGAAGTGGTTCTCAAGCTGCCTTCACTCAAGTTCTTGGATCTGAGGTTCAATGAGTTTGAAGGAACCGTACCCAAGGAACTGTTCGACAAGGACTTGGATGCCATTTTCATCAACCACAATCGCTTCAGGTTCAACATCCCAGACAACTTGGGCAACTCCCCTGTTTCTGTTATTGTCTTGGCTAACAACAGGTTCCATGGATGCGTGCCGTCCAGCCTTGGTAACATGACGGGTCTTGAAGAAATCATTCTCATGAACAATGGGTTGAGATCTTGTTTGCCGGACGAAATCGGTGCGCTTCGAAACTTGACTGTTTTCGATGTTAGCTTTAACGAACTGATGGGGCCTTTGCCGGATAAAATTGGGCAACTGGTGAGCCTCGAGCAGCTCAATGTAGCTCATAATATGCTGTCGGGGAAAATTTCGGCTAGTATTTGTCAGTTGCCGAAGCTGCAAAACTTCACATTCTCGTACAATTTCTTCACTGGAGAGCCGCCGGTTTGCTTGAGCTTGCGAGCTTTCGACGACAGAAGAAATTGCTTGGCTGCAAGACCTTTGCAAAGAAGCGCGGCTCAATGTAAGTCTTTCTTGTCTAGGTCAGTGGACTGCAGTTCGTTTAGATGCGCTCCTTTTGTTCCTTCATTGCCTCCCCCTCCTCCGCCTTCTCCCCCAGTGGTTTTGCCACTGCCACCTCCTCCACCGCCGCCGCCAATATACTCTCCCCCACCACCGGTTTACTCTCCACCTCCCCCACCACCACCAGTTTACTCACCTCCCCCACCACCACCCTCACCACCACCTCCAGTATACTCGCCTCCACCACCACCGCTCTCACCTCCTCCACCACCTCCACCTGTTCACTATCCACCGCCTCCACCATCACCTCCCCCGCCCTCACCACCACCACCTACTTATCCATCACCCCCACCACCATCACCTCCCCCGCCCTCACCTCTGCCGCCTACTTATCCATCACCATCACCACCGCCACCTTCAATCCCACCACCTACGCCTATATATTGTGTGAGGTCCCCACCTCCGCCTCCACCAAATTCACCACCACCACCTCCATTGTTTTCCCCGCTGCCGCCTGTTCATTACTACTATAGTTCCCCTCCCCCACCACTTTATTCACCTCCCCCTCCACCTCCGCATTCACCACCACCGCCAGTTTATCCATACTTATCGCCGCCACCTCCGCCTATTTATTCCCCGCCTCCTCCGGTTCACTCCCCACCACCACCTTCACCTCCACCATGTATAGAACCACCTCCACCTCCACCTCCACCCCCACCATGTGTAGAGTACTCGCCGCCACCACCATCGCCAACTCCCCCAGTTCATTACAAGCCGCCTCCGTCACCTTCACCACATCCACCCGTTGTAACATATTCCTCCCCACCACCCCCAGTTCATTACCATTCACCTCCACCACCACCGCCAATTATTTATGAAAGCCCGCCACCTCCGGCTCCTGTGTACGAGGGGCCATTGCCACCGGTAATTGGAGTATCATACGCTTCACCTCCTCCACCGCCTTTCTATTGATTCTTTTGAGAATTTCTCTTAACCTTCTACGCAAACCACAAAAAGAAAGTTCACAAAATTGTATTTGGCTATCATCAAAATTTCTCATTTCTCCTTCTTTGCACTTCATCATGACCAAAACAACTCTTCTTTTTCCTTGGGGAGCAATTCTCATCGCTCATTGAAGGAACTCCTGCAAAAAAGGTCTACCATTTTGGAAAACGAAAGAGTTGACATCTTGAATGCATGCTATTCGAAGGTGGTGGAAAGAAGATTGAAAGAGGAGAATTCTATATTCAGTTGAAATTCTTATGGATATTTGGAGTTGTTGAATAAAAATGGCAGAGAAAAAGAGATAGGTTGTAGAAAATGTGGTATGTATAGAGATGAATTTGAGAACCATAGTTTTCCAGGCTTACAAAGGCTGCAGCCGATGCTTCTGCTGCTAGTTTGTGGTTTTTTTACTGTTATTATTCTCTTCTCTTCCCCTTTTTCTGTTCTATATCATACTTTTGTTTTTGTTTTGCTATAATCCGATGAACACTTTACATGTATTCATTAATTTACAGAATTAAGTTATTCCTTTAATGTTCACCGTTTATCCTCCATTGTGATCATTGTGTTTTGGTTTATCATTTTCATGGCATTTTGATGAACAAGTTGGTTCCTTGATTAGATACTTAAGAAAGAATAGTTGATGTCTGAATGTTGAACCATCACCCTTGTTATGTTTTGACCCTGATAAACTACCAATTTTCAGCTGTTGAGCATTTATCAAGAAAGTTTAGGTTGGCTGTATAGTTCTAGCATTCTAGGGAAGAGGGGATTTGTTTAGGATCTCCATCTTGATGTCTGGGATTGATTTTCATCCACTTCGATGGAGGCGGCAGGTGCTAACCGAGATCTTTCGTGGACTTAAAATGGGCAACTTTCATCATTCGATTAATGTCCCTATGTGCAACCCCCTAATGGTTGGTTCCCTTTGACATTCGGAGTTTCGAGCCACAGATATCTTCACGCTCACGCCTTTTCTTCTAAGCCTTCTTTTAGAATATGGAATTTGAAATGTTCAACTCCCTCTATATGCGTTCCATGATTGGTGGTTAGTGCTGTTTGACTGTTGCCCTCGTTCTTCCACGCCAGCATAGCATTTTCTTGGGGTTTTTACTAGAACCTTTTCCAAGCATTCCCACTATGTATTCCTTTTCATTGCCCCGATTGGTATGGTTGAGCTGAGAGACCCATGGAATGTTTGACAACATTATCTCTCAATCAAAATCAGTTCAAAAAACACATCTTCCACCACAATTGAGTCCTTTATGAGAGGCAGAGGATTGCCCTGTTTTCGACAAACCTATATCTTATTATGCTGGGCTTCAACCGTGGCATCATTGCTATTTCTGCAACCCACCCCAACACCAGTTTCGTCCCTGCAAACATTCCCAATTGTTGTTTGTTCTTTACATGGTTCCTACGTTCATCATATAGTAATATTTATCTTCTATGATAACTCTCAACCTTTCGACATTGAACGCTCACACCCCTAAAATCTATGATATTTGAACCCGGGTCCTCAAGCAATAACAACAATTCCTTTACCACGGAGGTCACTTGGTTCGTGCGACTAAAGCATTAATCTCTCATTTTTAAATTGAGTAAAGGTCATGTGAGACTAACACATTTTTAAATAATTCGTCCCTTTCCTCCCACTAAAAGGAGCTATCATCACATGGACCAACCTGTTACATAATAGTCCCATTAATCTTTTAGAAAATAAAAAGATATATAATATATTCTACTGCCTACTACAGTAATATTCAAATATTCAATCATCCAAAAATATCTAGTCTCTTCTGAGTTCAGGGGGCAGCAATAATTCAATGCCGCCTGTCCCCATATTGAAAGAATGAAGATCAATACAAGCTTGCCAACAACTTCAACTCACTCACTGTTTTTGAATTATTACATCCATCCCATCTGATCTCCCTCTGAGGGAAAATTAAACTTGATTAATCAAATCAATGTTATCCTTAATCTCTGCATACACTTACACATATACATACATTTGTTGTTTGCGGTGATTGAAGATAAAGAGAGTCCTTTGTTTTGAGTTGCCTTTGCCTAGTCTGCCTTTGTTTTGAGAACTTTGTTGACTAGTGCTAACCCTAAGCAAGGCTTTGGCCTTGGGAGTGTTCATTTCATCTTCAATAGCTTCATTAGGTTCTGTCTAGCTTTTGCTTTTCCCAATAATATTTGACCTTTAGCTTTCCTTCTCTGTCTTAGTTTTTCCTCACATTTGGTTATGCAGCCATGTTTCAGTTTCCTAAGTGAGGGTCAAACAAAGTGCATTTTGTCTTTGTTGTGTTTGAACATCTGGGAGCAATGGGAAAACTCAGTTTTGGCATGCCTCCTGGAACTAGTGTTTAATGTTGCTTAAAATGAATGTCAGCTAGTCCCGTTAACAGCTGCTGTTATTGTTACCACCCCTCAGAAGCTAGCGTTTATTGATGTTGCCAAAGGAGTTCGCATGTTTTCAAAACTTAACGTTACCCCTTTATCTGTACAACCTAACCTCACTTTACAAATAAGCTGATGAATATCAGACAATGATTCTCTTTTATGCCTTTTAATCACTGAACTTTGAATCATTTCATACACTCTACTTGCTTAACATACATTTCTGAAAATATGGTTTGCAAGTTGTCAGAAGGTAAAACCTTTCTTCTTGCCTCATATGTTCAAATATTGTGCCATTGTTAATGTATGTAGGTGCCGTGTGTTGCTGTGGTAGAAAATATGTGCCACTTTGATATAGATGACAAACGCTACTACCCATTTGGTCGAGGCTCAGGCTCTCAGGCATGCACCATTTTCCAGAACTTAACTTTCATACCTAATAGATACTAACATAATTTATAGTGCTATACTCGGCTCATTATTGGCATGTCTTTTGTGCAAAAAATGAAGAAAAAAAAACTGCATAACTGATTGATCATTTCACCAGCTTTGCAGGTTTTCCAGAAGTTTGGGATCCCTCATCTGTTTGATCTTCCCATTAGACCAACTGTATGTCCTATGATTTCTGTTCGAGCTTGTCTAGTAAACTGTGATTTTCTGTTGCATGCTTGAAACTGATCCTGTTATTTGTCGGTTAGAAAACATCATTGCATTACCTCTTCCTCTGCACTTTCATGATGCATATCTAGTAAGCTTTTCCAGAATATAATATGTGCCAAACAGCCTTCTCTATGGTAGACAAATTTGCATTTAAGCATTTATTTTACCCTTAAGTTTTAATCTTATCAAGCAAGCATTAAGACCCTTATGTGCAAAGTTTACAGATTAATAGATAATATCATTGACGTGCTTCTTTTTAACCAAATCTTATTATTATTTACTAATAAGCATATAAAAAAGAATGTGTTGAATTTGCTGGAAATCCTACTCAAATTTATAGTTCATTATGTGCAATTCTGCATATAGTTAATTTGTGGCATTTCGACATGATTTTCTTCAGGCGGCCATTTCAAGGCGTTCAAGAGATGTACATAGTCAGAAATACAATGATGAGAATTCTTGCGGCAATGAGAAACCAACATGCGGGGGGTGGGGCACCGGGAATCACCACCATTCATGAAAAGAAATGGGCTGATGGCATTGTTTCATGGGATAGTGATACCATTTCTGCTGACCTTGCAAGCCTTGGAAAGGTATGGGGGCATTGTAGGAATTATCAAGAAGCTAATCAAACCCTTGGAAAAGGCCATTATAAATAATTGCTCCAATGATTTACAGAGAAGAGCAAAGCTAAAATCTTGCCAACTGAGATCGTAACCTTGTCTGAATGCAGGAGGCTATGCAAAGGAGAGTTCTTGCGTCCAAAGCTGCAGCAGAGGCATTGGAAGAGGCCATTGGTACTGAGTCTGTTGTAAGGAATTTAAGGTTAGGATCCATGCATATATATGCATGAAACATCAAGTGTGTTTAGCAATTAAATGAATAATGTGACAAACAACAAGTCTTTGTTTGGCTTCTCATATGGTCAGAAACTCAGATTTGTTACCTAGCATTAAATCATTATTCATGCATCATGTTTTGTTGTGTGCCTATTTTGTACGCCTTATATTTTCCAGCATGTTTTCTGAACTCTCCTCTAAATCAAAGGCTAGCAATCCTTTGCCCGCCATCGACAAATTTTTGACCATCTATGATGATGTTGTGAAGTATACTGGGATTGGTGAGGCAGTTGCAGCAGCCAACACTGAAAATGTCTCCATCGAGCAATCAAAGTCTGCTTCTTCTCTATGTGTTGAAGCTTCACTGGCTACTGATCTGGAGATAGTCTCCCTTCTAACCCCCCAAAACAATGAATCGCCATCAGCTCTGCAAACAAGTTTGTCACCTCATCTCATTTCACCCAAAAATCAACTCGAAGCTACTTCATATCACCCCAAATGATCATCAAAAGTGGGGAAAGATTTGACGATGACAAGAAGAGTTTTGCAAGGAGAAATGGAAGAAGAAGAGGCCGATGGCAAAAAGTAGACACCCCTCAAGGAGCCCTTCAAATTCTTGATACAGTGTTAAGGGAACTCATGTCTCAAAGGTAGCAATCTTATTTGTTTTAACTTGTTCTTCGGTTTTACTCTTGCCATTGGTTACTCTTTGATTAATTTGATGAGTGCAGGTGCTTCTCAGTTGGAAGGTGCCTCTATTCTCCAGATATAAGAAAACCAAAGGCATTAGGTGGTGGCCTAGAATAATGGCGTGGCTTTTACCAGACTATAAGGCCTACTCAGATGGGATTGTCACTGAATATTGGTAAAAACACCCTGCTAGACATTTTAATTTGATTGACTCGTTGCTTTATCAGCCGATTGTTACCACTAATATCGGATTTTGTGTCAGATATGTTAACGACTGCCTTCATCGAACCTCAGCCTGTAATTGATTTTCTTGCTCAAATTTTGGGTAAAGATGTTTGTTCAAGGCCAATGTCAGATGCAGATCGTGGTAAGGTATATTGTGGCTCTTGGTGGTCCCACTCTTTGATATGCTATTTATTATCACAATCGGCATTCTTGGAAAATCATACACAGGTCCTGTATTTTCCACATTTAAACACTGTAGTAAGTTTAAATCAATCCTTCGCCAAGACTTTGCAAACTAATCTTTTTGGCCATGTTCTATAGGTTAAAAAAGCACTTAGAGGTGTAAAAGTGGAAGTGACTCACAGAGTCACAAGAAATATCGAATTTCAGGCTTAACAACTCAGCCAACAAGGGAGCTAATGTTTGTCCATATATATTTCTTGAACTTTACTTCCAGACATTTTCCTGGAAAATTAACTTTTATGGTTTCCATTCATCAGTTTCCCACTCGACAAGCATATAAACGTGATATCAGTTGTTGAGTACTTTCAAGAGAAGTATGATATACCATTAGATATGCACACTTACCTTGCCTTCAAGTAGGAAAGGAGAAGAAGGTGAATTATTTGCCCATGGAGGTATGCATATTCCAGTTCTCTTTAAGCTTTGCATGAAGCATTTAGTTCCATCCAGAGTAATGTATATATTATCACAGACCTGCAAGATAGTTCGAGGACAGAATACACGAAAGGGTTGAATAGGCAAAAGATTGCTTCTCTGCTGAAAGTTTCATGCCAAAGACCCCACGACCAAGAATTGGACATCTTACAGGTCCTAAACACAGTTCCTTGGAGTATTTGCTGTATTGTTCATATAAAAAGATGCATATGAAACTGATACGATGTGAAGGCTACCAATATAATATCCATCTTTCCATCCTTCCTTGTATGATAATCATATGAACCAAATCGAAAAGTGCATGTTTTCTTTAGCTCAGAGACTGTTATTCGGTGTCTTTACATACAATTCAACAGAATGCTTATGATCTTGATCCTTATGCAAAAGAGTTTAGCATTAATATAAGCAGAAAGCTTGCATCGATTGAGGCTCGGGTTCTTCCTGCTCCATGGGTAGTGTTGAAATCACTCTTTAGTCATCTTTCCCCTCTGTACAGTCACTGTCAATCCTTTACCGGATCTCTTTGATTCAGCTTCTAACTGTTAACAATCTTGTTTGGGTTTATCCTCTTTTCTTCTAAAGCTAAAGTATAGCGACACTGGAAAAGAAAAAGAATATTCGCACCAATTTGGTCGGTGGAATACGATGAACAAGGTTAGCCTATATAAAGGGGTGAATGAATACCAAGACTATCAGCAGAAATGGCATATCATTATATATCCAACTGCATGCTACTTCTCTTTAAAGAAAGGCAATTCTTTGTTGGCGTGGTGCAGAAAGTGATAAATGGAAGCACCGTGAGATACTGGGCTTGTATCAACTTCTCCCGAAGTGTTCAAGAAAGAATTGCACGTAGTTTTTGTCAGGAGTTGGTTCAAATTTGCCAAATATCCGGCATGGTGAATCTCATAACCTTTGTTTTCACTGAACTCTGTTGTATGATTTATCTCTACAACTTCTTTGAACGGCAGCCTTCAGTTTGATCAATTGGTTTGTCGAATACAGGAATTCAATTGAGACCCTGTGATTCCAATATATTCAGCAAGACCGGTCACCGGATCAAGTTGAGAAGGCATTGAGATATGTATATCATACCGCTCACCTTTCAACTCAAATTCTCCGGCCAATCCATCCTGTCTGCTGTAGTTTCCAACGTGTTACCACCACCGTTATCCCTTCTACTTCTCCTTCGCCTCCTACAATAATCTTCAAGACAAGAAAAAAACTCAATCCAAGGAACCAAAAGTTAAAGTGGGCACGTAAATTAAGCCAGGTGGAGCAAAGCAGCCCGCCAAAAGCAACCATCGATGTTGAAGGGTTAGTTAGTTTCTTGCATGATGATCTTCCCCATCTGTTTGATGATCAAGGGATTGATCGTACGGCATACGACGAGCAAGTGAAGTTCAGAGACCCCATAACGAAGCATGATACCATTAGTGGTTATTTGTTTAACATTTCTTTCTTGAAGAATATCTTTTGGCCCCTGTTTCAATTGCAATGGGTCAAGCAGGTTCGATTCATTATAACCTTTTTCCTATAGTTTCAGAATTCTTTTTAGTTTGGGTATTTGCTTATTTGACTGGTTGAGTTGGTACTTGGTATAGACAGGACCTTATGAGATAACAACGAGGTGGACTATGGTGATGAAGTTCATGCCTTTGCCTTGGAAGCCTGAGCTGGTCTTTACTGGAACTTCTTTCATGGGCATTAACCCAAACAACGGAAAGTTTTGTAGCCATGTGGTAACCTTGATGTCCAGTCTTTGTGAGATTTGCTAAATGTAATGTTCCGTAGGACTTTTGGGATTCTATAGAGAACAATGAGTATTTTTCACTAGAAGGTTTATGGGATGTGATTAGGCAGGTATGGTTCTTTAGTTGTGCAAAATGGCATTTTTTATGTCATAAATTTGTGGTTTTGCCCTATCTTATATGTTGTAGAATGTTATTTCATTTGCAGTTGCGGATTTACAAGACTCCTGACTTGGAGACACCTAGATATCAGATATTGAAGAGGACAGCAAATTATGAGGTTGTGCTATAGTGTTCTTTTTTAAAATCATTCAGTAAACTTGATTCGAGTAGGATCCTTACAGAAATTTTGCATCCATGATGTAGCATTCATAGTGAGTAACACTTGGTGTTATGCAGGTAAGGAAATATGCACCATTCATAGTCGTAGAAACAAATGGAGGCAAGCTTTCAAGGTCAACTGGGTTTAATGCTGTTGCTGGGTATTTTTCTGGAAAATCCAATACAAATGTTGGTTTCAATTCTAAATTTTACCTTTTCCTTTATGACTGTATGGTTGATCGATTCCATTGGCGTAGGTACATCTCCGGTAAGAATTCTACAACAGAGAAGATACCAATGACTACTCCTGTGTTCACACAGGCACTTGATCCTGAATTGTCTGATGTATCCATCCAAATTGTTCTTCCATTGGAGAAAGATAAAGATATCAGCAGGTGAGGCTTCTCGGTTTTACGGGGATCCAAAACACCAGGAGACAGTTTTGTATTTCCGAATTGGATAAAGACATCAGTGGTGTGATTTTACTTGTGTAGTCTGCCAGATCCTACTCAAGAAACAGTTAACTTGAGGAAGGTGGAAGGAGGGATTGCTGCAACATTGAAGTTCAGCGGAAATCCGACAGAGGATATTGTTCGTGAGAAAGAGAAAGCATTGCGCTCCAGTCTTCTTGAAGATCGTCTTAAACCAAAGGAAGGCTGTTGGCTTGCTCGCTACAATGATCCGGGACGAACATGGAGCTTTACAATGGTATGATTTGACTTTCCTTCAACAATTATGCCATTTGTTCGACTTGAGGAACTTGTGCAGTTCACTTTTCACTGTTTTAATCTATTACATGTTACTCCTAAGATGTCTTTAGGCACTTTCCAGTAACATTGTTGTTATTACTGTATTACACGTTATTCTGATCTTAGTTACCGACTCCATCTCGACATTGTTCCACGGCTGATTGCATTGAAGAGAAATGAAGTTCTAATTTGGCTTGAAGAATTCTCTTTGGATTAGCAAGAACACTCGCCGCAGATCGTTGTTCGAATCGACCTGCGGTAATCGAAGAAGCTGAATCGGTTGTCTCTGAAAGAACAACCCCGTTACCTAAGCAACTTGCAATGTAAAGAATTCTGTTCTCGCGAAAGCTCAGAGATACGTAGCTAATTAAACTATCCAGGAATGAAATTTGTAAAAGCTGATTAAAAGTATCTGCCCATCTGTCTACATTCTCCGGCAGCAAAGCCTTTGCTTTATTGTAGAACATGAGATACCGTAATCCTTACTTACAGTATGCAAACTTAGAAGCTGAAGTTATATATCTACTGTCACCCAGCCATTGTTCCATGGATAAAAAGAGAAACCTGAAGCAGGCATGTTTTCATGCCGACAACAGCTTGGTATGGACCCTTACTAGCCATGTTTCAACAAGACAAGAAAGAGAACAAATCCATGTGTAACCATGTGACCAGAAAGGATTAAGCTCCAAGGCAATGATTTGTCCTTGGTTTATACTAATCCATATTTTACTAGGTGATAATTATTTATGCGTATTTTATTATTTAAAAATTATTTTTTATTTTGTTATATTTCGTATTCTTTTAACAAAACTAAATATTGTTATTAGTTAAAGAAAAAAAACCAATGTGTTTGAAAATAAACGTGGGAATAAAAAGTTGGTTGAATCATTCAGCCGCCTTGATGCTTTAAACGACACTTGCGTTTGGTACGAGATCCCCGAGCCGAGAGAGATTCCAGACGGCGTTGCCTCTTCCATAAAACGCGTTTCCAATACGCCAATCTCTGTTTCTCTGGCTCTGTTCATCATTTTCCCATTTCTTGTCACGTTCCTTTCGTTTCGTTTTTTTATCTCAGCAATTTCTGCTTTTCTTTTTATACTTCTTGTTATTTATTCCCTTCTTTGACGCACTCACGCTCTCCTCGTATTTATAGTCTCTTCTTTCTCTGTATCCGTGGCCGTTCTTCAAGAAGAGATTCAACTATGCTTCGGTGGAATTTGGAGATCCAGGCGAGTTTTTAAAATCCATTAATAGTGGCTTATGAATTGTTGTGATCTGGGTTTCCTTTGTGTGATATTTTCTTTTGCCGATTGATCTGAATTATTGAAAGAAGTTAGTGTTTCTTTATGCAAATGCTGATCTGGGTTTGCGAAATCCCAGTTAGATTTGATGTGAAACATCTTTAGGAAAAATATGTGTGCTTTATCATTCTGAATATAGGATTTAGCTTTTTGAGGCCTAGATAGCCTTAAAGTTCATCACTTGAAAGGTACAGAATCAATAACTAGCCTACTTTGTTTTTTTTTCTTTTCTGGATTTGCTCATTGGTTTTAAGTTGTCTTTTACTTTTGACTCCTTTTCTGCACTTGATTTTATACATCGAGTTGAAATGTTGACAGGGAAAATATGGCTGACTCGAAACCAGACCAACCTTTGATCCCACCATCATCAAGGAACCTTCCTGATTTTAAGAAATCAGTTAAGCTAAAGTATGTGAAGCTTGGATACCATTACCTAATCACCCATGGGATGTACCTCTTCCTTACCCAATTTTAGTTATAATCGCGGCCCAGCTCTCAACGTTTTCTGTCCAGGATCTTTATGATCTTTGGGAGCATCTTCAATACAACCTCATTTCTGTCATCATCTGCTCAACGCTTCTTGTTTTCTTGTCGACCCTCTACTTTCTGACCTGCCCTCTCCCTGTTTACCTTGTCAACTTCGCTTGCTACAAACCGGAAGAATCTCGTAAATGCTCGAAAAGGATGTTCGTAGATCAATCACAAATGACTGGTACATTCACAGATGATAATCTTCAGTTTCAACATATCTTCCGGAGGCAGTCCTCAACATTCCCCCTAACCCATCGATGCATGAAGCAAGGAAAGAAGTCGAGGCTGTCATGTTTGGTGCCATTGATGAGCTTTTGGCGAAGACCTCCGTAAAACCTAAAGACATTGGAATTTTGATTGTTAACTGCAGCTTGTTTAATCCAACACCATCATTGTCTGCCATGGTTATCAACCATTACAAGCTTGAGGGAATATTCAAAGCTACAATTTGGGAGGAATGGGCTGTAGTGCAGGGTTGATCTCAATAGATCTTGCGAAAGTCTTCTTCAAGTCCACCCCAACTCCTATGCACTGATTATCAGCATGGAGAACATCACCCTGAACTGGTACTTTGGAAACGTGGTTCGAAACTTGTATCAAACTGCATATTCAGGATGGGAGGCGCTGCAATGCTGCTCTCTAACAAATAGTCTGATAAAAGAAGATCCAAATACCAGTTGGTTCACACTGTTCGCACTCACAGGGGTGCAGATGATAAGTGCTTTTCCTGTGTTACCCAGGAAGAAGATTCTGTAGGCAAGATTGGTGTTACATTGTCGAAGGGTCTCATGGCAGTTGCTGGTGACGCTTTAAAGACCAACATTACCACATTGGGGCCTCTGGTTATTCCAATGTCTGAGCAGTTGCTTTTCTTTGCTACGTTGGTCGCAAGAAACTTTTGAAAATGAAGGTCAAATCATATATCCCAGATTTCAAGCTAGCTTTTGAGCATTTCTGCATTCATGCTGAAGGAAGAGCTGTTTTGAATGAATTGGAGAAGAATTTGCAGCTGTCCGAATGACACATGGAACCATCAAGGATGACTCTATACCGATTTGGGAACACCTCGAGCAGTTCTCTTTGGTACGAATTGGCTTATTCTGAAGCTAAGGGTAGGATCAGGAGGGGTGACAGGACATGGCAAACATCATTTGGCTCAGCATTCAACTGTAACAGTGCAGTGTGGAAAGCTTTGAGGACGATAAATCCGGCAAAGGAGAAGAACCCATGGATGGATAAGATCCATGATTTCCCAGTTGATGTTCCAAGGGTCTCAACCATCTAAATTCCAGAAGACCCATGGATGTTTCCATTAGGTTGTCTAGTTTCTAAGTTATAATGGAAGTAGTTTGAGTGGGATTATTATTGTTGTTGTAACAAAGCATTGATTCCAGGGTGCTACGGGAACATTAGAGCATTCTTTTACTGAGATTATTTCGTGAGAGGCTTTACTATCATCCAAGCTCTCATCGTTTGACCAGATATTCGAACTGTGATTTGCAAGTTGCAGCTGATTTAACTTGTATGGATGGCATTGTTGACTGATGCTCCTGATCTCATAAATGTGCTATTAGTAGCAGTGTTATGAATGTAGCCAAAGTTTGCTTATAGAACAAAACTAGTCCACTTGCAAAGGCTACAATCTACTCACTAGCTTCTTCCAGGAACAATCAAAGAATGTAGTTTGGTGGGGGAATATTGCCCAGTTGATTTGAGGCTGAAGAATATTTGAGGATTTGCTGAATCTCACAAATAACATATATGGTCTTTCAGTATGCCAACATTGACAGTATACGTCAGAAATAAATGGTCCAACAGCTGAAAGAGGCCTCCTCAAACCAATAACGAAGATCGAATTCGGAAAAAAGAAATCAAAGCTCAAGCAGAACATGAATAACCTAATTAACCACATTAATTAAAGCGCACCAGAATACTACCGGTGCCATTATTATATCTTTTTATAAAACCATTGGTCTTCGTCTACATATGCTAAATGCATGAAGACTATATAGACAATACAAAAACTACAGCTTTGTCTAGTCTCTATCTCTGACAAGAAAAACTATTTTCAATAACTTGGATAAATGCGGTCATGCATCGACTGATAAGATAAAGGAAGAAATCATCACCCTCGTTACTTATTATTCCTTCCACGTTTCTTTCTCTTTGGTCTAACTCTCTTCTGCAATATGGAAGCCCTCAATCTTCCTCGAAACGTCTTCTGCAGCAACCTTCACCTTCCTAACCGACCCATTGGCTGCGATCGGTTCAGTGTCATCGTGAGTCAAAGGGCCTGTCATCCATATTCTAATCGTTCCATCCTCGGATCCTGAGGCATACGATTCCCCTCCAGGTGAGAAACGTACGCAATGTACAGGACCATGGTGACCCTTGTTGCATGCTGTACACATGATGTAAATCAATCCTTACCAACTTCACATAAAAAAATGACAGAAATCAGACACACAAGATCGCATGTGTACAAATACATTTGAATTCAAGCTACAGCTACATACCTTCTAACATTTAAGGAACTAATATGCTACCATCTCTGGATTCAAGCACCAAATTCGCAATACTAAAATCATAGAGTATGGTCCAGCTTATGTTTTTGAGAACATACCTATTTCATCTCCAGTATGGAAATCAAAAACGCGAACCCACATATCTTCTCCTCCAGCAACAAACTTATTTCCATATTTGGGTTCCAGTGAAGCTGACTCAACCGTGCATGGCATGTTGTAGGTTTTGACCAACCCATAGCTGAGTAAACACAGCACTAATCAATAAAAGAAATTCCAGCACAAAAGACCAATCTGGCTTGGAAATCAGAACTCACTGGTTCGCATCCCAGAACTTAACAGTAGATCCATCAGCAGTTGTGATATATCGACCATCTTGACTCACTTCCGCACTGGTCACAGATGACTTGGTTTCTAGCGTTTGAACTATTTTACCACTCCTTACATCCCATAATCTGCAGTCTCAGAGAAAACCAGAAATAGGAAAGCAGAGAGAGAAATGCTATAGAAAACCAAGACAAGCATCAGATCGGGGTTGATAACAGACATTTTAGGTAAACTTAAAATAGATATTACAGACAATTTATGGGTAAATTATGCATTCAGTACCTAAACTATCAGTTTTATTCCGTTTTAGTACCTAAACTTTCAATTTTTTCAGAACCATACCTAAAATCTAGTTTTTCTTTCATTTTAGTACCCTGTTAAAAACTTAACGTTAAATTTTGAAAAACAAATGAAACTTTAGTTACTAAAACTGATAGTTTAGGTACTAAACGTGCAAAGTTCTTGATGGCAGGGTACTAAAATGAAACAAAAACTAAACATTAGGTATGATTTTGAAAAAATTGAAAGTTTAGTACTAAAACCGATCAAAACTGATAGTTTAGGTACTAAATGCATAGTTTACCTCACAGTTTAACAAAAGTCTTTTAAATCAAATATGAAGTTACCAAATCAACAACACAGCAAGCATTACAAAACCCTTACCCCACTGATATTAATGTATCCTGGATTTTGATCTATAAACCTCTATATTTGTGTCGTGGTAATAGAAATAGGGGGGAAAGTGAGGCAATACCATACAGTTTCTATAAGAGGAGAACAGGTATCCAGAGACATAATAGTAATAGATAGTAAATAATCAAAACGTACACAAAATGCTCACCTTTAAAAACAATGAACCACGAAAATACACAAAAGAACACCCAAACATGGAGGAAAATGGATACCTGACACCCCCCATATCCGTGCAAGAACTTAATATTGTCTGATCACTATGCATCCAAGTAACGGTTCTGACTGAACCAGGTGATTTGTCCACTTCTCTTGGAGGCACATCCGGACGATTCAAATCATAAATACGGAGGACTTTCTCCACTCCCCCAGTTAATAGAAGGTGCGTATCCTGCAATCGGATCAGAAAACCTTGAATGAGATTTAAAATTAAGAAACAAAATGTAAAATAAACAGATCACCAAAAATGAACGAAGGGTACAAAATGACAACAATTCCATTGGTGGATTTTGGTAAGCAGTCGTCAGTTCAAACCTATGATGGTCCAATATTTGGTACGACCTCAACCATCCTACGTGCCAATGATCTTAGATCAACGAGAGTGATTACATGTTTGGTACGAACTCAACCATCCTATGTGTCAATGATATTTAGATCAATGAGAGTGATTAGATCTTTGCCTTAAAGATTATCTGATTCCCACCCCAAAGGGCGGGGAACTTTTACCAACAAGATGAAGTGATATATTTAAGCTACGTTGGAATTATTTGGAATAGTCTTTATTGCCAGATCCTAATAATTAATGATTGTTAACGAAAAAAAAAAGTAAATCCAAATCACGAGTGATAAAGACCTTATAATATTAAAAAGTTCCATCTCTATTGTAAATAGAAGAGATTCAGAGAAGGTACAAATTGCTTCCTCGGTTTTGTGTAGAAATTTAAAGAAATAATTCAAAAACCTGTTGTGGTTGTCAACATCTCCTCATTAAATTAAAAATGAAAAGCATATGTACAATAATAGTTGTGAAACCACCTGTTACAAGTTCATCAGGCCATCAAAAGCCAAAGACGGTAAAGGTTTTTTTCTCAACACAATCAACGAAAATAAAGATCAAGAGATGCACTAAGAACTAAAATGTAACAATGCTGGCTTTGATTTAGAAATAGGACTTTCTACCCCCAATTATTAACAGGGTTTTCCAGAAGAAATGGAAAATAATTTTCGCAAGCTAATAATGAGAGCCAAAGTAACCAAGAAAGCTGTTCAATAACCTAGCTACTTTATCATACAGATACTCTTTTACCAAAAATGGATTATTTGTAAACCAAGCTGTTACACATCTCAAACACCATATCTATCTTTTTATTTTTCCTAGCATATCCATTATTCCCCCAAGTTAAAGCTTCAAAAGAAAGTAAGAACCGACTTTACCTCTGAAAAAGCACAGGCTCGAACTATATGCTTGTGCTCAAATGAGTGCAAGACATCACCAGTTAGTGCATCCCACACTTTCCTGCATATAAAGGCCATGCCACAGGATATGTCAACCTTTTATCAATAAATAACTCCATAAGTGCAACAGTATGAAGAATTTTACTTGAGGTGTTGCAAGACATTTGATATTAATAATCAAGAAATCTGCATATATAAATAAGAAACTGACTAGAAAACAATTAAACGACTTCCGGATTATAACAACAGCCATATTGAGATTTATGACAGAAAACGATCAAGAATGAAATAGCATACGCAGAAAAGTCAGCAGAAGCAGAAGCAGCACGCAAAGCGTTTGTGTCCAAGCAAACACTCCACACTGCACCCTTGTGTCCTTCAAATGTTCCTATCCAATCTCCAGTTTCTCCATTCCTCAGCATGGGACTGGAATCTAAACCAGACAATTAAAACCCCATTCATATAAGCATATGATCAACAACAAATTATCCCTCCAGAGAAGTGCATACCACTCCTAGTTCTATGAGGAAAATACGGTCTCAGCATTGATAATATATACCCACCATTGGTACATGCATATGAAGACTTATAAAATGAAATCTTATCAATGAAATATAGACCATAAGTGAGCCTAAAAATAGATGAGAACAAGCAATTTTAAGATAACCGATTACAGTATAAAAATCACAACTTCTCAAGAGCATGTAAACAGAGAAAAAAAAAACGATGGTCTTGGACAAAATAAATAGTAATTACCTTTGCTGGCACTGATAAGAAAAAAACCATCTGGGGTGACAGGACTGTAAAAGAGATCCACAACAGGACGTGAATGGCCATGGCATACAAGTGGGACAACAACCTTTTTCTTATCCATTTTCTTCCCGCGACTCAAAAAATCAAAACAAATAAGGGGGGAAAACAATTTTGTGCTTAATCTCTAGCAAATCTACACAAACCCCAAAAATTAAAAAACACAACTTGGACTTATTTTCTTTCTGGGTACTTTTCTGAATCAGAATATACGCACAGAGAGAGAGGGAGAGAGAGATTTGTAATGAAGAAGAAAAGGGAATGGCGGTAGTTTAATACAGGTGGGAAAGACGCTATGATCAGTGAGATTTGGGAATCGATCGCGTTAGTCCACACCTCCTAACCCTGAGCTCTGAGCAAGATGATGATGGATGATGCAAAAAAAGTTAGCCAGTTGTGTTTACGGAAATCTAAAGTCAGGCACAGAGCGATGAAAACAAAACTGGGGCTAGGCGCACAGAAAAGCCTGCTATTTGTCTCCATTTATAGTGAAAGACTCCCTGGATTCATTTTCTTACCAAATTTAAGGGGAGCCCATTCAGATTTTTTACATTGTGGAATTATTTAACAATAATAATAAAGGCCCGGCTCATCTATCCATCGGCAAAATTGACCCAACAGGTCAGTTGGGTAAAAAATTTAACCTAATATATCATCTTTAAAATTATTTTGAGATTTACAATGAATGCTATAATGTAGGAAAAACTCATCACGTTGGCGTAATGAGTTTTAATAAAATATATTTTTATTATATTTTAACACATCAGGGTGAATTTTTTTAAAAATAATATATCTTTTATTAAAACTCATAACGTCGACGTGATAAGTTTTTCTTATAGTGTAATATTTATCACAAATCCTTAAATAATTTATTTGATATTGTATTGGGTTACATAATTAACCTATCTATAATATTGGGCCAAATAATTAGCCTACCTACAATCTTAGTCCAATTCTGCCTCTATTCATCACTGCCACAAAGCCCATAAATTTCAACAAACACCAAGAGACACCCTGTATATATATATATAAACCAAAAAGCTATTATTTTTTTACTAAATATTAATTATTAGATTAGACGGATGTATAATGTAAATAATATGGTTAAACTATGAGATGGTTATTTTTTTAAAATTTGATGACTAAAAGTGGATATTTGTGAAATGAAAGTGATCATTTTGGTAGTTTACCCTAATAATGTTTAGGGAAAATTACAATGTTTCTTGTTGAACTATATTCTCTCTTATATTTTGAATCGTTTTGCTCACTGAATTTTACAGATTGAATCATTTTGCTCACTATGTTATTAACTCTCTAATAGTGTGATGATGTGTCATTTATTATTATTATTTAATATAAAAATATAAAGGGTAAATTGCACCGTTCTTCACTGAACTTTACTGTCTCTCTCATATTTTTCTCACCCAAGTATAAAATAAAAACAGAAGGTGGTCGGATGCCATCGTCGACCGTCGTAGATGGTGGTCGTTCTGTCCCAAATTTCATGGGTCGCTTCGTCTTGACACCTTGAGTTCAAATTAAACTTCCATTTTGTTGGAACTTGCTCTGAATTCCACGAATTGAAGATTAAAAGTGAGGAAGCTGAAATATTTGAATCGAGATTCATAAATTTTGGGATATTTTTCGATGAGACAACCACCAGATTTAGACTCAGGGGGTCGAGATGAACTGACCCATGAATTTTGAGACTGAACGACCACTATCAATGTCGGTAGAAGGTGGCCGGAATGAAAAATGACACGGTGGTCGATGACATGGTAGAGAAAAAATGATAGAGAAGTGGCAGCGAATGATAATCAAACCTATAATGCTCTAGAGTCGATCAAAGAACGAGAGAATGAGAAAGAAATGTGGGCGGTGAAAAATTAAGGTTTGGATAGATTTAGGGTTGTTGAAATTGAGACAAAAAGGTAAGGTTAAGACAATAAAAGAATAAAACAAGTAAAAAAACAATGATAATTAAAATATAAGGAATTGTAATGGAGAATTAAAGTTTATCTCCCTTATAGGTGGCGGCAAGGATGATTTTAGGTTGGATTTTGATGAATAGATGCTCATTGGAAAGATAATGGAATAAGGAACACAATGTTGAAGATGAAATTGAAATCAGATGGCCGGATTGATGGAAAAAATGATTTGAAAATTTACTCCCAATAGGTATGGTGCTTAACGCAAAACCCTAGGGTTTTGTATGGTGGGTGGTAACAATAGAGGAATGTGAAGGTGGATTGTGGAAGATAAAATGGTTGGATGAATGTCCTATCAAACCCTCTTAGTCGCAATGAAAAGACAAACTCAATAATACGACTCTAACCAGCCCTCCTATTTACAATGAGAAGGAAAACTGAAGTTTGAGGATCTCTCTCTCAAGAACTTAAAGGAAAAGAAGCTTCGAAAGTACAAGGCAATTAGCTCTTGCAAAAATGTACTCACATTGTATTATTATTCAAAGAAAAGATGATGATTACAATGGTGGAAGGAGCCTCTTTTATACAAGTGAGGAGGAATCATTGTTGTAACATGATTATGTAATAAATTAAAAATGTCTTAATAGCAATAAACTAAAGATAATTATTTTAACTTTATCTTAATTCCCAATAAAATAAGAAATATAATCCTAAAAGATAATGCATCATCCTATATTAAATTATATTACAAATAATCAATAAAAATATTGAAAAATCGTAATATTTATAAAATCTCTTATTAATCCCCTATAGGATTTTTTTTACATGTGTTGTCTTTACTAAAATGGACATATCTTAAGTTCTCGATATCGAATTGAGGTGATTAAAGAACTGCTGGAAAGCTAAAATGGAATAAGGATCGCAACGTTGAAGACGGAATTGAAATCAGATGGTCGGATTGATGGGGAAAATGATTTGAAAATTTACTCCTTGTAGGTATGGTGCTTAACACAAAACCCTAGGGTTTTGTATAGTAGGCGACAATAATGGAGGAAGATGAAGTTGGATTGTAGAAGATGAAATAGTTGTATAATATCCTATCAAACCCTCCTAGTCGCAATGAAAAGACAAACTCAACAATACGACTCTAATTAGCACTCCTAATCGTAATGAGAAGGAAAACTGAACTGTGAAGATCTCTCTCTCAAGAACTTAAAGGAAAAGAAGCTTCTAAGGCACAAGGCAATAAGCTCTTGCAAAAATGTACTCGTATTGTATTATTATTCAAAGAAAATATGATGATTATAATTAGGGTTGGGTTTCAGCCAACCCAAACCGACCCAAAAAATATATACCCTCCACCCGACCCGATTGTTTGAGATAAAATATAAACTCGATGCACCTGACCCGAAATAATAAAAATATTATTTTTATTCAATAAAAAATAATGATTTAATTGAAAAATAATATACATAGGGGTATTATTGTAATTATTCCTAAATATATAAGGTAAAATTATATATATTTTTTGAGTCAGGTCAGGTCGGGTATTTTTCACCCTAAACCTGAATCCAACCCGACCCGAATCTATTTTTTTATAAAAAAAACTCGGGTCGGGTCGGAACCCGTCGGGTTTGAGGCCCATGCCCATCCCTAATTACAATAGTGGGAGGAGCCTCTTTTATATAGTTGAGGAGGAATCATTGTTGTAACATGACTATGTAATAAATTAAAGATGTCCTAATAGCAATAAACTAAAGATAATTGTTTTAATTTTATCTTAATTTCTAATAAAATAATAAATATAATCCTAAAAGATAATGAATTATCCTATATTAAATTATATTCTAATATAATCAATAAAAATATTGAAATATGTAATATTTATAAAATGTTGTATTAACATCATATTGTAACATCCCAAACAACAGGTTAGTGACTAAATTGTAAAAATTCAGAATTTGGTGATTAAGGTAGAATAATTGAATAGTTCAAAAATGATTGTTCGTAAATATAAAATGAATTAAAGGGTAAAATGGTCATTTGCAAGGAAAATAATTAAAATTTTGGATGGGTTTATATTAACCCACGTGGAAGAGGAAAGGAAGGCAAAATTGGTTCCAAGTTCTATTTCTCTGCTTCTCCCTGTTTTCCTCTTTTTCACGGTGGCTTTGGCTACAAGGTAAGTTGGATTTTTATGGTTAATTTTTGGAATTTTAAAGAGGGTTTTAATTGTTTGGATGTTATATAAGCTAAAGGAAAGCTTATATGACATTAAAGCAACAAGATAAATGATTTATAGATAGAGTTGAAAAATGGGTTTTTAGATGAAATTTTGATATGAATGAGTTTTTGAAGTTTGAATAAGATTTTTGACTTGTCAAGAGGTTAATTAAGGAATATGAAGTGTTAGAATTGATTAATAACATGTTTGAAATTTGGGTATGATTCTTAGTTTTAAGAATTTGAATGAAGTATTGGAGATAATAAGGTGTGTGAATGATAGAAGTTAGTTAAAATGGTTGTAGTTGAATTTAGTGGTATGAAAGGAGTTTTTTATGAGGAAATTCAGTGATGAGTTGATGAATTTTTGGGTGAAAATTCCAGAACGTAATAAGGGTACTAATACCCTAAGGAGGGTATCGATACCCCCTAAAGGAAAGTTGAAGTTTGGTTCATTAAATTTATTTAAGCTATTAGACGTTAATGATAAGGTTTAGGCTTTTGATAATTGTCTCGGAAATTATGTTTATGTAGATATCTAGCCTAAATGAGTTCCAGAACAAGTGCCAAGTAAGAACGATCGAGGGATTAGAAACAATTGATAAAAAGATAAGTTCTAGAATTGGTTCAAATCCAACAAAGCTAAGGTGAGTGCATATTATAAATATAGTACAATGGAATGGGACTTGTGATAAGTCTAATTCCTATGTTGATTTTTATAGTACAATAGTTATGAACATGCATACATTATTATTATTATGAAACATGCATAAGGTATATATGTTCATATGATTTGATAAATGATATATGTGAATAGATTCAAATGCACATGTGATATGATAAGTGATATGAGCTATGTGATCACAAGAGAAATGACATGAGTACATGAACATATGAAACATAAGAGTAATGCCCATGGTATACGATATGAGAGCTATAGGTATAGTTGGCATGCCAAGAGTCGAGGGTTTCATATGTCCTTCGGGATAATACAGTGGTCATTCGGGACAAATCTCATATGCTACTCAGTAGGACTTATACGAGCTGTGGTGACAGCATAGTGCACAACCTCAATGTACTCGAATACCTTGAGTTCTCAGTAATGTACATTGGCTTATAAAAATGTTATTAAAAATAATCACATTATTTTTGTTATATGTTACCAAGTTATTATCGTTTACATTGAATTACATGTTACATGATTGAATGGATAGATTACATGTTCATATTCATAAGGAATGCATAATTATTATATTTATATGCCTCACTAAGTCTATGACTTAGCGTGTAAGTGATATACATGTAGGTACAGAAAAGTAAGAAGATCGATCTTAAGAGCAGCAACGCATCATACCATCTTTGAAGATCAGATCAGAAGAACTTTACAAAGTATGTCTGTTTATGTAATATATGTGTTGGCATGTTAATAGAGTTGTTTAGTATATATGCTCTGATCGACTTTTGTAATGATTTAAACGTATTTATGTAAATGTAAATGTATAGTAATGAACAGTTAAATTTTTACAAGTCTTATATACGTTTTACGGAAATACTATAGCAGTACTGTAGCACCTATTTGCAATATGGAAAATTTGTGTAATCGGTATTGTAGCAGGTTAATGTCCACGGTACTGTAGTAGGTTACTGTTCATTACTGTTCATACGTATTTTACTATTCACAAATATGTTTTTGCCTCAAAATTTTATAACAAACATAATTCCATAATATATTATTATATTTTCTTAAAATAAATTCAAATGTTTTGTTATTTTGTAAGGAAAAGTGTTTTAAAAAGGCAATGTGACATCTCAGACTCGTATTCGGGTCGAGTACTGTAACACCCCCAACCCGTACCCAACCCGGATACGAGTCCGAGGTGTCACATTGACTTTTCAAACTTTGACTCTTGACAAAATTCAAAGAAAAATTAAAACTTTCCTTAGAGAAAAAGTAGTTTAGTTACATAATTTGACCACAATAACCAAAATCGATCAGAGCATATTTAACTCAATCAATTAGTACATGCCAACTATATTCAAAATAACAAAAATCATTTAACTCATCTATTTTCTGATCTGAAATCTTGTAAGGGAGATGCTGACCTGTATTGCTCCTCACAGCTTCAATATTCACTTTCTGTAACCTGCGTGTGAAACACTCACACGCTAAGTCGATGACTTAGTGAGGCATAAAGAAAACACATCTAATGGAATTCATACCCACTAATCATGCATGACTGTTTTATGTTATCAAATTATACAACTCATTTACATATACATCAACATATATTCATGTATATTATGTAACATATACCATAACCCCTATCACACATATATCATATCATGCACACATCATATCACAAATCATATACATATATCACATAAATTGTTCTCATATCACCAAGACATATATGCACTTCTAACATGTCACGAGAAATACACATATCATTATATCAAATTATGTTCTCTTTTCAAAGCCCATGTACACATGTGAGAACTATAGATATGTGAGTCTATAGAGGTTGTGCACTATGTTGTCACCACAGCTCGTATAATTACACCGAAGTGCCACGTAGAATTACACCGGAGTGCCGCGTAGAATTGCACCGTAGTGCCATATAATAATGTCCATAAGGACTACATATCATTCCGTAAGAATCATATACATATACTAGGGATCAAGTATGTGTCTCACCAGACTTCACATATGTTCCAAAGAATACATATATGTCCCGAATGACCATATATCATTCCTTAAGAATCATATACATATGCCAAGGATCAAGTATATGTCTCACCAGACTTCACACATGTTCCAAAGAATACATATATGTCCCGAAGGACCGCGTAGACCCTAAACTCTTGGCATGCCAACTATACCCCTAGCTCTCAAGACACATAACATGGGTATTTTCTTTTATACTTATCATTTCACATAACACATAGTTCAATTACTCATAGAACATTTTCATATGAGTCACATTTACATGTCACATAGCTTATATACTTTCTCACGTAGTTACATAGATCCATATCATATAACATATATCCCAAAGTGCACATAATCACATATATCATATCATATAGCTTAGATTATTTCTCAGATATTCATATAAACATACATATCATATCTTGTTCACATATGATCATATTTGCTTCATATAACACATAGAAACACCTAGAACACTTTCTCATAGCTTATATCAATTTTCAGAGTCCTTTCATATTACCTGATGACATATATCATATAGATATATAATAACGGATATCATATTATCTACCTTATGATCCATTTCTTTGTATTCCCTTAGATTATAAATTATGTCGTATTTCTAAACATATATCATTTAATAGTATTTTTATTTAGGTACTAATTTAATCTCTTTACTTAATTCAATTTCATATATTCATTATAATCTTTTCATATAGCTCCATTATACTAATTCTCATAATAAATCATACCACTATTTACTTGTCCAACTCATGTTTCCATTATGCATATACTGTTACCCATGTTTACCTAGTTCATATCACTTCTTATAAACTCACTTTCATCATATTTTCCTATTATTACATATTTTATCTCATAACCATGTATCCACATAGTCTTATATTTCATTATCATATTACATATATTTGTTCTCCTATGACTCTTAATAAACATCTATTTCTATTTCCCTATATCTCTCGACTTATCTTCTATATTCCTATAATTTCATAACTTATTTTATATCATTTTCCATTTTCACTCACATAAACCATCTATTTATTTAGTTCAATTTCTCATTACTTCCACGATACTCTTTAATAAAACTTTGTAGCTCTTCACTTTAATACATAAACCATAGTTTCCTTTAATTTATCAATCTTCTCTATATAATTTATGTATCCTTATTTATGCCCTCGAATTCATACTATTCTCTTAGAGTCTCCTAACATTTCTCGTATAATCACTTATACCATATCATATGACTTATACTTGATTATCTTATTCTCTCATGTTCATTTCATTTCTTATGACTCTATCATATAACTTATTCCATGTTCTTCCATTATTACATAATAAAGTCTTACATAAATCATATAGCATATACAAAGCATATCATTATCTTTAGTCATGCATACATACAATCAATGTAATACATATAATCACATATAGTTATAACCAACACATAATCATGTCTCTTATCTTTCCCTTGATCGATCTTACTTGCCAAATGTTCAGGAATTGCTTTACTCGCAGAATCTACATAAATGTACATTTTGAGGCAATCATTAGATACCTACACCTTGTAATTGGATACTAGCAACTTAAACGAACTTATTAAACTCATATTCACAATTTTCCTTTAGGGGGTATTGATTCTCTACTGGGGGTATCGATACCCTCATGACATTCTGGAATTCTGTCGTTTGAGAGGGTATCGGTACCCCTTTGAATGGGTATCGATTCCCCCTAACCCAGAAATCATTTTTCAGCACGAAAATTACTTCATTTCCTCTCAAACACTTCATATATCATCACATTTCTTATTCTTAACTTACATATACATGCTTAAACTCATTACTACTCATTCAATACATATTTAACTTCAAAATCTAATTCTCTACATAGAATTCAAGAATCACACTAATTTTTCTTCTTGTTCTAAATTCAATTCTATCACTTCATATCTCTTAATTCAACCATTGAAAAGTCAAATTTATCTTCTAATTTGAGTAAAGAACTCTATTCTAGAATTTCATTCAAAAACTCTTAATCTTTAATCCCTTCTAATTCCACCATCCTTTGTTTTTAAGATGATTTAAGCTTTTCTTAAGCTTAATTATCATCCAATAATCATAACCAAACCTTTAGTTGAAAAAATAATCAACTAATGAAGAAACTTACCTTTGCTTATGGCTTCACGGTGGTAAAGAAGAGAATGAAGAAGAAAAGTCTGGAACTCTCTCATATTTCCCACGTTTATAATACTCAAAAAGGAAGATAAAAATCTTTCCCATGAAAAGACCATTTTGCCCCTTTAGTTTATCCATCTTTGCTATTTAATCCAATATTAAAATTCTTTACTTAAATCTCAAGACTTTTAAATTTCATTTCTAAATTGAACACAAAACTTTCAAAAGTTATAATTTAGTCACTGACCCTGATTTGGGATGTTACAAATCTTCCCTCATTTAAAGAAAATTCGTCCTCGAATTTTCACTGCATGCCTTTATAATATCACGTCTTCTAATATTTGTATGTTGCTTCCCTTAATATTTCCTGTCACCGCTACAACCTACCATTTTCCCATACTCAATTCTTCATATACGTCCACATCTTTATAAGTCCATATAATATTATTCATTATATAGATATCAACCCTAAATCCTTAATCCTCACTATTATGGATCAATTGATCCTTTCCATCATTCTCTATGTGCTTTGCATATAAATCAAGCTTTTGCTCATTTCTTAATTCTTGTAAGTATTATTATACACACAATCTTTTCATATAACCCTTACGTATTTGTTCAAAGAATAATCACCCATTCTCGTTCTTCTAATAATTGAAAATTGTATTATTTCAATATCAACTTATAACTTATATCTCAATATACCTCTTGTCTTACTTGATCGTTTAACCTCCATCTTTGTCTTTTCCTATCCCTTTATTCTTTCATTCCTTCCAACATCACAATCTCCTTATAACATAGATCACATATTTTCTTCAGGCTCTCATACTCTTTTCATATCGTTTATACTTATCCCTGATTACTGATCTTCATCGCATCTTCATAAATTTGATAATCTACTTTACTTATACAGAATCTCATTTTTTTTACCATCTCTTGTACTTGTATTTTCTTCCTCAAAGCTCATTTTTAAACATACCAATACTTATTTCCTTGCCTACATCATATTTATATGATCAAAACCATATCCAAATCCACCTCATACTTGATTAACTTAACTTTATATTTTCTTTAAATCTTAGAACTTTATTATCCATACTATTACAATTAATCAATCACAACTTTTTCAATTTATAGCATAAGCCCTAATCAGACTAATCATATTCATCTTCTCAGTTGAAATCCAATCAGTGCAATTTACTCACTTATCCAGCCCACACTCTTATTCATATACAATATTATTCTCTTGTTTCCTCTATTACCTTACATTTCCGTGATCAAAATACATAATCGTGTCTCAATTCACACCCTACTTAATTAATTTACCCTGACATCATCTTCTAATCCTTTACCTTTGATACACTTACCATCACATAATTCTATTAGTCACCACCAATTATTCCAACCTAAAGCATAAACCTTCATCGAACCATTCATATACATTCATTCCAGTCAGAATTATCTCAGCAATAGTTTACTTAACTTATCAAATCCACATTTGTTATGATCCAAATATACAACTGTATCCAGATCCACCTCATCTTTGGTTTTTCTGTTCTGACAATATCTCAAAATCTTATAATTCACATACATTTTCCATCACATAATCTGGTTAGTCAACGCTAACTCTTTTCATCTAGAATGCAAACCCTTATTATAGCCACACTCTTGTTTATACACAATATTATCCCTTTGTCTTAAATTCATAAACTCTATCTCCATATCTCTTATACACTTGTCACTGATGCATCTATTCTTGAATTCTTATACAAATACTCACCACATCCTTTGATCTTTTTAACAATCTTATAGTGACACTTGTTCACCATATTCTATCTTATCCACATAATAACAAAACTACTCAATATCGTGTTTTCGATTCAAAACAATGAAAACTTTCTATCATTATTCAGATATGATTTCAGCTTTCTGAAATCAACTTTTGATCTTACTAGGCATTTCTTGAGGTGTCCGCTCTTCATCCTGCCTGGCCAGGGCAGGTGAATAGCTATCACAGTCAGGAATATCATCTTTCACTTACTTCGAAATTATCACGATCGGATTTCTATTGTATTAAATTATTCTTATTCTATTAGCAAGACAACATACTCCTTACACTATCAGATCAGAAATTTTTCACTCTATGTTGGCATGTACACATTTTATGACACTTTGGACTTCGGTTTATACCGAGAATCGGCTAAACCTTAGCTCTAATACCATTAAATGTAACACCCCCAACCCGTACCCGACCTGGATACGAGTCCGAGGTGTCACATTGACTTTTCAAACTTTGACTCTTGTAAAAATTCAAAGAAAATTTAAAACTTTCCTTAGAGTAAAAGCAGTTTAGTTACATAATTTGACCACAATAACCAAAATCGATCAGAGCATATTTAACTCAATCAATTAGTACATGCCAACTATATTCAAAATAACAAAAATCATTTAACTCATCTATTTTCTGATCTGAAATCTTGTAAGAGAGATGCTGACCTGTATTGCTCCTCACAGCTTCTATATTCACTTTTGGTAACCTGCGTGTGAAACACTCACACGCTAAGTCGATGACTTAGTGAGGCATAAAGAAAACACATCTAATGGAATTCATACCCACTAATCATGCATGACTGTTTTATGCTATCAAATTATACAACTCATTTACATATACATCAACATATATTCATGTATATTATGTAACAGATACCATAACCCCTATCACACATATATCATATCATGCACACATCATATCACAAATCATATACATATATCACATACATTGTTCTCATATCACCAAGACATATATGCACTTCTACCATGTCACGAGAAATACACATATCATTATATCAAATTATGTTCTCTTTTCAAAGCCCATGTACACATGTGAGAACTATAGATATGTGAGTCTATAGAGGTTGTGCACTATGCTGTCACCACAGCTCGTATAATTGTACCGAAGTGCCACGTAGAATTGCACCGGAGTGCCGCATAGAATTACACCGTAGTGCCATATAATAATGTCCATAAGGACTACATATCATTCCTTAAGAATCATATACATATACTAGGGATCAAGTATGTGTCTCACCATACTTCACACATGTTCCAAAGAATACATATATGTCCCGAATAACCATATATCATTCCTTAAGAATCATATACATATGCCAAGGATCAAGTATGTGTCTCACCAGACTTCACACATGTTCCAAAGAATACATATATGTCCCGAAGGACCATATATCATTCCTTAAGAATCATATACATATGCCAAGGATCAAGTATGTGTCTCACCAGACTTCACACATGTTCCAAAGAATACATATATGTCCCGAAGGACCGCGTAGACCCTCAACTCTTGGCATGCCAACTATACCCCTAGCTCTCAAGACACATAGCATGGGTATTTTCTTTTATACTTATCATTTCACATAACACATAGTTCAATTACTCATAGAACATTTTCATATGAGTCACATTTACATGTCACATAGCTTATATACTTTCTCACGTAGTTACATAGATCCATATCATATAACATATATCCCAAAGTGCACATAATCACATATATCATATCATATAGCTTAGATTATTTCTAAGATATTCATATAAACATACATATCATATCTTGTTCACATATGATCATATATGCTTCATATAACACATAGAAACACCTAGAACACTTTCTCATAGCTTATATCAATTTTCAGAGTCCTTTCATATTACCTGATGACATATATCATATAGATATATAATAACGGATATCATATTATCTACCTTATGCTCCATTTCTTTGTATTCCCTTAGATTATAAATTATGTCGTATTTCTAAACATATATCATTTAATAGTATTTTTATTTAGGTACTAATTTAATCTCTTTACTTAATTCAATTTCATATATTCATTATAATCTTTTCATATAGCTCCATTATACTAATTCTCATAATAAATCATACCACTATTTACTTGTCCAACTCATGTTTCCATTATGCATATACTATTACCCATGTTTACCTAGTTCATATCACTTCTTATAAACTCACTTTCATCATATTTTCCTATTATTACATATTTTATCTCATAACCATGTATCCACATAGTCTTATATTTCATTATCATATTACATATATTTGTTCTCCTATGACTCTTAATAAACATCTATTTCTATTTCCCTACATCTCTCGACATATCTTCTATATTCCTATAATTTCATAACTTATTTTATATCATTTTCCCTTTTCACTCACATAAACCATCTATTTATTTAGTTCAATTTCTCATGACTTCCACAATACTCTTTAATAAAACTTTGTAGCTCTTCATTTTAATACATAAACCATAGTTTCCTTTAATTTATCAATCTTCTCTATATAACTTATGTATCCTTATTTATGCCCTCGAATTCATACTATTCTCTTAGAGTCTCCTAACATTTCTCGTATAATCACTTATACCATATCATATGACTTATACTTGATTATCTTATTCTCTCATGTTTATTTCATTTCTTATGACTCTATCATATAACTTATTCCATGTTCTTCCATTATTACATAATAAAGTCTTACATAAATCATATAGCGTATACAAAGCATATCATTATCTTTAGTCATGCATACATACAATCAATGTAATACATATAATCACATATAGTTATAACCAACACATAATCATGTTTATGACTTCATGCATATTACTCTAGGAAATAGACTCATCGCAAGTCTTATTTCCATTAAACACTACATGTCACTAGTATGCACTCACCTTGGCCTCACTAGTCAATTCCGATCTCTTATCTTTCCCTTGATCGATCTTACTTGCCAAATGTTCCGGAATTGCTTTACGCGCAGAATCTACATAAATGTACATTTTGAGGCAATCATTAGATACCTACACCTTGTAATTAGATACTAGCAACTTAAACGAACTTATTAAACTCATATTCACAATTTTCCTTTAGGGGGTATCGATTCCCTACTGGGGGTATCGATACCCTCATGACATTCTGGAATTCTGTCGTTTGAGCGGGTATCAATACCCCTTTGAATGGGTACCGATTCCCCCTAACCCAGAAATCATTTTTCAGCACGAAAATTACTTCATTTCCTCTCAAACACTTCATATATCATCCCCTTTCTTATTCTTAACTTACATATACATGCTTAAACTCATTACTACTCATTCAATACATCTTTAACTTCAAAATCTAATTCTCTACTTAGAATTCAAGAATCACACTAATTTTTCTTCTTGTTCTAAATTCAATTCTATCACTTCATATCTCTTAATTCAACCATTGACAAGTCAAATTTATCTTCCAATTTGAGTAAAGAACTCTATTCCAGAATTTCATTCAAAAACTCTTAATCTTTAATCCCTCCTATTTCCACCATCCTTTGTTTTTAAGATGATTTAAGCTTTCCTTAAGCTTAATTATCATCCAATAATCATAACCAAACCTTTAGTTGAACAAATAATCAACTAATGAAGAAACTTACCTTTGCTTATGGCTTCACGGTGGAAAAGAAGAGAATGAAGAAGAGAAGTCTGGAACTCTCTCATATTTCCCACGTTTATAATACTTAAAAAGGAAGATAAAAATCTTTACCATGAAAAGACCATTTTGCCCCTTTAGTTCATCCATCTTTGCTATTTAATCCAATATTAAAATTCTCTACTTAAATCCCAAGACTTTTAAAATTTATTTCTAAATTGAACACAAAACTTTCAAAATTTATAATTTAGTCACTGACCCTGATTTTAGGATGTTACAAGTACGGGTTGGGGGTGTTACACGTATAATATTTTCTGCATGTGTTATCTTCACTACAATGGGCATATATTGAGTTCCCGATATTGGATTGAGACAATTAAGAACCGTTGGAAAGCTAATACACATCCGTTCATAAATTCAGAAGACATGTCAACCAAAAAACATCAGGATCCCATTCAAAAAGCAATCACAAGTCTTGCTCTGTTGTTCTTCTTTTCCAATGCTTTGTCGTATGGATCACTTAGAAACGTTAATCCATATTCCTTTGATGTGAGTCTTGTGATGCATGTATCAAAAAATGGGGGGAGAAGAGGATTTGAAACGACGTCTTTTGGTGTATATTTGAGTTTTTCAAAACAATGTCGTTTTGATGCTTGTGCCATGTCATCACACCGTTAGAGAGTTAACGGCAGAGTGAGCAAAATGATTCAATTTATAAAGTTCAGTGAGCAAAATAGAAAAATTGAAAGTACGGTGAATAAAATTGGAGAGAGAGTAAAGTTTAGTGAGGAACAATGTAATTTACCCTAATGTTTATACTCCCAAGCAACTGTTCCCGGTTAGCTTCCTCTGTCATTTTCACGTCAGACTCGCCGTAGACATCGGCTCATCGCTTCGTCCTTCACGTGGTTATCCAAAATTACATAGCCATTTGCGCTAGTCAATTGGAAGATTAAGTGTGGTGTTTACAGCTATTAATGAGACAAACTATACGTTCATGCAATGGCCTGTGCCTTTATTGCGTCCTTGGGCGTGATGAGTACTCTATGGTTTGGCGATTCAAGCCCATCATATAAGCCATCCAGAACCCCTTGTTACTTACAAGTTCATCTCGAATCTTTCTTTTTGGTTGATCATAAAGAGGGAAATCGGCACTACCAGCAGGAAATACATATCCATCTTCAGTTAGCAAAGATGCAGACCCGCCAATGGCCGGTATTTCAATTTGTATCTTACCTCTTTGTTCTTTCCCAGCTTTTCTATTTCTCCCATGCCGATGTTGGCACTGCCGCCCGATACACGCCACCCTATTTACGTAAGTAACAGTTATCATTACATCCACAGGCACAGCAGCGTCATTAAGCTTTGAAAACCCTACTTGATATAGTATACATTTGTGCAGCGACGGCGTGTTATGGTGATGATCAGACCCAGTTTCCATCGAGCAATTTGTTCGCAGCAGCTGGAGATGGGATATGGGACAATGGAGCATCCTGCGGGAGACAATACCTGGTACGGTGCATCAGTGCTTCGCAGCCTGGGACTTGTGTTCCCGACCAGACCATCCAAGTCAAGATCGTCGACTATGCTCCCACCGCACAGTCTCCGCCTTCAACTCAATCCACCACCATTGTCTTGTCCGAGACGGCTTTTGGTGGGATTACCGACATAGCTGTTAACTCTATCAACATAGAATTCCAACAGTAATCTCCTCGTTCTCATTAACTAATTACTCCCATTTTCACCATTTTTCTATATTACAGGTTTTAACTTCTCCGTTTGCAGGGTTTGAGGATATGGAAGGGTTTAAGCCTTTTACATTCAAGGTACTTGATGGAAGAAAAGGAACCTATGTGTTTGTGCGTGTATAATCTACAAATCTGCAATGCAAATTTTTATTCTCGTATTCACGTTAGCTTAATAAAAAGAAATCTTCTTTTCTCGTATTCGTTAGAAACTATTAATTTATGTACCATATGAGTTTTATTCATTTTTGCTTAATGGTCTAGAGATTTCGTTTTATGTATTATGCGGAGAGCTACAATGAGTTATTTTGGAGATATATTAATTGGTCGAGTGATAAAAAATACTTATGTTATGTGTGCTCTTTTAATGTTCCTTACTCTTCTTCTCCTCTCCCCTCTCCTAATTTCAAACCTTCCATTCAGAATCAAATTCAAACCCCAACCATGAGAACTGTTGTCGATTCTTATCCCAATTTGTCCAAGTGATCCGATGTAAAAAATAGTGAGGGGGAAATGGGATTTTAGCCCAAATAATATGGGTCAAATTAAGTCCAAGACCAATTGATACAATTTAAGTTAAATTAAATCCATATCGTACCTCTTTTGTTGTGACAAAATGTTAAAAAAAAAATTCATAGCACCCTTTTGGTGTTTTGGTGCATCAATGGGTGGCCGTACGAGTCTTACAAATTTATAACAAATATTTTGGCGAATCATATCTCATCCTCGGACATGTTGATAGCATGCATTAACCAAAAAAAAAAAAAACAAAGGCTCCTCTGGCCCCCTTCCCTCGGTTATAAAAGGAAGGAACCCTACCTGGTAGTTAGACCCTAAGTGATAAAGTAGTCTCAATCGGTGTCGGTTCAGAGCACACCCAATGGGGTTAAACTGTGGTCAAGCACTATTTATGCCCACCAGGCAATCCGCATCATTCCAACCAAGAGTGGGGCAAATGAAAGCTGGTCTTAGCCATTGCCAGCATGGTGGGGTGGGCTCAAAACGACACTGTCCTGTTTTTCAGGGGCTCATTACCCCCTCTTAAATTTGCCCCCCACCCCACCCCACTCCCAAATTGGGTTAATTTCTATCTACCAGGGGCAGCAGGACAGGAGGTGTGCCCTGCTATTACTCTCGATCGTATGGTCGGATTGGGCCACAATTTACCGAGTGAATGCCAGGCCCTGCTCTTTTCATATGTCAGCTAATGGTTGTAGAATCGAAAAAGCAACATGAATCAGATTTTACATGATACCAAGAAAAATACCAGACATGCAACATATTATGCTTGTCTGTGCATGTATGCAGACACGGTTTCGAACTCGGTATCGCTAACTCGTTTTTTGAGTTCGGGTACTTGCCCTTCTGAACTTTACAGCCTTTTTCAGAGCCTCGAAGCTTGATGTTGAAGTTCAGGAATTTTTGGACGGTTCCACTTCTGTTTCTTCCCCCCCCCCCCTTTTTTTCTTGCACCCTCTCTCCTTAATCTCATCTCTCTCTCTCTCTCTCTCTATGTATATATATATATATATATATATCCTTTTCAAAATACTTTTACCATCTTTACCATCTTGCTTGTATGTCATCTTCCTTTTGGCTTTTGTTTCAATAGGAGGTTGAGTTTCTGATAATGAAGTTGTATGTCTTCCTCTCTCTTCCCTCCGTCACTTACCATTATTATATCTACACATATATGTGTTGCTACGGTGCTAACTGCTATATATCCTCATTTCCTTTAGAATTCATTAATGGCTTGTCATTTCTTTCCTGCTCAGTTTTCCTCTTTTGCAAACTTGATACTTACTACTTGAGGCTCACTACCACTCCCTCCTTGGTGTAAAATCATCCTCCTTTTGTTTTTTCTGGTTTATTACAACGGAAGATATTGTTTGTTTAACATGATGATGTAAATGTGTTTTAACGTTTTTCGTCATGGACTCCCAAGTGCAACGTTTCTGGTCTGGTTTGGTCCTACGGTTCGCCTCACCGTGGCTGACCCGGATCTCATAAGGGAAATCTTCACTTCCAAGTCCGATTTCTATGAAAAGAATGAAGCCCACCCAGTTATGAAACAGGTCGAAGGCGAAGGCCTGCTTAGTCTGAAAGGCGAAAAATGGGGTCATCATCAAAAAATCTCCGCCCCCATCTTCCATATGGAGAATCTCAAAGTAATTAATTAATTAATTTAACCATTCATTACTTCATTAGTTTCTCGCATCAACTTTTGATCAAAACAAAACTCTTGTTTTCATTTTAGTTGCTGGTTCCATTGGTGGCACAAAGAGTAACCGATTTCGAAGTTTGCGAATGGTTTCAAACACTCACCGAAGATGTCATTAGACGTACGGCGTTCGGGACCAGTTATGAAGATGGAAAGGCCATTTTTCGCCTGCAAGCCTAACAAATGGTGCTGGCAGCCTAGGCATTTCAAAAAGTTTTCATCCCCGGTTATAGGTAACGTTCAAATTTCTAGTTTTTCACGTATCAAATGACGGAACATAAGTTTGGGATGTCGTGATTTGCAGATTTTTGCCGACCAAGAGGAACATAAGCTTTTGGAAATTGGGCAGGGAGATTAAGAAGTCATTGATGAAGCTGATCGAACGACGGAAAGAGAACTTAGGGAACACAGTGCAAGAGAAAGGAGCAAAGGATTTGCTGGGATTAATGATGCAGGCCTCGTATTCGAGTCCAAATATCACAGTCCATGACATAATCGAAGAGTGCAAGAACTTTTCTTTGCCGGCAAACAGACCACATCCAATTTGTTGACGTGGACCACCGTTCTTCTAGCAATGCATCCCCAGTGGCAGGTGCAAGCACATGACAAGGTGCTAAGGGTGTGTGGATCACGTGACATACCTTCCAAAGACGATGTTGTGAAGCTTAAGACGGTTAAAACAAAGCCTAATCCCCCACCCCCTTCTCGTTGCATTAAAGGCAATTGTCTCTTTGCCCTTGTTTAAGCCATAGTTTTAACTCAGGAAAAAAGGGTCTAGACCAGTAAAACATTCTGATTTTGGGTTCACAGCTTGTGGCGTGCAGCTGACCATGATCTTAAATGAATCCCTGCGGTTGTACCCACCAGCCATAGCCACGATCAGACAGGCCAAAGTCGATGCAGAACCGGGGAGCTACGTGATCCCTCGTGGGACCGAGCTTTTGATACCCATCTTGGCCGTTCATCACGATCAAGCCATACGGGGGAACGATGCTAACGAGTTCAATCCGGCTCGGTTCTCCGAGGGAGTGGCACGCGCAGCGAAACACCCTGTCGGGTTCATACCGTTCGGTCTCGGGGTCCGCACGTGCATCTGGCAAAACCTAGCCATTTTACAAGCCAAGTTGTCTCTTTCTATCATGCTCCAACGCCCTTAAGGTTGTCCCCGACTTATCAACACGTACCAACGTTTTCTGATGCTGCTTTACCCACAATATGGAAGGGTCCTGATTTCATCCCATCTCATATGTGTACCAAAAAAAAAATTCCCCATCTCCATTGTTGCCTTTAGAGTATAGAATGAACTGACCCAATATATCTGCATGTAATATATATTTGCAACACAGTTTTGTAATATCATGCAATTCATGAAATTGGTTTCTATGATTGCACATGGAATTAGCTGCTGACAGCCTAATTGTCACGTTTAATTCAAGTCTCAAAACCTGCCAAATTTCCACTTAATTTATCGTTATCAACTCTAAATAATTAACAAATTTAATCAAAAAGTTAAATTACACCATTCCTCAACCAACTATACACTCTCTCTTATTTTGCTCACCATACTATCATTTTTTCTAATTTACTCTTGAACTTTCGAATTGTTTATGTTTTGATCGCTCCGAATTTTTTTTATTATTTTGGTATGACATGACATTTTTATTATTATTTAATATAAAATAATTGAAAATATAAAATAAAAACAAAAGGTTATCAGACACCACCGCCAACCACAGTCAACTGCACATGGATGATGGTCGTTCGAATCCCAAATTTCATGGGTCACTTCGTCTTGACCTCCTAAGTCAGAATCTGGTGGTTGTTTCATCAGAAAATTTCCCAAAACCCATGAATATCGACTGAAACATTTCGGCTTTCTCACTGTTAATATCTAATTCGTGGACTTTGGAGCAAGTTGTGACAAAATGGATGTCGGATTTGGACTCGCGATGTCGAGAAGAAGCGACCCATGAAATTTGGGACCAAACGACCACCATCTAGGTGACCGACGGTGGTGTCCGACCATCTTCTATTTTTATTTCATATTAAACGACAATAAAAAAATGTCACGATATCCGAAAACAATAACAAAATAATTCAAAGTGATCAAAATAGGAGTAATCCGAAAGTTCAGTGAGAAAATTAAAAAAAATTAAAAGAACGGTGAGTAAAATAAGAGAGAGAGTATAATTCAATCTAAATCAGGTACTGCAGAGGCAATGACAACCCTCCCAACTCAATTTGATCCATTCACAATCACTAAGGTTTCTACCCCTGACATTACTTAAGGGATCTAATGTCTCATATCACTAGACCAACTAGTTGTTGATTACTTCAAATGGAATTTTTAAAAAATATATAATACACATACTATAATAATTAATTTGAACAATGATAATTAATATATTGTAATCCAGACATTCTTTTTAAGAGAGAGATTTCATGGGAAATAACAAGATTTGTGTTCCCCTAACTGTGATGCATAGATCAACTACGAAGTTTTCTTGTCATTCTAAGAGGAAGAAAGGGGCACCCAAATCGATGATTTTTTTATTCTGTTACTACGAATATTATGAAATGGACCGAGGTAGTCGCTTTCAGAAATTTTAAAATTATCTTATATTTTAGGTTTTTCTTCTATATATTTTTTATTGATTCATTAGTATTATATAAGATTACTAATGTGACTTAGTGGTTTAGACGTACCTTAATCTTTGATGAAGTGTGTTTCAAACTTGGTTGATGATTAAACACATAAAACAAAGATATAATATGTTTTACGTTCTCATTTCCCTATGGTTTGATTAATCGAAACTATAATATCATTTCCATTGATTAGCAGTTAACCTAGGCTTCATAGTAAACGGAGGGCTTGTCTTGTTCCTTTGTGCTTTGTCTTATGCATGCCTCTCGACATTGACATCTAGGCAAATGTCTTCTCCTACCTTTACCATATACCACGAAATCAACATTCTAGTGGACCCAATATTTACATCGTTATATTTTCACTTGTCTCCATGTATACAGATTTTGCAAGCATGTTTCCAAATTCGAATATTCTTGATTAATATATACGTAGGCTGGGTTAGCTACAATCCTACTAGTTAATAAATTATTACTTATAGGTAGTTAGATACCTGTAAACCATTAGATTTCAATAATTTGAAATGAGAAAAAAATTATATGCATGATGAGAACATGCCATATTTTAATCCCAGATGTCTCCTATTAATATGTATGTTACTCTGATACCAATGCTATTTTCTTGAGCTGGATTTGGTCTGCCATTGATTGATTCAAATTTTGTCTCGACACCAAATGGGCATTAGATTCTTAAAATTATAAGCCGAATTGTCTGGGATAGATACAAAACAATATTTGTTCAAAAATAAACTCTCAAACTTCTGATATTGAACGCTCACACACCAGACATCCATAGTGCTGAATCTAGATCCTTAAGAAATAACAATTCCTTTACATGAAAACCACTTGGTACGTGCTCCATATTGACTCAAAAACATCAACATTTGGTTCTGCCATCGTTGAAAAGTACAAACAAACATGTGTTAATATTTACCTGCTACCAACTATGATCCTCAAAGTCTACGGTAGTCGGATTATAATCCAACTGTCTAATTGTAAGAACATAAATGATTCGGTGAACGGAAGTGTTAAAACTCACAAGAGAGTGTAGAAACAAGGATATGGAACCTCACATTAGATTGTTACATGATTGACGGCTGAACTAACTTGTAGTGTTTTGGAAGTATTACAAAGAAGCTGTTTCGGGACCCCACGGTTGTTCTTAAAAGAACAGGATCGAGCACATAACTCAAGTAGGACTGGGATCGGACAAGGCTATCTTGTTCGCTACCCTAACTGACAAAATGATAAAATTGGCTGGGGACAAAGCTTAACCACAGTTTTTTCTGGTGGATCTTGGCATCGCCTTCACTGCATCATGCAGGCCGCCAGATATGATTACTTTCAAAAAGACACCGAGTAAAACTATAAGCAATGTTGATGATCGAGTATATTAATCACAATTGAAGAGCGTTGGATTTAAATCCATACAGAATAAAGGGCTAAGTTTTACGGAATGAAACAGAAAATGATTCAGAAACAATAATATATTAGTTTTCCATAACCTGTATGAAAATCCTGGTTAAAAAGGGAAAAGAAAAGGAATTTCAGCCGTTAATCCAGCGCATACCTGCTGCATACCAACATTGAAGGCATGCAAACCAGAATCCAAGTTTTAAAATGCAACTGCAGAAATAAAGCCGACTTACTACACTCTCTAAAACTAGATACAAGGCTTAAATTCGCAACGGGACTACTCAAAATATTCAAACAGCAAAACGATAAATCAAAGTGCTCCTGATATTCAATATAAGGGAATTTGGAGAACCATATATAGTCAGCACTCCGCATTACTAGACATACCAAAGTCGCGCCCTCGCATGCAAACACTGAAAAAACTCGGGCAAAATAAAACATGGTTAGAGAGGTGTTACTGCTTCATTCTTTAGTAGTAAAAAGAGAAAACTGTAAATGAGAGGAGATCTACAAATTGTACCCATGTTCATATATCAAAAGAAATAACACATACTTAACACCAAAAAAGTTTATCTCAACAACTTCACAAGTTTCAGTACATTTAGTAGCTTTCTAGTTTCTAACAACGCGTTCATCTAGAATGAATAAAACATGAATCTATTCACTAGAAAAGCTCTTCCATGCAAGATCAAAAGTACCAGCTACTCATCTGAAAAGTATAATGCTTGTGATCTTAGCGCAGATTAGGGTAGAGACATACCTTACATTGTGTTGAAATCATCAATTCAGTGATGTTCTCATTCTATGTAGAACTTCTTATTAATTGGAGGAAGTACTTTATCGGAAGGTTTGCTGATCTTCACATCAAACTCAACCTCCATTAATCTATGGTTTTCCTTGGAACGGATCATTGAGAAAGAAACATTGAGGTTGGTCTCTTCATCAACATGAAGAGGAGGATGAAAGAAAAAAACCTTTCCAACAATAGAAAGCAATCAAAGAATCATTAGGAAAATGAAGAATCAAATACACATGAGCATGCTTTATGCAACGAACTAGAATTCCAAAACATTATGCAACACTACCAAACCAAAGCCTTGTATATAAAAAAACACTAACTATTAATCCATGGATAAATTAGGACAGAAGGGTAGTAACAAATTGCTTGATCAGGCTTTCTAGAACTGAAATTCTAATGCATGATTTTAAAATTGGTCCTAAATGTTTTAGCAATTGCATACTTATAGTTGAAGTATGGGTGTGAATTTGAGCAATTCAGACCTGTTGTCCCCAATGAGTGCCATTATTTGGACTAGGAGCAGTTGTTAACTCAATCTCTTGTTGAGCAGGATCCTCCGTTCTTCCCTGTTGCACCAGATAAGAAGAAGAGTCATCTCACACACATAAGGCCCTACCATTCAATCAGTCCAGATTAGTAAGGATCGACTTACTCGGAAATGCACATCGAACCATCCTGCAAATCCACAGAAGCGAGTGGGCACCATACTGATAGCTGATGAGAAACTTGATTCGAGTTGAAGGATGTCATTTACAGAAGCAGTTAAACAATCAATCACCTTTATAACAGCCGGTGTCCCAATAACTTGGTCTGGATGGAGGTTGTTCCATAATGATGTCTATATAAATGAATATGTTTCATTAAAAAAAGAATATGACTTCTATCAAAAAAAAAAAAAAGAATATGACAAAGAACCAAACAAGTGAACAACCTTCTCAGTTCTTAAAGATATTATTACTACCAATAGCCTTTTAGTATCTAATAGAAGAAATTAAGTTAATGAACAGCTAATATATAGATCTCATCATCTCTCACCTAAATAGTGATTCAACACCTAAAGTGTCAAAGGTTCTTTCTTTATCAACTAATATTGATTTTTAAGCAGCAGATAAAAAGTAAGATGATGTCTGAGCAATAAACTGAATGTAATGTCATCACTCATCAAGAGCACCAAGGCATCAGAAACTTTTAAAACTCACCTGCAGATAATATTTCTCCTGCTCTACAGAGAAAGGTTTTGTCAAAACACTCATATCAACACCATAGTAATCCTTCGTATCTTCCAAAAACCCATACCAATCATCCATTGCTCCTTCATAATCAATTTTCTTTTGATCCACCAATCCAGATCGGATAGGTGCTACCCACATGCGTGCATGGCTAGGATACCTATAAATGGAATTTTTTTAGTCACACATTGAGCTTGCAAAAATTGTAAAGAATGCTCACGAGCTTAACAAATATTATAAGCATCTGTTCAAGCAAAATGCTGATATTACATTACACAAAATAGTACAGTAACACAGCAGAAATGCAAAGGTTCTTTCAGATTCAAATAAGCTACGTCACATCCATATCTCATTTATATATTCTTTTTAGAATTTTTAGTTGGCAAGACATCAATCCACACCTTAACTTAGTATTTAGTGAAGGCCTATGTGCAGGCATCTTCAGCCAGTTAAAGTCACACTGATAAAGTGTTAACTAACCAACAAGATGGTTTTGGATGCAGAGCCACATTAATTTTATAGAAAGTTGCTTATGAAGAAAAAGTATGTCACATAGGCACAGAGGGGGGGGAACAAAGCTCATAAAATAAACAAAAAATGCGTAACTAATAAAACATAGGGTATTCAAAAGAAAATAAAAAAGATAAACAGGCGAAATGAACTTCTAAAGAGTTCCTTACATGACTCCAGTTGGTTTCAGCCAACGATCTCGAGCACAGATCACAGAATCAAACATAGATTCACGCAGGAGAAAGTAGCCCATCCACTCGGAGATAATCACATCAACTGCCCATTAACCAAAATCTAAAGATCAGAGGGAAAAAAACCTAAATACTCTTTTAAAACAAAGTGGATGTAACTAAGAATTAAACCTGACGATCCAAGTTACCAACCTTTCTCCGGCAAAACAACTTCTTCCATAGAGCCCTCAATTACTTCAACAACGTCTTGAAGATTGTTAGCCTGGACAAGAGTCCGGGCATGCTCTGACATCTTAGTTGCTTCAACAGCATAGACCTTCCTTGCACCAGCCTGGGCAGACCAGATGGCAAGAATGCCGCTTCCGGTTCCTACATCCAACACAGTCTTCACCAGGATTCACCAAATTAGTTTTCTGTCAGTATTTCACATAGTTGAAAAAACAACCCACCCCAAAACAATAAATATAATGGTAACAAGGTAATCAACGAGAGAACTGAGCAACCCTGTCTAAAATTATTGATATTCTTTGCTTTACTAATCTACAATCGTTGCAGGTTATCTCATCTCCATTGCTTCTGCTTCAAAATTTTAAACTGTCGTTGCTTTCCCAAGCATTATCTCCACAAACACGAAAAGGAAAAAATAAAAAGAAAATTTCAGGCATCCAAAACAATACCCAATCGCCTTTTGTTCATTGTATAAGTTTTACCAACTCACTTAGTTGATACCCAAACATAAAGGGTTTCTCCTTTTACAAATTTGGATTCAAGTTCTAAACTTTAAGCCAAAAAAAAAAGAAGAAAGGGCGTTACCTTTCCTTGGAAATGATGCTTGTTCTTAAAAACAGCATTGTAATAAGCGTCCATGCGGACTCGATCATTGAGCATCTCTTTCTGGTGGTACAGAAAAGCATAAGTGCAGAAGTAATTGGCAAAGTCAGCTCCTTTATCCACCGGTCCGTTGATGCTACCGCCTGCGACGCCATTAGTACGGCTCCCCATTCTCCCTCTTTGCCACTAAGCGCTCTAAGCACAAAACTTTTTAATACGGCGGGAGATTGTGAAAGTAGTCTCTTAGGGCAACGTCGCCACAAGCGGTGAGGTGAGGTTTTGGCCTTGATTTGTCGAGAAAGTAAAATATATCATAATTACTATAAGATTGCGATTGCGATTGCCATGTCATCAGCTTCCGAAGTGGCAAACTAGGGTTTCGTTTAGCTCTATAATTAATACAAATAAATATAAGATTTTTGTAAGACGTGCACTTACAAATTATACTATAAAATCACGAGTTGATATACTTCACCGTGGTTAAAATAAATAATTATTATTTTTTGAAAATCACAAATTCAAACATCAATAATTTTAATAGGATAATTAAATGTTTATTATCAAATGACATAAATCAAACGATTTTACTGATTAAATGATGATTGTTATCTTTATAAATATCAAATTCAAACACTAATAATTAAATAATAATTAAACATTTATCAAATAATTAATAATATTTAAAACAAATATTCATGTTTTGAATTTAATCTTTCAGACCAAACAAAATATTCACAAAAAATCAAATAAAATATTGTCCTTGATGACAAAAAGAGTCTTCACTTCCCATCACCTGGAAAGGTAAATTGCCTTCCTTTTTTGATATCTTATTTTCCCAGGTTTCTGCGGTTTTTTTAAAGAATTTCTGGGAATTTTGCAGGCCCATGCGATCTGATAGTCATAAAAAAATAGCTGACTTTAAAAGTTCCTTTGTTGCCCCATCTTGTTTTTTTTTAAACTTAATTTCCTATAGATTTCATCCAAGGTTTTCTTTTTCTTGATGTACATTTCATGTTTAGGAGACACTCCCTCCTCCGAATATAAGAGAAAGAAACTTTTTGGATGGAAAGACACTCCCTCATTTCTCTTTTGTAATATCTACTTTAAAATTTCCCAGGTTGTGTACATTTCATGTTTTATGAGAGCCTTATGGATTTATTAGGCTTATCATACCTCGTAGTAATTGATGAATAAGTTGTTGCCTAATTAACAAAGAGGAAGAAATAGCTCGCTGACAAATGTCTATATATCCTCCATAGCTAATCATTCTGAAGCCTGAACAATGCTGATCCAAGTGAACATCTCTTTGGCGTTTTCATTTCAGGAGTTGTTTGAAAGAACAAAAGTTCAAGATTCCCAGACACGAGTAAAACATTGTCATTACTCATTACTGAAGGCTGAGCTCATGTTTGAAAGACTTGGTGATTAGCTAGGCAGTTGCAGTCATTCTACCGAATTCATTTGTAGTCGTGTTATAGCTCTAGTTTCATAATCAGCATAAAAGTTGCTGACTATGTTTAATATTGTGTGAATGTAAATGGTTGGTTGCAGGTGATGATGTGGTTCCATATAAATTCGGTGATAAATCCTCTCGAGGATTGAGTTCAAATAGATTTCAGGACACGACTTTCAAATCCTACAATGGGTACAGATCTTTAGTGTCAGAAAACTTTCATATTTCTTGTACATTTGACAATATAAGTTAAACTGGATACTTTATTGAACAATTTAGGCTTGGTCATTATACCAATCCTGAGGAGATGGAAGAGGTCTGTGCTTGGTTAACTTCAAAACTGGGTCTTGGCGGTCGATCCACATAAAGTTGCTACGTGAAAATGTTTTTCATTTGGAGCAAGTGAAATGGAGAAGATAATTATTTTTAAGTTGCAAGTAACAAAAGGCAGCAAAATTATTATGAGTTTGGGTTTCATACATTGTATAGTGTTGATTCTCTTTGAGCTGATAGTGCTTGATTTGTTAATGGACCTTGCTGGAACTGTGTGATGGAACATGAGAACATTTAACTATCTGACCGTCAACATGGAACTGTATGATTTGAATTTGTGGGTTAATATGATGTTGGAGTTTCCTGCTCATTGGCCTTTTACTTTTATTTGGAGCACTTAAAATTGCAGCTAAAAATGTAAAACAGCCTGTAATTTCTTCCAACTATTATTCAACTGATGCAAAAGACCTAATTTCTTCCATCAGAAATGCTGACAATAAATTATCGCATCCGAAAGTTTAATGTATAACCACTCCCTGTGAGCTTCAACAACAAAGCTCCAAGTCTTCTGCTTAAATAATGAACAGGAGAAAAATGAGGAAGCCCCAAAATTGGGAAGAATACTAGAAATCAAATTACAACATTCAAATGAAAGTCATGCAATGCAAGCTCTCCCTTTTGAGGCCCCCTGCAGTCATTCGTTTGGGCTTCTTTAATGAAAGATATGTCCGTAGGTCCCTCTTTTGGTGACAGCAACTGCTTCTCCGGATCTGTATCATCCATTTCTGTCGAGTCGCCGGGGCTGGCTGTCAAGAGAGTTTCGGTTCCTTCTTCTGGAAGTAAGCCAGCCAAATGAAGCAGAAAAAAGTCCCATATATGATCAGATTGATAAATTTGAGTCGAGTAAATGGAAGATTCAACTTTTAAAAGACCGAAGAGACAGGAAGCATACCGATTTCGGGATATTCAGGCAACTGTTTCGCTGTGGTTACTTGAAGGCTTTCAGGAAGCAGACAGCTGCATAAATAACCTACATTTTGGACAAATCATAAACTTAATGCTTTTCGTCGTGTTGTTTCTTTTCAGAGGAAAATGCCTAGCATGGACCTTGTTCAAACTTCAAACATATCAAACAAAAAGTAGCTACACATATGCCAATTCTTTTAGAGCTACCCCATAAAAATTCCAACGGTATGACATCATAAGGAAGAGCAAATCATCAATGTTATAGAAAGTTTGAACAAGAAAGATAAGATAAATTGAATGACTGCACACACATGTATATGCATGCACATTGCACAGAATTTGAAAACAACTGGAAGGATCAACAAACCTAACCGAGCCAGCCGGTTTACCCATCCAGGGATATGTTTGCCAGTCAATCTATGAACCATGTCTTCTGTAAAGTGGATACAGTTCTTGGAGATAAGGTGATAGGTATCTCCATGATACTCAGAAGCTACACTCTCGACCAATGCTCTGAATTCATAGAAAAGCATGTGTATGCATCCCAATGAGATGGAACATCGGTAGGTAAAACCAGGGCAGCTCTTACGCTCTACTTCAAAAAATCCACTAATTGGAAAGTCATGGGCCCCAAACCCATACTCTTTACCATGAACTGTACATAAATAAGGAGATAATAGTTCAGTTTCCTGAAATAGAAAAGGAATAACACAGGAAATATTTAGCCTAAAGCCCTCAACAACATGATTTCATATTAAAGCGACTAAATGGCAACGAAATATCTGGCAATAAGCTGTTTAATTTCAAGTCTGCTACAAGTTCTTCAAGATTCGATGCATTTCGATCCTGCCAAGTACCATCGACCGACTACACCTAATCTTATATCTAACTAAATGGAACTTTGAGTCAGTCACCACAATCTATTTTCAACTAATCCGAGTAGCATATACCAGAAGTAGAAACAGAGGGAACTTTGAGACCAAAAGTAAAATGTTGGAATTTTAAGACCAACAAAATCTTGCTAGAATATAAATGCATTGCCTCATGCATACACAACTTTTCAAACATCATACAGTAGGGGGAAAAACTACTGTAAAAATTTTACACGCAAATAAACCAACAAAAACCATTGTAAAATTGGACGATACATTCATCAGTTCATAAAAAGATCCAAAGCAAACATCAAAAGATCTTATTTTCTCCATAATTCATACCATTACTATGGTTCAAATCCCCCCCCCTAACACATACACACAAAAAAAAACTTCCTTTACCAAATGAAAACCTAAATGAATATTAATCTTCAGCTGCATATTAGAGATAATCAAGTTAAAAATCATTTGAAACGAATATCAAGAAACCCATATCCAATTTCTATCAAGAGAAACCAAATGCAGCATTTTGGAGCAATAAGAAGCTAAAATAATCAATACTCACATCCCAAAACATACAAAGAAACAGACAAATTCAATGTTTAAAAAAAGAGAATGCAGAAATGAGAACTAACCTTCAAACCGGAGTGGAAAATCCCAAAACCAACCCAATAAAAGTAATTATTGATGGCAGTTAGATCATATACAATCAAAATCATATTGGTTATGTCGCTGTAGCACTTGTTTTGATTCCCAGAGCTAGAACTTGAAACTTCTTCCCCTGTCCCCATCTTTTTTTCTTCAAGTTGACACACAAACACAAGTTTGCCAAAAAATATTTATAAAATCCCAGATATGTTTTTCCTTGTATCTCAGTATGTTAAAGACTCGCTGAGATCAAACTATGTGTCAAGGCTAAAAGGATTGAGGTCAGGATGTTAAAGAGACCTGGTAGGCCTCCTAAGCTATGCATAACTGGAATCGTGCTTCCCCAATGTGGTTTCCGGGCAAAACAAATGATTGAGGTAACAGGTCGTTGCTTGGGAAATTATTGCAAGCTCTTTATTGTTCCATTTCAGTACAAGGCTATGACAGCTCAAAATTGGGAAACTCTCGTGTAGAGGTCATAAGGATTAATAGTAATGAATTCCTTACTGTAATTTTTTTTTCAATTTGAGAATCGGCTTGCTGAGACTATTGAGGTGGACTGTCTGAGGAATGTCGTACAAGAGTTGAGGGAAGTAAAAGAGAAGGCTAGCACCATGGCTGGAAAGCTAGCAGAGGCCCAAGCGACAATTGATTATTGTCAGACTACCAAGACACAGATTGAACGAGAGTTGAGGGAAGTAAAGGACGAGGCTAGCATCCTGGTTGGCAAGTTAACAGAGACCCAAACAACTATGAAATTACTTGAAGACTCATTGGCTATTGCAAAGGATGATTTATCCCAACTTGCAGAAGAGAAAAATGATATAAATCAGAAGTTTTCACAGCAAGTTTTAGTTAGGCATGGCAATAAGGGTCATAACAATTGGAGGCAGAAGTCGGAGAGTCAAAGGGGTGCGGTTTTGGCTATTGAGTTAAAGAACAATACGAATAAGTTGCCTAAATGGAATGTACAAGTGATTTTAGTCAATGCTGAATTGATGAGATTGGGACATGTTTCTAGGGTGCATCATAGAGATCATTTTATCCATGTGATATTGGGTGTTGTTGGTTACAAGCAATGGCTAATTAGTTGGGATGGACTTCCTTCTTTTGCAACTTGGAAGGATTTTGTGGTATTGCTATCACAAATTCGATACTTTGATCCTTGGGGACAAGGATCGTCTAAAGGGGAGGAATTGTCACGGTTGGGAGAGAGGAGGAGAAGCACGAAGCAGCGAAGGACATTGGGGATTCAGAAAATGAATTAGGGATTGAGAAATGCGAATTGGGAATTAAAACATGTAATGGTCAGGTGAGGATATTACCCGAAGAGCTGGAGCAGGTTGAGAAGACTCAAGTAATGCTGGAAAGGGCCAGACCAGTTGGCCAATACCTGCTGAAAAGAAGAAATGAAACAAAACCATTCTGTTATGAGTCTGTTATTGTAAATGCCAGCTGACATAGCTAGATTCGTAGTACTACAAGTGTAACTAAATAAATTACCTGCTTGTAGAGCATGAGAGGCTTATGAAATGAATGAATGAATTCTCAGCTTTCTTAAATCTCTTTTCTTCTCTTCTTTAATCTCAATTCTGTCCATTCTTCGTCTAATTTTCTTCTCTAATCTCCTAGGGTCATAACAAGTTTCTTTGAACACAATCGGTTCATAAGAACCATTAAGTTTTGCCGCTAAGGTATGCGATAAAGAGTTGATACGATTTTTTCAGGCCTATTGTTTCCGATTGGTACATTCCTATAATATCATAAATAGTTCACTGAAATTGGCAAGCCCAAACCCACATCTTTCTGTGCTATTTGAATTTATCTGACTCCTTTAACACTCTCTTGGACCCTAAAGATTTTTGAGATCTAAAAACTTGAACCATCCATTGCCATTACTAGTTTTAATTACGAGTCTTAAAGGTGTTTTCACAGTTTAGAGGGTGTTTTCAGGTTGTCAGATCCTCATTAAACGACCACAATAATAAAAGAGAGTGTTATTATTTTTAAATATTACAAGTTCAACAAGTTGCGTTTAAGAGTTATGTATGTATCATTGTCAATTGATTAATAAAATTCTGAACAGACACTACCTTACAATCACATCCAGATAATAAAAAAATTGAAACAAACGTATATGGTATGAAGTTATTAAATGTGTACCGTTAAATTTATTGAGTTATTTCGAATTAGGATCAAATGGATATAATGTATGATTTTAAGGACTAAAATTATTATTATATAAAGTCGTGTTATTACTTTCGTCTAATATTTAACGATCAATGACTTATTTGTAATAATATCTTAATTGAATAACGTATTTATAACTTTTAGAATAAAAATAACATATTTATTATTAAATTCAAAATTAAGTGATGTTAACTATAATTTACCTTTATTTATAATTAAGTGACTCTAGGTGTAATTTACCCTTATATAAAAACATGCATGTTTGAAAGACATGATCTTTGAGTGTGGGACCAATCAAAATATGACGTATCTTTGCAAATTCAAATAAACATTAGCATAAAAGAACAAAACAAATGTCTTGGACCCCAAGGGCTGGAGCTGCCCATTACGATATGTTGCAACAAAATCTACATTTTAATAAATTAAAAGGTAAATTATATAATTTCTTACTGAATTTTACTCTATTTCTTATTTTACTCATTATATTTTTTATTTTTCTAATTTACTTATTGAACTTTCGAATTATTCATGTTTTGATCACTATAGATTATTTTATTATTAATTTATATGATGTAACATTTATTGTTAGTATTATTATTATTTATTACACAAATAATTTAAAAAAAGTAATAAAATAATATTTTATTATTATTAAATTTAAAAAAATACTTAAAATAATCACCGTCTACTATCTACCACCGTCGACCTTTGAAATAATAATAAAGATATTTTTATATTAAATAATAATATAAATGTCACGTCATACAATAATAATAATAAAATAATTCAAAGTAATCAAAACAAGAGAAATTTGAAAGTTTAATGAACAATTAGAAAAACTAAAAGTGCAGTGAATAAAATAGGAGAGAGAGTAAGATTCTATGAGAAATGTTTTATTTTACCCTAAATTAAAAAAGGGTAAACTACACAATGGTCACTAATGTTTGGGTTAGTGTTCGTTTTCACCACTAATGTTTGAAAAGTCACAAATCGGTCACTAACGTTATCGTTTGTTAAAAATGGTCAATTGACGTTAACATCTATTAACAATCGTTATTGCAGTAACGAAATGCTAACGTGGCATGTTAAACCAGTTGACTTAACATATTTGACCGACGTAGTATTTTCCTCTAAAGAAAAAGAAGAGTCAAAAGGTCGGTCAAACATGCTAAGTCAACTAGTTTAACATGCCACGTTAGCATTCCGTTATTGCAATAAGGATTGTTAACGGTTGTTAACGTCGAGTGATTATTTTATAACAAACGATAACGTTAGTAATTGATTTGTGACTTTTCAAACATCAATGGTGAAAACGAACACTAACCCAAACATTAGTGATCATTGGCATAGTTTACCCATTAAAAAAGAAGGAAAGAAAAACCACGCCTCGGTGTGAGCATCCATATCCGATTCGAATTTGAACTTGATGCCGTGAATTTTTGTTTAAATGACCATGGCATCGACAACATGGAGTTGTGGAGTTATCGGGCTGGCCATCTTTTGCTCAGTTCATTTTACACATTATTGCAGATGGAAGGGTAGAAAAGTTCGCAGACCGAGTGTCTCTTTATTCATTTTCTCATTCCATTTTCTCATTCCATTTTCTTTTGCAGTCTGATAGTTGCCCATTTTACTTTGCTGGAACATTATCGTTCCATTTATATCAATCACCAGTTTCTTGGAACTTGATAAGCTGTATTCTAGGTCCAAAGTGAATCCGGCGGTAGACAACCAAAGTTAATAAATGAAGTTATATGGAGATTCACATGTAGAAAACAATGTGTTCACCGTCGTTAATAAGACCCGTGTCACTGAGGCGATGATATATCGAGTACAGTTCACAAATCCTGTAGGGTTTTCGACACGTGTTGATGTGATTTTCTCTGTTTGTAGCTGAAGAAAAATGAAAAAAAGAGGTTGGTGGGGGAGAAGAATGTATGGGGCGAGTTATGGAGCTTTGAATCTTGCTGTACACTTGTCGATCTGCAATGCTGCAATTCTTGCTGCCTCAAATTGCAACCAAAAAGTTTAAATGATAAGATTTTGCTGACAAAAGTGGAGCTCTCAAAGGAAACAGCTGAAAGAAAATATCACATTTTGAAATTCATATCTTAATCTTTTATGATGGAAATTTGATTAATATGGATAAAGATTAGGGATAATAATTTTACCCGCGATGGGTTTCGACTAAATCGAATTAAATTTTTTTTTAAAAAAAATTCGAGTTCAGGTTGAATTTTTTAATGTTTAAAGTTTGGTATGGTCGGATTTGGGTGGAGGGTGAAAAAACATCGACCCGACCCGACCCGAGGATAATAATGTAATATTTTTTTAAAAAATATTTTTAATTAAATCTTTAATTTAGATCGGGTCGGATTTATACTCTAGAAAATTAGGTCCGGTCGAAATCGAGTATATGATATATATTTTTCCGATATGGTCAAGTCAGATATAAGATATAAAATTTTCGAGTATGATCAAATTCGGTGGAAGATGCATATTTTCAAGTCGAGTCGGGTTGACTAAAAACCCAACCCTAACCCGACTCGTTGTCATCTCTAATAAAAACTAGGGTGACTTACAAGCACACAAGATTTATCATAATGGGATGGGGATTCGATATCGAGTCCCGCAAAGTGATCGGAGTAATTACAAAGTAATACATGTTCTAAATATTCTCGATCATTTAACAATTAACATTTAATCACCTTACTATAATTATTGGTATTCAAACTCGTAAATTTTAAGAACAATAACGATATCTTTAACCACATAAGTAAGTTAGCTGATACATATTATATTATAGCTTAAAAGTGAGGAACATGAAATACAACAAATTTCATGATAGAGGCAGGTTACAGTTTCTAGATAGAATCTCATTTTTTTTTTCTGAATATTTTCAACTGGTGTATATAATAATTAATGCCAGTTAATATAATTAGTATATTCATCATTTTGTAAAATAATTAATACCAGTTATTATTGTTGTTGTTATTCAATATAAAATCATTATTACGTTCATTTGTTTTTTGTGCATTTCAAATTCTATTACAAATTTTGTGCAAGGTTATTATTTTTTTACGAGAAAGTATAGGTAAGGAGTACTCCCAATCCAGAGCCAAAGTATATAATACTCAATTAAAATTTATATAAAAATTTAAAAATTATTCATTAAAAATAACAATAATAAGATTCAAATTTAATATTATAAACTCAAATTCTTAAATCTTAATCATTTATGCCAATGTTAATTGGTTTCGTCCAAGACTATAATTTATTCCGTTTCGGTGCATATCTTTTGATATTTTCCCAAAATCTAACAAATTTTGACACGTGTAAGGTCATATACATGGACCCAATTTTTTTTAGAATGATATGCATGGACCCTAATATATATAGCATACGGTCCCCCTCTAACGAGTTCACATGCATAACAAGAATATCATAAATATATATTAATTCATTTCTTGATAGTAGTAAAAGAATTCAAGATAGAAATTTTGATTAACGTTAAGATAAGATGTAAATATTAAAAAAATGTTTTATTCATAACATAAAATAAATTTAACATTTAATTAAATTTTAATTAACTTGTTATCAATCCCTTTAAATTTCAGTTAATATATGTTTTGATTTTTTAATTTACCTTTTCTTTTCCAAAGATTTAATTTAACTTCCGAATTTAAATTAATTAAAAAATGATTTTACATATTAATATATATTAACTTTTCTTCTTATCACTAGAACTAAAGTATTTGGGGCGAAAATAAATTTGGGGGCACGGATTCTTCGTGCAGCTCCCCAGCTTTTATCAATCCTCTCACCTAACATCTTAAATTACCAAAAGCTCCGTTACTTTATATATATATATATATTAAATTTATATAACGTAAATTAGATGGTTAAATGAGTAAAAATAAATAGTTAAAATTAATAATAATTATTTAAAATATTAATTGAAAAATAAATAGTTAATCTCATTATTTTATTTTATTTTTTAATTATATTAAATTTGTGAAAAATAAAAAGATTATATCGTTTAAATAAATATGAAATTATTTAATTAGATTTTTATATCTCCAGATTTAGATGACATTTATTTGATTATCGTATTGACCCATTCCTGCTTTAAACCATCAAGTTGGATATTGAGAAGCGCTTAAAACCATCGAAGGTAGATCACGATTGAGTTGTAATAATATTAGTTTGTCAATGAATTATCATTGGTACGAACAATTTTAGTAGTGATGATGTTTATCTTTGACTTTCAACAATCATGTTTATTTATATCTATCAAGTCTGAATTATTTGATTAGATTTTTATTTTTTTTTCTCTTACATGATTTTTAGATGATTAATGTGCATAATATAATGATTTTAAAAAAATATATATATATATAAATGACTAATTTACTTTTTTAATAATTTTTTAAAAATTTTAAATATTTTTATTTAATAAAATTATTTATAGTTTGGTTGCTGGGAAAATAGCTTGAAAATTGGTGCATACAAGCTATATAGCAGGAAAAGCAGAAATGCTTGTAACCGAGAATTCTGATTATTTAATTAGATAAGTATAAATGGTGGTAATCATAAATTATTTAAATAATAAAAACATCTTGAAAAGCTATTTCCGAAGGTTATTTTTAACAAAACTCTAAGAAAGCCGATATTTTTACATGACATTTCGATTTACAAGAGTTGTGACTGTGTAAGAACTTTTGGTGAGAACAAAGACTAGTGGTTGTGTCGGGTAGCATGCTCATCACACTAGTAAAAAGCTCCTTTTATTTTGGTTCATTATAAGTCTGGTCATATTTTTAAGGTTAAATTATACATATATTCATTGAATTTTTTTTATTTATTATATTCTTATTTTTTTTAATTTACTCTTTAAATTTTAGACATTAATTTTTTTAATCATTCTACTATTTATTCTTTAACAACGTGAAATTATTTAATACAAAGAAAACATCGGATTAAAACCAAATAAATTAAGGGGGGAAACCAAATCAAAAGACATATCAATGCCTACCACCTCACCACGTTATTAACTCATCTCTCCAACGCCCTCCCCTCATTTCCCCAAACCAAATCACCTCTCTCATGGAGCTGTGCTGCTACCTCTGTCTTAAAATTAAAAAATAAATTAAATTGACTAAACCCTAATTTTAAACTTCAATCTTAATCCCGACTCCAAACCTTCTCAATTCATCTGTATTCTTCTTCTTCTTGTGTTTCAAATGAAGGACACTTTGTGGGATTGAGAAAGAAGAAGAGGAGGAAGATTTTGGGCAAAAGTATGCTTCTCCTTCTGATGCAGCTCTACTTTTGGAGCTTGAGTTCCAACTTTTATTGATGCAGAAACATCAGTTTGCGTTGATCTAGAAGTGCTGGTTCTAAAGATTTTTCTCGTGCTAGTTCCATTATCCATGGGTTTTTCTCTCTCTCTTGATTACCCTTTTCAATCTTCCTTCGTTTTCAATCCCCCAAGGATTCCTTCATTTTCTTCTTCTCTTGATTATCATGGATGGGTTACGAAGAGAATACCAATGATAAAAAAAGAAGTAAATGTATTAAATTTAGTGATAAAATTGAATTGATTTAAATTATAATGAGTGACATATGAGATAAAATAAAATTGAGTGATGATTGGTGTAATTTATTCTTAAAATTGAACCAAATATATCTATTTAGAGATATGAATTAATATGAGATAAATATAAAATATTATTTATTTAAATATAACTTTTAATTATTTGACGTTAAGCACTCACATTTATAATATTTTAGTGTTTAAACTCAAGATTTCAAGGAATAACAATAATTTTATTACCACAAAGAGTAATACAACAACAACAAAACCCTATTTACTTATACAATGAGGTAAAAGGAGGTAGGGTAGTAGGCTGCCCTCAATGTCAAGTTGAGAATAACTTTCGTTGAAAACCTTCGACAGTCAGAAAATTAAAAATAAAAATAAAATATAATACATGTATAAATAAATAAATATATAGTTAAACAATCTTCGTATGTAATCTTTATATACGCGTATATAATGGAATTACCACAAAGGGTGTTGGTGAAAATATATGAATTTGAATGTCTAAATATATGGGGAAAAATAAAGAATGGCGCCATTGTAATAAGTGGTAAAAGTAGTGTCGTTTAGATGAGCACATAAAAACATACCCACTTTATTGAATTATTAATAACAGTTGCAAGCCTCAGTTAGAGGGAAAAAGCAGGGCTTTGTAACTTTCTTCCATCGGGCCGCATTACAAATTTCATGGCGAAGCATTCCGTATATAAAAAGCCTGGGAAAGCAGCGAAAGAGAGAAAAACCTCACAATAACATTACAGGCTTTTCACATACCTAAGTACTGTGACCACTGTTACATGCTCCAACACCAACAATGGCAGCGGCCATAGCCAGAGATGAATCCAACTACGACAGCAGCTCCTCATCGATAACCGTACCCGACTCCAGCCGAAGCTGGATGAGCAACCTAAGCTTCGGAAGCCGCCGGAGCTCGGTTTCCCTCTGTTCCGTCGAAACTTCTCTCTACAGTTCCCATAAGCCGCACAAGGCGAACCAGGCGCCATGGGAAGCCATGAAGCGACTCAAGAGAGCCAAAGGTAAAGTCGGACTCGATCATTTTCTGCTCCTTCGTAGAGTGGGAAGCGGAGACATAGGGAATGTTTATCTTTGCCAGATAAGGAACCCTATGGTTGGGTTGCCTCAGTGTTTTTACGCCATGAAAGTGGTGGATAGAGAAGCTCTCGCTATAAGGAAGAAGTTGCAGAGGGCTGACATGGAGAAAGAGATTCTGGGTATGCTCGATCATCCGTTTGTACCCTCTTTGTATGCAGAGTTCGAGGCTTCTCATTACTCTTGCTTGGTAATGGAGTATTGCCCTGGCGGGGACTTGTATGTTGCGAGGCAACGCCAACCGGCAAAGCGTTTCAGCATTACATCTGCTAAGTAAGTTTATCTCATGATTCTCATTATTAAGTGTTGATTACGTACTATTTTTTTATTCAAGTAATGGTCCATTGACTTGAGGTTCAATTATAAGCTATTGTGATAACCCAGGTTTTACGCTGCCGAGATACTTTTAGCGCTAGAGTATCTGCACATGATGGGCATTGTTTACAGGGACCTGAAACCAGAGAACGTTTTGGTTAGAGAAGATGGGCATATTATGCTTTCAGATTTCGATCTTTCCTTCAAATGCGACGTTGTTCCAAAGCTGCTAGGTCGAAAACCCAACTTGGAAGACGCTGAAAATTACGACAGCTACTGCTTGACTCCTTCATGCGCTACCCCCATGCAACCAGTTCTGTCTTGTTTCTCGTCTTCCAGCAGGAAGAAGAAAGGTTCTAGAGTCACAACAATCACAGAACAAGGTCATAGTTGCGGCCATGAAGTTGGTCCGGAGCTGGTGGCCGAACCAATCAATGCCAAGTCCAAGTCTTTCGTCGGAACCCACGAATACTTAGCCCCAGAAGTGATTTCAGGGCAAGGCCACGGGAGTGCAGTGGACTGGTGGACGCTAGGGGTGTTTTTGTACGAAATGTTGTACGGTAGAACGCCTTTCAAAGGCGAAAACAACGAGAAAACACTGATTAACATCCTTAAACAGCCTTTAATGTTCCCCAGAATCAGTGTTCAAAGCGGTAAAGAATTTGAAGAGATGGCCAAAGTTCAAGATCTCATCAGCAAGCTACTGGTGAAGAATCCAAAGAAGAGAATAGGAAGCTTGAAGGGGTCTGTTGAAATCAAAAGGCATGAGTTCTTCAAAGGGGTGAATTGGGCTCTTATTAGATCAGTAAGGCCACCTGAAGTCCCCAGTGATGTGTACAAGAGTAGGAGCAGTAGGGGTCACATTCCAAAGCTAAGGAAAGAAGAAAGAGATGCCCCATATAAAATCCCTCGTCATTTTGATTATTTCTAACTCTAGAAGTGTAAATTAAAATATCCCCCCAAAAAAGAGAGTTGTTTTTCCTGCAAATTTGATGGTTTGGATTAATTAACATTTAATTTTTTTTTATGTATTCTGACGTGTTAAAGGAAGGGATCCCATAATTGTCCCAATGTGATTCCATGAGAAATCTATGGACTTCATGTGGTGACAATTATGACTCTTGTCAATGATGGTAAAAATATTATTATAAAAAAGGGTTTTCCCCTTTACTTTGTAGCTTTTCCTTCACATTCATAGTCACGCAATCACACGTCCTTTCACGGATCAAATATAATAAAAAAGACAAATTATCAATCATGTTTCCTGCCCCAAGCAAAAGTAAATCAAAATTTTCATTCTCACATTATGATTATTAGACCGTCACCGTGGTCGAATAATAACATTATAATCAAGAAAATATAAAGAAAATATAATAAAGTGATTGAATGTTTATATATGAAATCGAACTTTAACAACATTGAGAAGTGTGATAATTTGACTCCTTTTAGATGCAGTTCATGCTTCATCATTCCCTTCCTTTATTTTATAATCCCGTTCGTAAATTTCGAGGTGCAACATGAGATAAGTAACGATTTATGAAACTTTCTACCAGCTTATCCGAGAATGCATATTCTGTTGTAATCTCGAGGTGATGGAACAACTTGATTCTTCACTGTTTGGCTTCATGTTTATTCGTTGCAGGCGGGTTGATTAAGGGTTATTGAAATGGGTCAGAACTTTGGAGAGGAATATATATAAATGTTATGGTCAACAGGTTAATTATAAGGCAGATTCAACTTTGAACAGATAGGCAAAGGCAACTGCAAACTGATGGAATATTGGCTCTGGGAACCGGTGGGTCGTCAGCTTGCAGGGGCACGCGAGGTTTCTCAACTTAAACTTGAACCCCACTTTGGTCGTGCGTTGGTTGCATGGAGAAAGTGACAGCGTTTTCTCTAATCTAGCTAGTATTCTATATTCCTCACCTTTCACCCATCTGGAAACTAAACTGACACCAACGGGCTTGGTTCGAAGCGGTAACCAACTTAATATCGTTTAAGTAAATTTCAAGTTCGAATCTTTATGTACGTACCGAATTAATCAAGACGAAGCCTTATACTCGGGAGTAAAATAAAAAGAGACTAAAGTGTCACCAAAATAGAAAAAGAAGTGATACAGAGCACCACAGAGGTGGGCAGAAGTTATGGGGATCGTCAATTAAGTAATACCAAAACGAATCTTTCTATATACAGAACATCTCATCCTTTCCTTTCTTCAAGTGATATGTACACTTTGCTTTACGAAAAAGTATTATTGTTTAAGTGCTCCTTTTTTTGTTCCTGAGGGCATCGTGCAAGACATGGGTGCCATAAGGTTCCAATACTAATCTTCCTAGTTAAGAATGGTAAAATGCTTGGTAAGCAGCATCTAAATCCTTTTTTCACAAAGTCAACAAAACTGTTCTTCTTTAAGACATGAAAGGAAAGCCCTCAACTTTCAAACTTGTTCCTTTTCTTGGTCTTAACCATGCGCTACTTCCTTTGCCAAGTTGCATAATCATGGTAATTAGTGATAAAGCAAACGAGTCATGAATAGAATAATGGGCGCATTGGTGATTTACAAATTCATGAGTACTCCGAAGCCCATACGAAGTATGAGAATGGGCTTAAACAATACTATTAGTCTTTGAGGGATGGGTTGTTGCTTTGGGAGTCTGGTCACCCACTCAGATCTAAAACCGTGAGCAAAACCATCCAGCGTTTTAGGACACATGGTTCTGTTTCATGTGCACTTCAGTTGAGCACATGAGTTAACACCAAAAAAGTATTTTAAGAAATAATGGGTACGTAAAATTTTTATTAAAATTTAATGCGAATTATTAATATATAAATTATTACGATTGTAATAGAAAATTTAATACCAAAAATCATCTACAAGGTTTGGTTAGGTTACCCATGGTTTTGTGATTTGTGAAAGCTTTGGCTTATCTAAACCGGTGGCTTCGGCGATCTCTAGTACGAGCAAAAAGGGAAAAGTGGAACTTTTGGAAAAGTTTTTATGGATTTGTGCGTATAAGTGAGAGAACCAACCACCGGTCTAGATTCACCAAATCCCAATGCCCACCGTTTCTCTTAAAATATAACAACAGTATCATAAAATCGTTACATAAGTTACATTGCAATAAAAAAATATGTGGGCAACATTGATATTTTTTCAAAAATTCAAGGACCTCTTATATTGCAGCATTAAATTAGTATATTTTATGTTTTTATTTCGATTAAACTAAGGTGATTATAAAATAATATTTGTTCTAAATACTTTCAACCATTTAATAATATACACTCAATCACTTTATTGCAATCGCTAGTTGCTCAAACTCGTAACTTCTAGAAACAACAACGATTCTTTTAACTATGTAGATAAGATTATTCGTGCAATATATTTTCTGTTAGATTTATTTATTTTACAAAAAATAATTGAAATAATCAAGGATTTATAATCAAAATAACGATAATGCGTAATTTTTGTGCACAAATCATTGAATATTCACTCTATGATTAATTTACTCATTAATAATTTTTATCCATATAAATTTGAAAAATATTATGCATTTTTATTAATTTAAATTAAATATTATATATATTTATTATAATTCAATTCATTTAATTTTGTTTTGTGTGACCCGGATCGACCAGATTAATCAGGGCGAAATCTTGAAATTGAAGGAAAAAAAAATTAAATCTTATATTTTATTCAAATAGATTAATAATTCATCCTAATAACTGGTTTACCTACTTTTATGTGCTATAGTAATAACAATTAATCGACATAAAGGTTCAATTAGTGGACCTAAATAAATTAAAAATTGGGAACAGTGAGCCGAACCGACAATAGCAGAAATCCAAGTGAAAACAAGTGTCTATGCTGCTGGAATTCAGACGAAACCATCAAACTCTCCCCCCTACACCTGAGGCACAGTTCTATGCCCATCTCATTTTATTTTATCCAAATTTCCCCTTATAAATATCCATGCAATTCTCACAATCTCTTCAACAAAACTTCACACGATCATACTAAAACTTGTTTCATTACAACCACCAGTTTGTTCTCCTTTCACAATGGCTAAAAGTGTTGCTCAATCTGCTACCTTGGCCTCCCTTGACCAAAAGCTGGCAATGGCCAAGCGCTGCTCTCACGGTAATTTCCCCTTAATTTCCTTTTAGCTTTCTTCGAAGTTTTCCCCTTTTCAGGCTATTATACTACCATTTGGTAACCTCATCATGTGATGACATGCTTTAGTTCCTTTAGAAGTAACCTGAATGATATGATATTTTTCTTGTTTTGCACCATCAGAGGGCGTGGTTGCTGGAGCTAAGGCAGCCATCGTTGCAACCATTGCCACCGCAATTCCAACTGTAAGTATACCAAGCCCCGGACAATCTCATAGTTTATACTTTCTCTTGGGGATGACTAAATGTAACATATCCCTTGCGCTTGACATGCAAATGCAGCTCGCTAGTGTAAGGATGCTGCCATGGGCAAGAGCCAATCTCAATCACACCGCACAAGCTCTCATAATCTCCACAGGTTTTCATCATCATCATCCTTCTTACCAGTATCTTTTTATAGTAAAAATTTCCTTTTGTTAATAAGAGCTTCGATTCTTATTGCAGCGGCAGGAGCAGCTTATTTTATAGTTGCAGACAAGACTGTTCTGGCTACGGCACGGAAGAACTCCTTCAAGCATGCACCTAACATGGAGGCACGAATTTGAGTTTGGTTTTAAATCTAAAACTCAGCATCTAATGTAAGCCATTACCATTCAGTTGGCCATTAACATGGAGGGGGTGATCAGTTGAATTTGTATTCTAAGAAGTTATTTGTTCCAGTTGCTTTGTAATTCATCTTATCTGTAATATAATTAAAGATTGCTTTTCCTTTACAAGAATCAAAGTGCACTAAGAAAATTCACTATCTGTCGCGCAAATGCGAAATTTGCACCTTTGGCTGTATGTAAAACGAAAAATAGCAGAAATCCAAGTGAAACCAAGTGGCTGACGCTGGAATTCAGAGAAACCATCAAAGTCTCCCACACAACCACAACACCTGAGGCACTCATTTGCATCTCAACTCTCAACAAATCCATATCCCATTTTATCCAACTTTTCCCCTTATAAATAACCATGCAAGTCTATCAATCCATTCAAAAAAGCTTCACACAATCATACATCTTTCTTAATTCCATCTCAAACTCCGTTTCATTATTATTACCATTCTCTGTTTCTTATATTCTCATCATAGTTGATTCACAAAGGCTAAAAACGTTGCTCAACCTGCTAACTTGGCTTCCCTTGACCAAAAGCTGGCTATGGCCAAACGCTGCTCTCGTGGTGATCTCCCTTTTCCTTTTAGCTCTTTTCAATCCCCCCAGGCAACAAAAAATGATGACCTGTTACTTGTTTTGAACCATCAGAGGGCGTGGTTGCTGGAGCTAAGGCAACCGTTGTTGCTTCCATTGCCGCTGCAATTCCAACTGTGAGTATATCGAGGACCGGACAATCTCATAATAGGTTTATCCTTTATTTTTTTCTCGAGTGAGATTAAATGTAACACTTCAATCCTTGCGCTTGACATGCATATGCAGCTAGTTCGACATCCATGCACCCTATATGCCGCATTTGGTATGCTTCATATTCTTCTAATGGTGCATGCAAAAGGCCTTAGGCTCCAATGATGGTGATAGTAAACGATTTAGCACCATAATCAAAACCCTTTTGGAGATTCCCAACTTCATTTCAGATCTTAACAATCACTGGCTAATCTGGTACAATAATTGTTGCCAAACCTGGGGATAGATGCTGGGATAAGAGTCGTTTTCTCACTTTAGTAATCATCAAGACATCTAGGGGATAAAATCAATCTTTGGTGACTTGAAACAGATACAAGTTAAAGTATTAAGGGCCTTGAGGATTGAAACTCATATTTCACGTGGCAAAGAGAAAAAGGGGAAGAGAATATACAAAACTGAAAAGCAAAGGTTGTTCTTCCTGGGTAATCCCTTAATGAATGTGGATTCCCTGGAGTATTATTGAAGGGAAATGGACCACCTTTGACAAGCCCAGAATAAAGCTGGGCTCCATGGCTGCACTTCAAGGTATTTTTCTACCTCCGAATATTCACCCTGTCTTCCTCTAAATTCTACCTTATCATAGGTGTAATTGACAAACAAGCAAGCATTTGTGCTCATTTGGAGTTGAATATGTTTGCCATGTAAGCAATAGATACACCATATACCATAATCAAGAGAGAGCTTTCAACCTTTGATTGAGTGAGATTCACTTATTGGTCGAGTAATTAAGGATGTTCATGTTATCTCATCTTATGTGAGTTCGAATCTCAACATTTATCTTAATAATATCTCATAATATTATATATTATTAAAAATTATTGTCAAAGCAGCTCATCACATCATATATTAAAAAAGATGGATTAATAGGTTGGAATTTTTCAGGTGGAAGTCCAATAATGTGCATGCGTGCTTTTATATTTTATTAGATGGATACTTATAGCCTACCAGCGTCGGTCCGCCGCGGACAATATTCATCCATAACATTCCCCTTTTTCAACCTTCATTTTTGTTTCCCACAACGTGAGATAAACTTTATTTTTTTAATATTATAATATCAATCAAATTAATATCCAATTAAATCACTAACGGAATCAGTTCAGCTTGATACCACTTAAGCAAATCTCTAGTTTGAGGCAGAAAATTTCAATTGAGAGACTCACCTACTAGAATTAGATATGCGACGGCTCGCCGGCAAATAACAACTCACGTATGGAATATGCATTGAAGGAGTAACTGAGGAGAGAACTGAAAGCAAACGGCTCCAAATTGATATGAATCTTCAAATAGCTTTTGAATTATTGCAATTAAAAGAAGAAAAGGAATTTTGCAATGGATGTGCATTATAAGGAATAAATTCCAATTGCAATATATATATTATCTATGTATATGTAATTTCCCACATGTTTCTTAGCCCTTTCTTTTTTATTTTTTACTGTCCCAACTGCTACCGTCACTGCATACGCCTCCTCATGGAAGGTATATCTGATCACTAGTTGGATGAGCCTCCCCATTCTAGCACTTGAAGTGTCCGTCCACGTCAGTTTTTGGGCATGGAAGGGGCTTGACGTGTCTATACACGTAGATCCCACGTCGGCAATTTCTTTGCTGCCTGCACATATGTATTTAGCATAGGAAAAAGAAAGATGGCGAACAGCAGCCACCATATCCAAATAAAAGCTTCCCCTCATAACGCCTGGCTGATGGGTGATAGGGATGGGAAGAGAATATATTTTCACGTTGGTTTCCAGCAATAATGATAGGGAATCACATAAAGAGGAGGCATGCATGCATGACATGCAGTGTACTGCTGAGCCATCTTCCCAAGTTCAGTGAAAAGTATTAGAACAATATGAACAACTTAGCTAGCTAGGTTTTATCTAAACACTCTCTAAAAGAAAGAAAAAGCAAAAATGCCTGCTTTAAGAATCCCATGAAGAAAGAAATGACAGACCAAGCCACCCTTAACAAGTATATATAGCCCTTCCACCCCAAACACCTAAATCACCAATTGCATTAACAACTTATTTATTCAGCTACTACTTTTCTCCTACCTCAGGCACTTTATTTCCGAGGAGGTAAGCTTCTTCAATCCGAGCTTGGTTTGAGCTCGACTAGCATAATGATCATATATAAACAAGAATAAAACATGGGTTTGATTTGTTTTTTCTGATTTTGTGGTTTGTAATATAGTTTATCAGGGATCAAAATGAGCTGGACAGGAGGAGATTGGATGTGTGCAGCTTGCCAACACCAGAATTTCAAAAAGAGAGAAGCATGCCAACGCTGTGCTTATCCAAAATATGGCGGCCCCGATGTATCGACCTACCTTATGTACAACAAGAGCGATGTTTTGGCCGGAGACTGGTATTGCGCTGCCATGAACTGTGGAGCTCACAATTATGCTAGCCGAGTAAACTGCTATCGATGTGGTACCATGAAAAATGACTATGGTGGTTATGGTTTGATGGGGTCTGAAAGCAGTGCCCCTCCTGGGTGGAAAGCTGGTGACTGGATGTGCACCAGGTGAGTTTGCATTGATATTTTTTATTTGAGTAAATGATGTCTTGGTTTTTATTCGGGTCAAGAGCATAAAATTCCACAAATAAGCTGCATTGTCTCCGCAATGATAATATGAAGCTTCAATTTGATAAATGTTGTATCACAATTATCAAGTAAGTGGAAGTGACTGCAATTTTGTTTTGGCAGATATGGGTGTGGAGTTCACAATTATGCTAGCAGGATCGAATGCTTCAAATGCAAGACACCAAGGGATTTTGGTAAGAAAATTTGGCAGCCATTGCAACATAATCCATTCAAAAACTATTCATTGCAAGTTTCTGACACTTTGTTTTGCTCTCTTCTACATTTCAGGTGGTGTTTAGGAATTTAGGAAGAATATTGTACTGAGCAATGCCACTAATTTCCCTTCACCTCTGATCCTTCTATCATCAGTTTTTCTCGTTTTGTTTTGGAATCAAATAATATTTAGGTTAACCAAAAGTGAAGGCCTTGTTTTCCAAGAACAGCCATATGTAAACTGCACTGATCAGCAGAAGAGGTTTCTGGGTTTATGGACATGAAGCTTTGATATCTCTTCCTGTAATTTTTATTTTGCAAAATTTTAATGGAGATACTATCCTTCTTTCACTCTGGGTTTGTATGAACGTGGGGAAACATCCATTATTGAATACTACATTTGTGGGTGGTCCAAGGGGAGATAAATTCAAATCACAATCAAAGGACCACCAGCCTTAGCATTCAACCAATGCAGTAAAATTAATTCAAAGCTAAGATAGCTAAACTTTACAAATAAAGATTCAAGGAATCTCGGTCAGCAGTTCGTCTCAAAAGGCAGGCTTTCTCTCAGCGCAATAATATATGATTCTTTTAAGCATAAGACCTTTTTGGAACTATATGTATGTCATGTGCAATAATGAAGATAAGAACCAGATGCTCTTACTTTGAAAGCATGATGCAATGGCCATTGCCAAGTCAAAAGCAAGTCAAATCCCACTTTTCCATTCATTTTCTTTGGCCATTGCTCAGCTCTCACGTAATTAACATCAAAATTTTCAAACTATGCAGCTTAACGAGTGTAGTTGATCAGCATAAGTATTTATCTATGTATGCGTATTTTGTTGTCTCCTTTCAAGACTACTAAAGATCTTTTGATTGTTTGATCGGTTAGAACACGTAATAAATCAGATATTATATTCTCGGGACGACACCGTCGTAAAATGTCTGAGCTTTTTTCAGCTTAGTGATGCCTGTGAAACACCACAATTCCCTCTTAAGTCAAAAACCAAGCAGAATATTCAGAGAGCCATGCATGATGGCAACCAATACTTAAAAGTAAAGAAGAGTTTCTTTTGAACCAAATACATACTCTTCTTTCTTATTTAGCTGTTTTTAATGGCCTTTCATACATTATTAGAACACTTGGGATTTGGAATTTTGATGGGTTATGGATTTATATTTGATTGTTTTAATATGAACAAGACGCCGTGAATTTCTGATAGACAAATATACCCTACAAGACAGCAATAGCTTTGACACCATTTTGGCAACGTGATGCCAAGTATTGTTCAAGTTCTCTTATGTACCTTCTTTGCAGATTTAGCCCATTTTACAGTTGTCCTGGCTAAAGCATCCATCGGATCCATGCATTTCTTAAGGAGAGGATCCTCTCCAGGTAAAAGATTCTGCAGTTCCTCTGAAGCAATGATGACAACATTCACAGCCCTAATCAGAAGGACCTGGATTGCAATTCTCAGTAGGTTTCGAGCCCCTTCAACGTCACGTTGGTTCAGCGACTCGATTGCCGGCGTTAGAATGTGTTCCACGGTCTCCTTGTCTGGCAAAACAACCTCAAACCCCTGCAAATTCAAGCATTAGGTCCTTAGAAAAACTTTGCTAACAGTGGAGTTCCTCTGTTTCCTCTATTAGCAAGACTGAGCACTTTCTCTAGGACATTGATTGCAGATTTCATGACCCAAAGTTTCCAGGACTGAAATTGAGCTTTCTATAACCATACAGTGTATATCAATTGTATAAAGAAATGAACATAAGGGCAAGTGTTGGGTAATGGGATACCTGATTCTGTAGTTTTTCTTCGTATGGAACGACAGCAGTTTCGCAAGCGGCAAGCACCCCAATCCGAACATTACTTCCAGCATCAAGTGGCTTCAACTTTGCTTCCTTGAGCTCCCTGGCAACACATTCCCCAATATGGAAAAATGGCAGTGTGCAGCTCTCGGATATCTCATCATGCCATGCATTTGAGATATGGCATGGCATAACAATGCATCGAGCTCCAGATTTCTCAAGAAACACTCTCTTCTGCTTCAGACTGTGGACAATAACATGTTCATGTGTAACTTCATTTTCTGCAATTTCACTTAAAGATGAATGAACCGAATTGCCGCTTCCGTCTAGGGCCGGATCACTGCAGACGACGAAAGGAACACATTCTTCCCCATTCCTCGAGCTCCACCAAACAAGTTTCTCAAGGAAAATAAGAGTGGAAAAAACAGAAACCCCTCCAATTATACCGACGGTATTCGCTTGGCTAAGCAGGGAACTCTGGGGCTGACTTTTTAGTTGCGCTGAAGGTGAACTTGATATCTTTTTGGATTCATAATGATCTCCATTCTCATCGGTTTGCACAAGAGTTGAAGACATTTGCACCGCGAAACATGGATTATGTCTTGTTCTACAATGAGTTCTGGTTTTACTTAAATAACCCACAGCTGATGGGCAGTTCACTTTATGGAAAGACATGGTCAAGCCTCCATCAAACATCCCTAATGGCTAAACCCTCTCTTGTAGACGACGAAACACCTCAAATCTACTTCGAAACCCACCAAAAAACACATCAGAATACTACATGCCTTTCAAAAGGGAAATTCGTCAACGTTTTAACAGCAAAGGGGAAGAACCCGAAATCAAACAATCAGATACTGATTATGTTTGTAAAAAGGAAAGAGGCAGAGGGCACATGCAGACCAGTGATCCTGTGCTCTGCAGCAAGGTTTTTTTTTTCTATATCAGTGCATATGACAATGAATGAACAATAATATAAATATGGAAAGGAATCTCCATACTTGTCACCGTCTTACCTATTGCAATTGCATCAATTTCCACCGTTGAAATCACAAGAGACAGAATTAATAATTCAAGGAATGATTTAACAAATCCAAGTGAAGACAGACACCCATCACCTTTGGCCCAAATTTTCTTTTACCCTTTTCATGAAAAAATGTGACAGTGATGGCAGCAAATTGTCAGGCTCCGCTGTCAAGTCTCAACTATGGGTGCTTGTAGGAATTACTGCTGTAATATTTGCTCGTGATGCAACAAGTCTCACCGGACTGGGTGCTTTTCTTTCACAATTTCAAGGGTTTTATGGTGATTGGATTTGCTATATGATAATGACATAAACTTTTAAATTTCTAGAATGAACATAGCTGACAAGACAGCTTGGGTCATTTTGATCGATGAACAATCAACAAATGACGCATAGCAAAGGGTTTTGTCTTTCTTGGACAATCTGTGAGATATGGATATTGTTCCAATAGAATCTTGACACGCAGGTACAAAGTTCCAGTCCCAATCTATCCCCACTATTCCATAGGGTGAATTCGAGGGGTATTTGACATAACTTACACTAATTTTTTTTATTATCCTCTTTCTGACATCGTTTGATCAATATTTTTCGAAGTAACACATTTTCTGTTGAGCTGGCGAAAGGCGCGTCCCCGGGGACGCGCCTTACCCGTGTTTTCGCTGAGTTGGATGCCACGTGTGGAAGACGCATCCTCGAGAACGCGTCTTTCGCCAGGTCGACTGCCACGTATTTTATTTAATAATAAATATTTTATTTTTATTATTATTATAAATTAATAATATATTATATAAAGTGTTTCGATTATAATGTAAGAATTATCAAATGTATTTTGTTAATGTGTGTTAAAGGTGGAGTGAATTATCTACATTAATATGATATAACAATATATGAAAACCAGTTTTGACTTTATTGTAGTTATAGGAAAAATATATGAAATTATAATATTACACATATGGTTATATTATTATTTTTGATTTTGATTATCGATCTATTAATTTTATCAGTTAATTATTTAAATGTTATCAACCTAGTCATCTCATATTAATATTTAACGAAAATATTGATGCATAAGTTAATAAATTAGTATAATTACATATTTAATCTTCGAGACTTACATATTTTATGAAATTAGTCTTATTGAAAATTTAATTTAATAAATTTAATCCTCCAATCAGAACATGAAATGTGTCATCGTATACATAAATTTTTTAATAACTTTTAATTTGTTTAATTTAATATTTTTCTCTACTTAGAAGGTAGAATTATTATTATATTTTTAAAAAAAATATAACTAATAATATTAATTATTATATTAAATAAATATATTAAAAATATTTATGTATTTAAAAGTTAAAAAAAATTATTTAGGTGTACATACATTGACAAATTATATAAATGCAATAACATTAAATTATTAGAAACAAAAACATTCATTTAAATACAATATTAATTACATAAGAGTTAACGGTTATATGATGATAATAGAGCTGTACATTTTTTTTCTATTGTGCCCAATGTTTCTACAATGCCCACATCGTTTTTGTTCTGTTGACTTCTCCCGAATATCCATATCACAATGTATTCTAGTAAATTTTGGACGACCTGAGTCCCTCAATAGCAATGGATATGGTACAATTGTAAGCCAAGTTTGAATCTCATTTGGGTCTCTTTCGTTTCCTATGGGCGGAAACTCAAATTCATATACCTTGAATACTTGTGAAAGTTGGTATACGGGATCGACATAATTTTTGTAGTCCAAATGCGAATGTGAGCAAGCAGCAATGACATGAGAGCATGGATATTTAAGTGCTTGAAAGAAACCACAATCGCACCACCTCTCTTGCAGATTAACTCTGAAAGAGTTAGCTCCAATCCCTTGCAGCGGACGTGGCATTTCGGTTACACGAAACAATTCACGAGTGCGAGAAAAATTTGTAACTAATATCCCATTTGATGCAGCCACTTTTTTCTGTAAATCAACTACTAGTCTTGGGTGGTAAATATGTCCGTTTTACATCCAAGTAAGAGTTTGTCCACCGAGCTTTGCAAAGAGTTGACCCAAACGAAAATAAGTTGTTTTAACCAACGCCGTGACTGGTAAATGACGCGCCCCCTTTAAGGTTGAATTTATTGCTTCAGCCAAGTTTGTTGTCATATAACCATAGCGATACCCCCCGTCATATGCATTTGTCCACATTTCTTTGCTGATGTCCATAATGTACTCGCACCCCTTCTTATTTTTGCCAAACAGCTCTTGTAGCATCGACTCAAACCTTTGAGGTAAGAGTTCGTAACCTAAGCCATTAGGAATATGTAAAAGTCAATATGAAGTATAAATAAGTAATAAGAAATTGATAGAAAAATTGGGAAAAAGTAACATACCCATCCGTACGACTAATTGACGTTCATCGTTCTTCTTGTATTTTCCGTAATAGTTTACAGCAATATGGCGGACACAATAACGATGTTGAACATGTGGAGGTCTATACATTGTACCCAAAGAGTCCATTACTGCTTTTATCCCGGCTCCTCGGTCTGAAATAATGCATACTCGTTCCCTGGTGACAACATGTAAACGTAAATTTTTAAGGAAAAAAGCCCAAGACTCAGTGTCTTCTCCTTGAACGAGGGCAAACGCAACAGGAAGAATATTGTTGTTTCCATCTTGGACCACAACCAATAATAAAACTTGCTTGTATTTCCCATACAAGAAAGTACCATCAATTTGGACAACTGGTTTACAGTACTTGACTGCATTAATACATTGAGGGTAAGTCCAAAAGACACGGTAAAATTGGCAGCGATCGCGAACCATTCGATCATTCACGTAATGATGTTGAGTTTCGAACTCAACAATTGTCCCGGGATTAAGTCTTTGCACAACATGAAACCAACTGGGCAGCTCGTTGTAAGAGGAATCCCATTCGCAATGAAGTTTGCAAATAGCATTCTGTTTTGCCAACCACGCTTTTTTATATGAGACAGTGTACCCATATTGTGACTGTATAGCAGAAATCAACACTGCAACAGCTATATGAGAGCTTTGCTTCACAATGGGCATGATTGCTTGACAAATAATGTTGGAGTCCAAGTTGGGATGATCCTGGTTTATACCTGTTGCACAACATGTATGAGGACCGTTGTATCTGGTTAGTTCCCATAAGTTGTTCTTCCTCTTCCTCTTTGATACACGGACCATCCATTGACATCCGTTGTCACGTTAGACGTAGCAGCAGACATATTTCTCCGTGTTAGATCGATCAACTCGGGACTTAACTGAGTTACGAATATTGTAACTCTTTATTGCCATCATTGCTTCCTCCTTCGATGCGAACTCCATTCCAATATGTAAATTACCGTCATTGACTAATGATTGAAGTCCATAGTTGCCAACATCAGGAAGATCTGGAAATTCAAGCTCATACATTGCATCATAATCAGCCTCATACATATGTGCAGGAAGTTTGGCTGGTGTTGTATTTATCGAAACGTCATCCTCGTCATCATCAGAATGTACGTTAAACTGTGGTGAGTCAGGTTTAACGAATAATCCCGTTTCAGCACCATCTGCACCTGGCTCCCGAAGAGGTTCTTCTGGTGGAGATGAGGGTTCCTCCGATAATCCAATGTTGAGGTCAAATAAGTTCCCGCTTGCGTGCCCTCCCCTTGAACTTGAGGTTATTGTATCATGTGGGATGTGAATAGACTGTCGTCTCGTTGGCATTTCCATATATAAGTCGAAAACATTGGCAGATGAATGTCTGCCCTTTGAAGTAGAAGAGATGTTTCCATATGGATTATTGGTGAAGCCACGTGGGTTGAGATCATAAGCAGTTGCAGATGAATGCCTTCCTATTGAACTTGATGGCATGGTATCTGGCGTTGGACCCGCCATTAATGATGTGAAATCATTACAGATCAGTTGTGTCGGGCTATCAACTTGATCAGTTTGATATGCAATGCCAAAGTGAGAGGAATATGAGAGACCACAAGTTGCACGAACCTCAATAAAAGTGGCATACATTTCAATAAGAGATTGTGAACTCCCCATATGAGCATCAACCATCATAGAAACATCATCATCGTTTGAAAGCTGAAATGATGTATACGTGAGCGGAAAAAGTTCAGTAGGAAATCTGTACTGAAGTGAAGATAGTCTTCTCTGACCTGCTACACGAATCTTTAACGAAATTTTTGTGATTAACTCCTCAATTGTGATGTTTCTCTTCAAGGTTAAGGGGATATAATGATCTGACTCAAAAACAACCCCCCTCTTAAGCTTCCTTAATTTCTCCATCATACAAAACAACAGCAGAAAGACGACTCATTTTCAGAGAATTTGAGAATTTAGAGTTTGAGAATTTGAGAATTTGAAAGCTTGTGAACTGAAGTTTGTTTTGAAAGTTTATAATATGTTGCATATAATAGTGTCTATAATCGGAGTACTATTCACATGAAGGCCCGTTCCCGGGGGCGCGCCTTCCATTATTTTGTCAAGAATATGTTATCATTGCCCTATTATGTCACTCATATCCCTCGGGGACACTAGATATATCAGTACCTATTATTTTACTATTCACATGAAGGCGCGTTCCCGGGGGCGCGCCTTCCATTATTTTGTCAGAGAATATGTTATCATTGCCCTATTATGTCACTCATGTCCCTCGGGGACACTAGATATATCAGTAAATGATTTTCTAAGTATATTTGATATAATTATTCGAATATCAAAATATTACTCCAAATATTTCAAAAATCATTTTTAATCCTTACTTGAGTGTAAAATTAAGTTCTAATCTTAAAACAATTTCAAAATAATCTTTCAAAGTATTTCGAACCATTTCAAAGCCAAAAATTCCAGATTGCTCAGAGGGAACCGATTCCCCCCAAGGGGGTACCGATTCCCCCCTGAATTTGGGGTATAATTCTTGAGGGTTTGTAAGGTTACTCTTTGTCCTCAAAAGAAAGACAAATTAGTGAATTTGTGGAAAATCCTTAGTGTGGATAGCTAAGGTAGTGGACGTAGACTTTGATTGAGAAAGTCGAACCACTCTAAATCGCTGTACAAATCTTTTCAATTTTCTGCAAAAGCTTCCACCGAAATTTTAATTGCCAATTCACCCCCTCTTGGCCGATTCCGTCGATCGATTAACTCAACATAAGTTGATTTTAATGTATACGTTTTAATATATATGTTAATGATAAAATCATATGTATGGATAAATTTAATTTCAATTTAAGTATTGTGAACTATAATTGGAATATAACTTTTAATTTCGAATACAATTGGAATATTAAGTTGAAATTTAATGTTAAATTTCAAATACTAAAATTTATATTTTAAATTTAAATTTCGAATAATATTATTTTTATTTTTATTTTAAATTTTGAATAATATAATTTGTATTTTAAAAACATTTATCAAACATTTAATGTTAAATGTGAATAAAAAATAACATTAAAAATATGTATGTAACAACCATGAAACATTTAAATAACATAACCAAATTACATAAAATTTTGAAATATAACTATTTAAATAACATTAAATACAACTGGATCACCGATGTCGTCTTCTCGAATGAGTTCCACATGGCGGTGGTTGTCTATTTCGTGGAAGATTTCTTCATGGAACTTGTTCTTCAGTCTCCTCATCTTCACTATCATCATCAGCAACATTTTCTTCATTTGGTGTAGATGACGCTGAAGGGGCTGAAGGGCCTGTATAAAATAACAACCCTGGAGGAGTGCTAGTAACAATCCCACCGCTCCCCGGGAACTGTGAAAACTGTGGAAACATTGGCATCGATGTCTGTGATCCAGATGGAGATTGAGGTGTCTGCGGAGAAGCACCACCAGCCAAATAAGATGCATATGAACCATATGTTGGATCATTAAACATAGTCGTATATACACCTCCATATGGTATAAAACCCTGCGGGCTAGGCATGTAACCTGGCGGGCTAGGAATGTAACCCTGCGGGCTCGGAATGTAACCCTACGGAGATGGCATATAAACTGGTGGGCTTGGTATACGAAGTGGAGGGCTGGGCATGTACCCCTGCGGCATCGACGGATAAGGATGTTGTGGTGGGGCTGATGCAGAACTGGTAGCGCCTTCTCTCCGTCCACGCGTCGGGGGACGATGATATTGAGACGGTTGACGTCTTTCTCGACGCCTAGGAATGTTAACCCCTAGTGCTTCTGCCGAAAGTAGAAACGACTTCCCATTTTCATTAAACCAGTCCATATAGTTATCCGTAACCATATGACCAGTTTCAGTGTAATATTGTCGAGGGGCCAACAGTGTATATCGGTTCTCCCAAAGCGCAATCCAATCTCTGTGTCTCACCACCCAGTTAACATCTTTCTTTCCTCGTCTATCTATGTTATGCACGTCGTCTATATTCCTAGGTGCTCCAGGAATATATTGCGTACAACCATACTGACGGAGCACGCGATCAACTGGATGCCACTCAATAATAGCATAACATATAAGAGGTATAACCGATATCCATACCTCTAATGACCCACTAAGGTGGGGTGGGATGCAAGCCTTTACTTCATCGCTCGCATAAGGTATCCACTGAAACTGAAATATAAATATACAATTCAAATAAATAAAATATTCTAATTATATCTAGCATTTTAAATTAAAATATTAATAATTAAAAAAAATTAAAAACATACCTCAGACCCAGTTTTCGTATCAATAAGTAAACGAATTTCCTCTAACCCAGTAGGTATACTTTTATGGTCATTTCTTTTCATCGACCACCTATGAATTATAATATAAACTAAATATAACCCTATTTAATTGAAAATATTTAAATCAAAATTTAGTTCGAAAATTACCTCAACAATAAGGGGAATACGTATGGTTCATTCACGATCGGGCATAAGAAAGGCATGCGGAACCACGCCCATGATTGTAGAAGCAGAAGACATCCACCGATAGCAGTTTTCTTATAATTCGTCGCCCGACACATTTCTCTAAAGAGAAATGCCAAAACTGCAGCGCCCTAACTATATCTTCCAGCTTCATCAAAATCGATCAGATGCCGCAACCACATACAATGCACATGGTTACGAGATTTGTCGGGCATCAATATTCCTCCAATTATTCGTAGAATATATGCCCGAGCACATGCCTTTGCTTGATCCTCTGAAGCATTTTCATTTAAAACCTCAAAATTAGTTTTCAACCAAGATAAAGCTATTCTACCTCCATTAAACTCTGGCGAAGCAGCTCCAGGATAATCAATGCACATTGATTGCCAATCACCATCCGCCATACCACACATCATATTTCCGTCGACGGGAAGCCCCAGATGCATAGAGACATCCTCCAATGTAATTGTGGCCTCTCCACATGGAAGGTGAAAAGTGTGTGTCTCAGGCCTCCACCTCTCAACCAGTGCAGAAATTAGGACAGGTTCGAGTTTGCAACCGCCTATAATTGTTGCAATATACCCGAACCCGGCAGAAGCCAAATATGGCAAAATACGTTCCGGTGTCGGTATACGTAGATTTTTAATAAAAATCTCTAAAATACGATCAGTGTCCTAAATAATATACATTATAAAAAATAAAAAAAATAATATAAATTCATAATAACTTTAAAATAAAAATAAATTTAAATATTAACATTAATTATAAAAAATATTACCATATCGCTAAAATGTCTGGAGATATGATCAATATCCAATCGCAACAGCATTTCGTTTTCTATTATAACTGTAGACAAAACAATATAATTAGCAAAAAAATTAATAATTCTAAATAAATAATAATTATATAAATATTATTTCAATAAAAAAAATAATATTTACATAAATATATTAATATAAAATATAATAACTATTTAAAAAAATACTAACATAAAAATAAATTTCTTACCACTAATAACAAATTTAAAACTCAAATAGTTGAAGAATTTGAGTTATATAAGAGAGGATAATATGATTTTGGTGTGAAGAATGAGGGAGGGTTGAGGGGGTTTATATAGGGGAGGAGGGGGGGTAGTTAGGGAAAACGGATGGGGGCATTTATGGCATTTAATGGAAGGCGTGTCCCCGGGGATGTGCTTTCCACACGTGGTAGTCGAGCTGGCGAAAGGCGCGTCCCCGGGGATGCGCCTTCCACACGTGGCATCCAACTCAGCGAAAACACGGGTAAGGCGCGTCCCCGGGGACGCGCTTTTCGTCAGCTCAGCCGAAAGGGTGCTACTTCGGGAAATATTAGTCAAACGGTGTCAGAAAAGGGATATTAGAAAAAATTGGTGTCAGTTATGTCAAATAGCCGAATTGGAGTGGATGTGGATATACAAGATTGAGCTAATTGGGGTCATTATGTACTACGATAACCTGAATGAGAAAAAAATGAACGCGACCGGATATGTTTATTTTTTAATATTTTTGGTTGAATAAAAAATGGTATGTAGAAGGTAATATTTTTTGTTGTCAATCGAAAATGTCATAAAAAAGTTTTTAACCGAAAAAAGATTAATAAAATGCTAACATTTTAGGCAGGCCCCGACCACTATTAAAATTTTTATATTCGATATAATTTTGGTTTAATAATATTTTTGTTCATGTAAAAATAATTATTTAAATTTAAAAAATATAAAATTTACTAAATATTTAATCAAGTAGTGATCGAACTAAAGAATGATAAGTATGTGTTCTCAAATTTTTAGTCTAATTACAATTTAGGTCATTGTAAGTTTAATATTAGACAAATTAGAAGTTATCTTGTGATCCCACCCTATTCTCATATGTAATGGGGTAAGGAGGAGGTAGGATAGTAGGCTGCCCCCAACGCCAGGTTGAGAGCAGCTTCCGTGGGAGACCTCCGGCAGCCAGAATTATGAATTGCCCACCGTGGGACTCAATCACACGACCACAAGGTTAAGAGCCTTGCGCTCTACCAACTGAGCTGTACAGACAATTTGAACTTAAGACCTCAAGGATAACAACAATCCCCTTAATCACTAAGGTCGCTTATTCATGCTGAATTTCGAGTTTAAATACCTAATAAGTCTTTATATTTTTCTTAAATAGTCTAATATTTCGGCGCATGTTAATATTTAATTTTAGCTCCGTCTTTGATTTTAGGTTGTGCCCAACCGAAAATGTTATTATTTTTATAACATTTTCAGTCGTACATTTTCTCAGCTTTATCTTTTCTTATACTCTCTCAGCTAATTGAGATGGATTTATAAAATACAAACTAAGGTGAATTAAATATAAATATAAATATTTATAATATTACGATACCGATTGATTTTAATTTAAATGATTCTCTCGCACGAACCAAATGACTTCGGTAGTAAAGAAATTATTGTTATTCCTTGAGATCACAGGTTTGAGCACCAAGAACACCAACGATGTGTGCGTTCAATGTCAAATAGTGGAGAATTATTTTTAAATAAATACCGGAGCGCGTAACATTTACCCTAAAAAATAACTCCCCTATTGAGAAGCTCGGTGCCCTGTTTGTAATCATTTCCCGGTGTTATGTTGGGTTGGTTCTAAGTGCTTCTAATTGATATAGTAATTTTCATCCGGAAAACGGAAAAATAATGATGCATTTTCATTTTGGCCTCTTAACATCAGAGTCTTACCTCTCATAATCCTTCCCTTGAATATTGTAATATTCATATATAATACAACGCATGTTATGTGGCAGGTAATTTCCAATCTGCAATTGACTTCTGATATGGAATCTGCACAAGTTTCTACGTAATAATTGCAAGCAATCTCACCAAAGAATGTGGTTTATCATGTACCTACAACAACAAAGAACCCCTGTGCAGGCACTATTTTCACCGAGGTAAATTTATCTGGAGATGAAAGCGTGCCATTCATGCAATTTTTGTACCCCATGTAGAAGAGGAAACTAAACTCTAGCTAGACTATTGATCGTGGAGTCTTGCTCCACTTCAGTTGGGGGAGAGTAGAATTTCTGAGAACCAAACGGTAGCTTCCACGCAAGTTTCGCCATGCCATCCCGCACCATATTTCTTTGACGAGTGATGTGTCAAAATCTTAAAGTTCCAATTTCACTGAATCGTCTCCACAATATGTGGCACCAAATGGGAAATAACCGCCATATCACTACCTTGTTCCAACAAGATGCAAGCTTCTTAACTATCCACTTCTACCTCCAGGTATTCAATTTATACCAACGGCGGCCGTTCCCAGTTTCCTTTACTAGTTTACCATATTTGTAACATTCAATTACTTGATTAATTAGTACTTGTTAAATATTAATTAAAATTTTATTTGAAGTTTATTTGATGTTTAAATTAAATTGAAAACCTTTGGGTTCTTTTAACTTTAAGCCACAAGAAGCATGGATAAGATAAGGCCACTGGCAATGCCTCTCCCTCCAACGTCAAAGATTTTTGTTTCTTATGGCTTTGGCTTTGCATCAAGGTAAGAAAGAAAAGGACAGTAAGAGTCAGAAATAAGAATTCTTGTCAAAGGTGGAAAGAAAAATAGGAATTCTGCATTTATTTTCAACTCATAAAGAAAATCATATGTACATATGTTATTGTCAAATTTAAATATTTAGGTTTTAAATAAAAGAAAGTAGGAAAACATAATAGAACTGTCTAAGTCGAGCACTTTCCAGAAAGAAAAGATGGTTTGCTTAAACCAGAGGGCACGCACTTCTTTTGTTTGAAAATGAAATGAATTTTTCTTTTGTTCTGATACTTGAAATGGAAATGAATCTAACCTGGAAATGTAGCCGTCTGTTTGTCCTGGTTGGGGTTTTTCTTTGAGGGAGCTACAGCTTTAAAATCAAACTCTAAACTGCAGTAACCTTGAACCTGTAACAACTCAATAAGATAAAGTACTCTATACCAGTAAGCCCGGCAAGAAAATATCAAACCGGGTAGAGAACCAAAGACTGAAATTACTTTCATGATCATACAGCTTTAGAACCCACGGTTGAATTGCAAGGAGTGTTGCTGAAACTTAAGCGGGAGTGCTTTCCACCTCCATCACGCATGCTAACCAAGTCCATCAATGTTGAGTATAGTACATCCAAGTTAAAATGACCCAAAAACTTTCTATACTCGGAGGTATAATCGCACACTTCCTTTTGAAGTTTCCCATCCCCTGCAAATCCATCTTCCATTACTAACCACCAAGCGACGCCGCCTTCAGTGTCTTCTGGGTCCACATGAGCCACCAGGCTAACAGTCTCCCTCTGTTCAAGCTCAAAAGTCAAGCTCAGAAAATCTTGGTTTGTTTTCACTCCCACCATAAGAGCTTCCTCACGAAGCCAACCAATAACATGGCTTGCAACCTGCAGCCAGAGTCAAGGACATGTCATTAAGGACTGCATCAACAAATATCTAGACATATGAACATGCACGCATCTTCTAATCACTTCCAGAGGAATGTGAGTAAACAAGATAACAGCTTAGAGTCTACATTAAACTCACCTAATAGAAAATGTTAAAATAGACAAGTTCACAAATTAATTATTTGTGATTATGCAAGAAAAAACTATTTCATTATCAGTTGCTATATACTGCGTATGGTAGGAGAGAAAACTAGAGGCAAACATCTTTTACTTTTACACATCACTTTCTTCTCAAGCTTATATATCATCATCCCCCACTTCCCCCTTAAGCAAAGGAACCTCCTCCACATTATTGTCTAATCACGTCCGAAACACTCACAGGATAATGACATGATTGGTACCTAGACAACCAAGTAGAGCGAGAAATTTGTACTACCCTCATTAACTTTCTACGCATAACTAATTGCCCTCATTTTGATTATGATAATACAAAATATTTAGTTTTACACAAACAATAATTTAAATTATCTAAACCACCAATACTTAGTAGACAGTTGTTTCCATACCATACCATATTCTAAATCTATTTAAGTTACAAAAATATGTCTAACATGTAATTAAGCTAATTAAGTATTACTAATGATTTCTTTCAGCTTCTCAGGATAAGGAGGGGTAAAGACTTATACTGCCAACAGAGAAGAGAGCACATTCAGACATCTGCTAAATGAGAGTACTTTAATCTACTTCAATGACTGAGTAACAAACATTTTAATCTTCTCACTCCAATGTTAGGTCATTGATTAGCCTCATTACATTAATTGTATGTAGATATCAAATTACATGCAGATCATGTCAGCAATAAAAGTCAATTTAAACCTTAAAAATAATGGTTGCAGAATTATTCTAGACCTGTCGACGGCCATTGGACAGGTCCAAATAATATTAATGACGTCATTCCACCAAATTTACAAAAGCAACCTACCTGCTGCAGTATTATAACAGGAAGATCAGCCAAGTTGCAGTCATATTTGTTTAAAGAACGTATGTCCTCCGAATTTTTGAACAGGCCAACAACATTACGAGCACCTGCACGGCTGCACCTTCAACATTGCTACAGTTCTGGAAGTCTGATTTCGAGGATTGGAAATCTGCATGAGGAATGGACTGAGGAACTTTCATAAATATTGTCCAAGATGATCTCCGGGAGTGCCAAGTTGGATGCGTCATTAAATGGAGATATGGGACCCTGCACACCTATAGATATCAATTGAAAATTTATTAAGAAATAGGAAAAATAAATCCAAAGAGAACTTGTAGTAATCCACATAAAATGGTTAATGAGGAAAATACCACATTTTCCAGCTCCATAAGAACTCTGTTAGAAAAGATTCTATGACCCAAAGACAGAGAGAAGTGGCCCAGAAGACCATATCCATCCTTTCCTGATTGACTAGATACTCTAGTACCAGATAAATTTGGTCCATCCTTTACTTTCAGAAATGCATGTTCATGAACAATTGCTGCAGATAAATTTCACAACTGATACGATCAGGGAAATCCCATTTCCTTTTCCCTTTAGGAATATAAGGTTTTCCATCTCCCAAGAGAGGAATATCAGATGAGTCCAAGGATACAATTGCAGAGTCTACATTCCGCGTATTGACAATGTCAACAGCCTGATCATCACCTTCACTAGATGGCACAAGTGATATGAATAAAGAGGCTCCTTGACCCACGCTTAATTGTAGATAATTTTCCCGTATTCCAGTAACATTGACTCCAACAGATTGGTTGAATGCTTCACAATACAACATATGGAATACCTGAATCAAAGCATATTAGAGAAAATGATGAACTTCGCGAAGGAGAAAATGTGTTTCTATGACATTCTCAATCTCATCATCAGTCATTGATTCTTTCCAGTACTTCTTTCGTGCTTCTCAACTGAGCCACCTGTACTGATCTTATTCAATTCTTTTGGGCCATCAGCAGAATGCACACCAAGAAAACCAAAATGAAGAGAGTGGCATGAATTTGGAGGTAAGTTGATAGCCAACATTCCAGCTGAGTCATGTTCAATGTGAATACTAGAAAAAGAAGATTGTCGAGATGTTGCTGTAGAACCATATAATGAATTGTCAAAAAGATCAATAGTGAAGCCTTCATTGCTAGAAGCTGGACCTGCCAATCGTTGTTGTTTAACTTTCCAATTTTGCTGCAATCTATTCAATTGTTAGGAAATAAGAGAAGTAGAGCATGTAAAAGAACAAAGCCTCCACAAAACAAATTGCGTGTTAAGCTTATAGATAGAAAAAAAAGGTAAAGAACATGAAACATGATAGCAACCAATTTTTAGAATAATATTCTTTTAAGTCAATTCAGAGGGATACCTGATAAGAGCACCGTAAAATCTTGCTTCCCTAGCAATCTGTTGTTCCAAAGCTTTGGCACTGTTTGAAGTATTTTCCCTGATGCTGCGATAGAAATAACACTCAAAAACGAAATTCGCAAAAATTCTCTGGTACCAAGACAAATAGACATTTTCAGTGGCGATGGTAGTTACAATCACAAATCTTAAACAAATCAAACTTAAGCTGAAGAGGATTTGAAAGTATCACTTCTGTTCTCCAAAAAGGGAAGAATACCCGGTAACGTTGCAGCTTGATTGCAGTAGATACGGCAAGATCAGACAGGAGCTCACTAGGTAATGGCTTCGGCCTGGTCATGCCAGCCACCGTTACAGCGTCATCAGCTTCAACCTTTCCGAAAAGAAAGAATAAAGATCATATATTTAAATGGCTTCTGATTTAGCTTTCAAAGAAACAGCACGATCCTCTTTTCGAATTTACTACTATGTCAAGGAAACGGAAATACAAGAATACAAAGAAGCTAATGAAAACTCCAGAAAAGAAATTTTCACCTGAACTTTGTTACATTCAGAATTCATTCATTTCAAGGATAAAGACAATGATGTGGCAATATGTTAGGTATGGCTCATAAATATACCAGTAAAGAGGACAAGAGATGGAGTGAGCGAAGCAAACGCAGCGAACATCAACTGTCCTTACAAAGAAAGTCTCGTTGTGGGGTTACGAATTATGTGGGTTGGGGGTGCGGGGCGCAGCCCCCGCGGTACGGTACAGGGTTAATTTTGTAATTATATACCAGGGTTTTCTATTATAAATAGAGATGTAACCTAGACCTAAAATATCATTGAATAAAATTCTAGCGCCGCCTAGGCACCGAGGACGTAAGCACATTACCGAACCTCGTAAAATTCTCGTGTTCTTTCGTTTTCTTTACCCGTTTTCGTCAACACAATAGAATTTCAGTAGTTAAAGCTCTCATCTTTTTACTTGAGATGAAAAGGAGAAAGAAATTAAAGATCAATACGAAATGCCATTAAATTCAATAAAAGAACTCAAGTATTCATACATGATGCACATTGTTTTACTTTTGAACCGCGTAAAACTAATGGTAAATTTCATAATTTATTAATTTTTGTTGAAAATTCAATATTAGCCTAAACAAGTTCACACCTAAATTAATTTGATGTCATTGTTTGCATCAATTTAATTTTGATGTCATTGCTTACATCAATTTAGTTAGGTGAAAATTAAGTATTTTTCTCATGTTTTAATTTCAATGGTTTATATTATTTAGTGCTTATTTTAATGAGTGGTTTAGATTGTTTCTTGTAATCTATAAATACCCTACTTGTATTTGAGTTTTATCATCCAACAATCAAAGCTTAATTATAAGCATTTGAAAGCTTTCTTAAGAGTTCTTTCCTTTTGCAATTTTGTGAGATTATTCTAAAGAATTTTTTCTTCTTCTCGATCAATTAGAGTTTTTACTCTATTTTGATTCAACAATTGGTATCAGAGCCACGTTTTTAAGGTCTATTGAAATTCTGAGTATGCTCTGTGGCTGCAGTTTTTAACTGATCTTCCACATCAGAAAATATTTATTGAGTTATTGTCGGGGTTATTACAAACCTTGTGGAGCTTATTTGTGTTTAGAGTAATTTAGTACTCTGCACGTTTGTTACTCAACTTGTTCGGTGTAGTCAAAGCCTTGCCGTTAAGATGGGTGATCTTCAAGTAGTTGGAGGAATCAAGAAGCTCAACAACAAAAACTACAACATGTATGGAGTCATACTTACAAGGTCAAGACCTTTGGGAGGTTGTCGGTGGTGGTGAAGTTACACAACCGGCGACAGAAGATGCCAATGAAATCTTGCGAAAGTAGAAAATTAAAGCAGGTAAAGCAATGTTTGCTTTAAAGACCACAATTAAAGAAGAAATGTTGGAGCACATTCGGGATGCTAAAACACCAAAGGAAGCATGGGACACTTTTGTTACACTCTTTTCGAAGAGGAACAATACAAAATTGCAACTTCTCGAGAATGAACTTCTATCAATGGCGCAACGCGACATGACGGTTGCCCAATACTTTCACAAGGTGAAGTTGATATGTCGCGAAATTTCAGAATTAGATCCGACAACTGCTATTGGGGAAGCCATGATAAAAAGAATAATTGTCCATGGTTTGAGACTCGAATATCGAGGGTTTGTTGTCGTTGTACAGGGATGGCCGACACAACCATCGCTTGTTGAGTTCGAAAATTTGCTTGCAGGTCAAGAAGTCATGGCCAAGCAAATGGGAGGAGTCTCGTTGAAGGGTGAAGAGGAAACACTCTACACCAATAAAAGCAGAGGCATTTTTCAGCGGTATACTGGCAGTGGATCTAAAAAGGATGGTGACAAGGTGAAAAATTACCAAGAAAAGAGAGACCCTCATTCAGTGGGAGCATCCAAGAATCGCGGTAATCGTAGAAAGTTCGATGGCAAGTGTTATAACTGCGGGAAGATGGGTCACATGGCAAAAGACTGTTGGACCAAGAAAAAGCCTGTTGAAAGTAATACTGCTACTTCTTGTTCGAAGGAGAATAGTGAAGATGGTTGGGATGCTGAAGCGTTATTTGCTACGGAGGAAGAAGAATTAGCTCTTACGGTAACAATACCAGAACGGATTGACTACAAGAATGATTGGATCGTAGATTCTGGCTGCTCAAATCATATGACGGGTGACTAACAGAAGTTGCAAAACTTGTCTGAGTATAATAGAGGTCGTGTGGTGGTGACAGCTGATAACTCAAGGTTACCGATAACTCACATCGGTAAGACAATAGTTACGCCTCGATATAATACTAACCAGGTGCAACTCCAAGATGTTTACCATGTCCCAGGAATGAAGAAAAATTTTCTATATGTGGCTCAACTAACATTATCAAGCTATTATGTCTTATTTGGTCCCCAAGACGTGAAGGTTTATCGTGACGTCAAAATCTCAGAAACACCAATAATGGAGGAACGACGTTTGGAATCAATTTACGTGATGTCAGCAGAGTCCGCAAATGTAGACAGGACAAGGAAAAATGAGACATCAGATCTATGACACATGTGGTTAGGTCACGTTAGCTATTCCAAGCTAAGTGTGATGGTGAAAAAGTCGATGCTTAAGGGGCTTCCTCAACTAGACGTGAGAACAGACACGGTCTGTGCGGGATGCCAGTATGGTAAAGCACACCAATTACCATATGACGAGTCGAAGTTTAAAGTAAAAGAACCATTGGAGTTGGTTCACTCTGATATGTTCGAACCGGTTAAGCAACAATCAATTAGCGGTATGCAGTACATGGTAACATTCATTGATGACTTCTCCAGGTATGTGTGGGTTTTCTTTATGAAAGAAAAATCTGATACTTTCTCAAAGTTTAAAGAGTTCAGAGACTCAACTGAAAGAGAAGTGGGAAAGAAGATATGTTGCTTGCGCACAGACAACAGAGGAGAATATAGATCAAACGAGTTCTCTCAATACCTAAGGGAATGCCGAATACGTCATCAGTACACTTGCGCCAACACGCCACAACAGAATGGTGTAGCGGAAAGAAAAAATCGGCATCTTGCAGAAATTTGTCGAAGTATGCTATATGAAAAGAATGTACCTGGAAGGTTTTGGGCTGAAGCAATGAGGACTGCAGCCTTTGTGATCAACAGACTTCCTCAACCAAGGTTAGGATTTGTTTCACCCTTTGAGAAACTATGGAACATAAAACCTACAGTTAGTTACTTTTGAGTATTTGGTTGTGTATGTTATGTGTTTGTTCCTGATCATTTACGGAGAAAATTTGACAAGAAAGCTGTTAGATGTATCTTTGTGGGATATGACAGCCAGAGAAAGGGGTGGAAATGTTGTGATCTAATTAGTGAAAGATGCTACACGTCACGAAATGTGGTATTTGATGAAGCATCTTTTTGGTAGTCCTCAAAGAAGGAGGTGTTGCCAGATTCGAGAGAATTTAGAGACAAGCTACAACAAAAGATGGGGGAGCATGCTGTTCAACTCCAAACAAGTTCAGATGAATCAGAAGATCCAAATGGCGATGATGTCGAACAAAGAGTGACTTAGAATCCTTGGCAAACTGGCGTGTATCAACAACCAAACGAAGAAGGTGGGCCTAGTGAAACAGAAGAATCAATTCCACAATCTCAACTCTGAAGGTCAACAAGAATACGAAGGCCAAATCCCAAATATGCCAATGCATCCATAATTGAATAAGCAACAGAGCCTTAGACGTTCGAAGAACATTGAAGAGTTCTGAGTGGATGACAGCTATGAAAGAAGAGATCGATGCACTTCAGTAAAATCAAACTTGGGATATTGTACCAAAGATAAAAGATGTGAAACACATATCTTTCAAATGGGTTTACAAGATAAAGCGTCGTCCAGATGGGTCAATCGAGAGGTACAAAACGCGATTGGTAGCTCGTGGTTTCTCTCAACAGTATGGACTAGACTATGATGAAACATTTAGTCCAGTGGCGAAACTTACAACCGTACGAGCCTTACTTGCACTTGCAGCCAACAAAGACTGGAACTTGTGGCAGATGGATGTGAAGAATGTTTTTCTTCATGGAGAACTAGATCGAGAGATCTACATGACCCAACCAATGGGTTTTCAGAGTCAAGATCATCCTGAATATGTGTGTAAGCTGCGAAAAGCACTTTACGGATTGAAACAAGCACCTAGGGCGTGGTATGGTAAGATTGCTGAATTTCTAACGAAAAGTGGTTATTCAGTAACACTTGCAGATTCTAGCTTGTTTGTCAAGGCTAATGAAGGTAAGCTAGCTATCGTGCTAGTGTACGTGGATGACTTAATCATAACCGGTGATGATGAGGCAGAAATTCTTCAGACTAAGGAGAATTTATCAGTTCGTTTCCAGATGAAGGAACTTGGACAACTTAAGCACTTCCTTGGTCTAGAGGTTGATCGCACACACGAAGGAATATTTCTATGTCAACAGAAATATGCTAAAGATTTGTTGAAGAGGTTTGGAATGCTCGAATGCAAGTCAACTTCAACTCCAATGGAACCAAATATCAAAATGTGTGCACATGAAGGAAAAGATTTGGAAGATGCAACAATGTATCGACAATTGGTAGGTAGTCTGATCTACTTAACCTTGACCCGACCTGACATTTCTTATGCAGTTGGTGTGATGACTCGGTATATGCAAAATCCAAAGAAGCCTCATTTGGAAGCAGTTCGACGAATACTGAGATATGTGAAGAATACAATTCACTATGGTATTTTGTACAAGAAAGGTGAAGACTGCAAGTTAGTTGGTTATTGTGATGCTGATTATGCAGGAGATCATGACACCAGGAGATCAACAACTTGATATGTGTTTAAGCTTGGCTCCGGAACAATTTCTTGGTGTAGCAAAAGACAACCAACGGTATCATTGTCAACCACTGAAGCTGAGTATCGAGCAGCAACAATGGCAGCTCAAGAGAGTACATGGTTGATACAGTTGATGAATAATCTACATCAACCAGTAGATTATGCAATTTCGTTGTATTGTGACAACCAATCGGCAATTCGGCTGGCGGAGAATCATGTCTTTCATGCAAGAACTAAACATGTGGAAGTACATTACCACTTTGTTAGGGAAAAAGTTTTGCAAGAAGAGATTGAGATGAGGCAAATCAAGACAGATGAGCAAATTGCTGACTTGTTTACAAAAAGCTTGAGTGTTGGAAAGTTTGAACATTTTCGTTGTCAGTATGGCGTGATTCAAAGAATGGAGGCTAACATTGAGGGAGAGTGTTGAAAATTCAATATTAGCCTAAATAAGTTCACACCTAAATTAATTTGATGTCATTGCTTACATCAATTTAGTTTTGATGTCATTGCTTACATCAATTTAGTTAGGTGAAAATTAAGTATTTTTCTCATGTTTTAATTTCAATGGTTTAGATTATTTAGTGCTTATTTTAATGAGTGGTTTAGATTATTTCTTGTAACCTATAAATACCCTACTTGTATTTGAGTTTTATCATCCAACAATCAAAGCTTAATTATAAGCATTTGAAAGCTTTCTTAAGAGTTCTTCCCTTTTGTAATTTTGTGAGATTATTCTAAAGAGTTTTTTCTTCTTCTCGATCAATTAGAGTTTTTACTCTATTTTGATTCAACAATTTTTAATCAAATTTAATTAGGCAACAATAGCCAAGTGAAGCAGCAATAACTTGGGAACTTACAGTGTTGATATGGTCGATGATGACGGAAAGCTCCTGGTGAGCCAATGGGAGATTCTCCATCATGCTCTTCCATTTCCACGTGGCAGAAGCGTCTTTGGAGCTCTTCTTCTTCTTCCTCTCCCTTTGTTCATCGTCCTCTACAGCCCACGCGAAGTCTATACGCCGTATTAGCGAGACTCATTTTTCGTCGTATCCCGACTCGCTATGGAATACAATAATTTAAAACAAAAAACAGAAAAGTTGACATTGCCAAGGTCATCAGTTAAGGAACACAGAACTTGATCGGGAAGAGACTCTTACGGAGGGCATTGTTCGAGGCCTTTTCTTCGATGGCATTGAGCCGTTTAACGGGAAGCTTATCCAAGGAGACTTCAAGGTTTCCGCCATTCTTTTTCCCGTAAAATCTGAGAGGAAAATTTAAGGATGAAGAACGTAGAAGAAAGCGTAGGTTTCAATTTCAGAGCTCATACTTGATAGTTTCAGGCGAAACGTCTATTTTGGGTTTTTTCCCCGCTATGCGGGTTAATTATTTAAAGAGAAAATCGCCTCAGTGACCAAAAAAAAGTTATAATATACGATTTTAACCAACTTTTTTTGGATTTGCCAAAATGACCAACAAAATCGCAACGCGAAATAAAAATCGCAACGCGATCCCCAGAATCGCAAATCAGTTTCCAAAATCGCAACGCGATTCTTGAAAATCGCAATGCGATAGTCAAATTCGCATTGCGATTTTCCAAAATCGCAACGCGAATATGAAAATCGCAACGCGAACACATAAATCGCAATGCGTATCCGTAAATCGCAACGTGTATCCGTAAATCGCAACGCGTATGGGTAAATCGCAATGCGTATCCGTATATCGCAACGCGTATCGGTAAATCGCAACGATAATACATAAAATCGCAACGCGTATCCGTAAATCGCAACGCGATATTTAAAGCGCCATTATAATCGCTACGCGTATTTTATTTTCAAATTACAAAAACGAATATTAAGACAAAATCCCGTAATCGCAACTCATAACCTAAAACCTAAAATCACAACTCAGTCCCATCTCCATCTCTCACTCTCTACGGCGAAGAAATCCGTCCCCATCTCCGAAGATTTCCGTCCCCATCTCCGGCGAAATCCCTCACAACCATTCACGGTCAGAAATCCCTCACAATATTCAGAAATGGAAAATCAACCTCCGAGGGTTAGTTTTTTTAATTATTTTTATTTTGAAATGTTTGCATTATTGTAGGTTTTTCATATTGAAACTGATGATAAGTTTACTGGTCATCTCAATAATAGATTAACCATTTCACTTAGATTTCATTTCGCGTTACGATTCTCTCGTTGCGATTTTCATTTCGTGTTGCTATTCTCTCGTTGCGATTTTCAAGTTAGTATTTGTCTTTGTCTTTGTTCTGTCTTTTGGTTGAAGTAATGCAATCCATTCAAGTTTCAATTTGCAGAAGAGTCGCAACGAGATAAATGAAAATCGCAACGAGAGAATGACTGTCGCAACGCGAAATGACAATCGCAACGAGAGAATCGCAACGCGAAATGAAAATCGCAACGAGAGAATCGCAACGCGAAACCAAAATCGCATTGCGATTTTTATTTCGCGTTGCGATTCTCTCGTTGCGATTGTCATTTCGCGTTGCGACAGTCATTCTCTCGTTGCGATTTTCATTTCAACCAAAAGACAAAACAGTGTTGCAAATTTTAGTTTCAAGAATAAACTACTACTTTTTATGTTTATTGTTTTTGGTATATCTTCACAGTGTAGTTTTTGGTATATCTAACTTGGTATGTTTATTGTTTTTGTAGAAATTTTTTTCGGCTCAATTGACCTTGAGAAATAAAGTCAGCCTGGCCACTACAATTGCTTCGAAGCTTTCACCTGCTCAAAGACAATTGTTTGAGGAAACCTGCTTCGGGCCATGGCTGAGAGTACAACATCCGGGTGGAGATGCTAATTTGACCCATTTGTGGCTTCAGACCATGACATCAAATCTACCCGACAGTATACAACGTGGTGAGGAAGAGATATGGTTTCATTTTCCACCAGCGTATACTTGCTTTGGGCGGAAGGAGTTCTGCTTAATCACTGGTCTACGATTCGGACACGATGATGTAGGCCGGTACACTCGTCATATCACCCGCCCATCATGGTTATCCCGGGTTTTTCCGGATGAGTCAATGGAGAAGCCGAACCTACATGTCGACGACCTGAAGAAATTGTTTAATAAGAAAGCTGGTTTCACTCGGATGGATGACGTCGATGTTGTCCGAGTATGCCTTCTACTACTTGTGTATGCCGGCTTTTTAGGCAGAGAGGCCAGACAACCTATTCATCGGGAGCTAATAATATTGGTAGAGGACCTGAATGCATGGAATCTGTTTCCGTGGGGTTCGTATATATGGAAAGCTACCTGGACTAAGTTGTCGTCTGCCTTTGATGACCGCAAAAGTTTGCGGGGCGATGGGTCCAAATACACTTTGTCAGGCTTTGTTTGGGCCTTTAAGGTAAGAATTTCTATATAATGTTTCTAAAATTATAATTAATTATTTAACAATTACTAATTTTGTTATTATATTGTTTGTAGATTTGGATATTCGAGGCTTTCCCCAGCATGCGTACATATGCAATAAACGTCAAATGATATTCCCAGGGCTATTTCCTGGAAGAGGAAAACTCTGTTGGATTGGGAAGACTTAATACCATATGCGACAATAAATAATGTAAGTTAACACAAATACTTTCATAATATATAAACTAGTTATTAATAGTAGACGTTTAACTTTGTTTGAGTTTTTATATTTTAGGAGGCCAACATTCCATTACAAAGACTGACACCCACGGAGGAAGAGCTTGCCACTGATTGGTGGCAAGCTAGTCAGAGTTTTTTTGATGGCACGGATGATGAGCAGCATCCACTTCCTCCAATTCGAGAGCCATCACCTCACCTAGAGCCATCACCCGATAGACCCGACTATACACCTCTAGAACGAGAGCCATCACCTATCCCGTCACATCATCGAGCCTCTTCTCCACCATCACCTCATGATAGGCAACCGGTAAAGATGCCACGACTCCTATCTCCCTGTTCTCCACCTCCACCTCAACGGGATGAGTCAAGGGAGTTACGTGATGAGGTCAATGCCTTGCGTGAGGAGATCGGTACTCTACGCGATAACGATGGTGCATGGCGTGTGGAGGTGTCAACTTTACGTGGTGAGGTTGCCGCTCTACGTGAGATGATAGTATCGTTGCAGAATGAGGTTCATACTCTACGCAACGAGGTAAGTTTAAGATTTTCCATATTTAATTTAATGATAAATTTACTCGTAATTTCACTTAGATTAGCCATTTCACTTAGATTGCTTAGTAAATTTATTCGGTTGCTGCCAATTCTGCTAAACTGTGTATTCTTTAACACTGTGAAATAGTATTTGTCTTTGTTTTGTCTTTTGGTTGAAAGTAAATTTGTTCGGTTGCTGCCAATTCTGCTAAACTGTGTATTCTTTAACACTGTGAAATAGTATTTGTCTTTGTTTTGTCTTCTGGTTGAAAGTAAATTTGTTCGGTTGCTGCCAATTCTGCTAAACTGTGTATTCTTTAACACTGTGAAATAGTATTTGTCTTTGTTTTGTCTTTTGGTTGAAAGTAAATTTGTTCGGTTGCTGCCAATTCTGCTAAACTGTGTATTCTTTAACACTGTGAAATAGTATTTGTCTTTGTTTTGTCTTTTGGTTGAAAGTAAATTTGTTCGGTTGCTGCCAATTCTGCTAAACTTTGTATTCTTTAACACTGTGAAATAGTATTTGTCTTTGTTTTGTCTTTTGGTTGAAGTAATGCAATCCATTCAAGTTTCAATTTGCAGAAGAAGAAATAGTTTACTTTCGCAACGCGAAAGTTAAAATCTCAACGCGAAACCAAAATCGCAACGCGAAATGAAAATCGCAACGACATAATCGCAACGCGAAACCAAAATCGCAACGCGAAACCAAAATCGCAACGACAAGATCGCAACGCGAAACCAAAATCGCATTGCGATTTTCATTTCGCGTTGCGATTCTTTCGTTGCGATTTTCATTTCGCATTGCGATTCTGTCGTTGCGATTTTCATTTCGCGTTGCGATTTTGGTTTCGCGTTGCGATTTTAAGTTTCGTGTTGCGAAAGTAAACTATTTCTTCTTCTGCAAATTGAAACTTGAATGGATTGCATTACTTCAACCAATAGACAAAACAAAGACAAATACTAACTTCAGGGTATTAGTTTGAAACATATTTTTCTTTGTTATCTGATGCATTTTGTGAACTATGATAGAATAATGACTTGGGTGAATACAATGCAAGTTTGAAACATATTTGTCTTTGTTTTCACTGTTTAAATATCATGTCTGTTTATTTACTGATTTTTGTATTTAATTATTTAGCGGCCCGATAGAGTGGATGCTTTACGTCGGGTTATGCTTGCACGACGGAGTTCACGCATCAGACAGCGTGCACGTGCTATTAAGTCTCCGTACACCCCAATAGTGCGAAGACACCGCAAGAAGAAGCCCGACTAGCCTGTCATCCCTCAAGAGTCCACTCCTATCGTTGAAGAGGCCCCCCTATCATTCCTCGAGAGTCCCCTCCCACCGTTCAAGAGGCCACTGTCATCATTGAAGAGGTCCCTCCCACCATTCAAGAGCCCGATTCACATGGCGTCATATGTAGGCTTCTTGAGAAACCCTCTGACGTGCCGGACATGATGGATTCAAGTTGGCTCTCGTATGAGTTACCGGCCAGTACCATACCGGTATCTGAAGAGGAGAGGGAACAACTACCGGACACAATTCTGGATAACACCCTTTGGGCTAAGACCGCTGTTGATTTTTATCTACATGAGCAGAGCCAGGGGTGTTTCACTGACATATGCAAGCTCACCGATGATATCTATTTGTTGCTTGATCGGTCTTGGTGGGGCGTATTATTAGGGGTCGAAGACAATGGCTATTTCGATGGGGGGGTAAGTCTTATATTTTTCTTATATTTCAATTTGATTAATTTTTTTTTAAATTTATGTAAGTCACTAATATATGTCTTTTTTTGTAAAACAGCATATCGATGCGTGGGTGACACGTCTTCTAATAATAAGAAAACTTAAGAAAAATAAAAATATACGATATACAATTATGCCGACGTCTTTTCACGCCGTTCACTTGAAGAATGCACGAGATGAATCATTTGATTTGGGCAATGGACAAGCTAAACTTTATCCTGCATGGTGGGAGGTCGATAAGGTTAGTATTTATTTTAGATTGAGTTTAAAGGTTTTATGAAATAAGTGCGCAAATGAATGAATTATTACTTATGATTGCAGGTGTTTATCCCTGTTTTGGAACGTAAACATTGGATTCTCGTCGAGCTTCAGCTCCCATCCCTTAAGACAATAGTGTATGACAGCATGATAAATTACATATCATTGGCTGATTTAAGAGATGTTATTAAGGGATGGAGCTCTCATTTGGCTAAATTCTTGGATGCGATCAATTATTGGACTCGTTCTGGAAACAAGAAGCCAAAGAAGCTCAATATTACAGTTATTAGAGACGAGACCGCGCCACAACAAACGAGCGGAGCCAGAGGAGATTGTGGTCCTCTCGTATGCTTGGCGTTGGAGCGTTTGACGACGGGAAGCATCAAGTATCTACCTCCCACCGATAGAGATAAAGCTGCAGTAGGCTTGTGGTTTCGGCATTATATGGCTAAATCGATATATACGAGACGCTGCCTACCTGCATCCGCGTTATAAAAATGTCCATAAACAATTGGTAAGTTTATATACTTTTGGTTTGAAAATGTTTGGTTAAGTAACTAGAATTCAATAATTTGCTGTTTGTAGGTTTTAGATGTGTAGAAAGTGTTGTTTGAACAAATGTTTGGTTTCTGCAGGTTAATCTCAGAAGTGAACTGCGTGAAAATGATGTCGAGCTGCAAAAGTTGATTCAATAGTTTAATTGATTGTTTTTTGATTGTTTAATTGATTTGTAAAAGTTGATTCAATATTAGATGATCGGAAATAAGAATTATTGCTTATTTTTTGATTGTTTAATTGATTTGTAAAAGATGATTTGTAAAAGTTGATTTGTGTAATTGATGCGAACATAATTCTTATTTGTGCTTGTTTAATTGATTGAAATGTAATGGTTGATTTTGTTGATTTCAATCTGCATTATGTTGAAGGCAAAAATGACTATCGCAATGCGAAATGAAAATCGCAATGCGAAATGAAAATCGCAACGAGAGAATCGCAATGCGAAATGAAAATCGCAATGCGGAAATGAAAATCGCAATGCGTTTATAATTTCGCATTGCGATTCTCTCGTTGCGATTTTCATTTCGCATTGCGATTTTCATTTCGCATTGCGATTCTTTCGTTGCGATTTTCATTTCGCATTGCGATTTTCATTTCGCATTGCGATTTTCATTTCGCATTGCGATTTTCATTTCGCATTGCGATTCTGTCGTTGCGATTTTCATTTCGCATTGCGATTTTCATTTCGCATTGCGATTTTCATTTCGCATTGCGATTCTGTCGTTGCGATTTTCATTTCGCATTGCGATTTTCATTTCGCATTGTGATTCTCTCGTTGCGATTTTCATTTCGCATTGCGATTTTCATTTCGCATTGCGATTCTCTCGTTGCGATTTTCATTTCCGCATTGCGATTTTCATGTTGGGATTTTCATTTCGCGTTGCGATTGTAATTTCCGTGTTGCGATAGTCAAATGCATGCCTAATAGTGATAACAACTGAATAACAAGAGTTGGTTAAGTCAAAATGGTTGGCCTGAGTCATTAATTCAACTGAAAATGTTAAAAGTTCACACATAAAATCCACATAATACAACGTTTGCATTTAAAAATCACCTAAGTTAACAGTCTCAAAAGGTGAAGCCAATTGTGATTGGGATTTTAAAGATGATTGCCTTTTGCTTGACACCATATGAGCTTTGGATTTTGATGAGGATCCATATTTTGGTAGAGGAAAAGATGATTTTGATGGCACTGGTGATCCACATGTCAACCTTGTATGACCACTTTCCTTGCACCGACTACATGTCGATCTCTTCTTCTCTTCACCCTTAGACGGTATACGATCGTGACTTTTTGGTCGGCCAGGTAGCCTTCTGTCCATGGCTGGTGGCAAAACTGTTTGTAAGTCATCTGGTATGTCCCACTCAGAAGGATGTGGAATAGGGTAGACAATCTCGGCATAAGTCTGTCGATAAACTTCTGTAGTGTAGCAATCCATAGCGTATGCGCTTGAATCATCTTGGTTTAAATGAAGAGCAACTTTTATAACATGGCCACACGGATAACCAGATGTTTGCCATTTCATACAACTACACGTCTTTGCATTTAGATCGACTAGCCCATTTAAGTTATTATCCAATACTTGAAACAAAGTGTTTGAACATGGTTCAACTCTCCATGACGTTGACTTCACAACACGTTTCGTTATCTTTTTTTCAGTCCATGGTGTAACACGATGTTCCAATGTTCCTGTAAATTTAAATAAACAATACTTAGTAAAATATATAAATATGATAAGTTACGAATTCAAAGAAATAATACCTGCATGGTTTCTTTTCTTGTAGTACCACTGTTGAATAGAGGCTCGAAAAAACTCCATTAACATAGTAATGGGTAATTTCCGGGAATGACGACTTAGAGCGTTGATTGATTCTGCACTATTAGACGTCATGAAACCATATCTTGCTCCAAGTTGATGTACTCTTGACCATCTTTCAAACCCGACATCTTCTAGTGTTTGAGCACACTGAGGCAAAACACGTCTTAAACAATTTATATGCTTATTGAAATCCACTTCCCGATAAGCTTTTACAGCCTTCCAGTATGTTCATTTGTGCTTTTTTATACCAGCAGACCTTGATTTTAGATTTCTATACAAATGAACACCACAAAGTCCATGAAAAGCATCTGGGAAACACCTTCTAACAGCGTTGTCAATTGAGTTTGCCCTATCGGATATGATTGTCAGATTGCTAATAGGACCTATGCAATCCCTAAGATGCCCCATAAACCATGTCCATGAATCAGAGGTTTCAGATTTGCCAACCCCGTAAGCTATTGGCAATATCCCATTGTTAGCATCCATGGCTACTGCTAATAAGTTTACTCCAAGGTATCGACCTTTCAAATGTGCTCCGTCAACTATAATAACTGGGCGCATGCAAGTAATAAACGAACGAATCTACAAAATAATATACACAAGAAATATAATCATTTAAATGTGAAATGCATGTAACTAACAAAATGAGTCAACAAAATTATATTGATTTACTAACCGTAGCACCAATGGCGATAAACAGCAACTCAAAGCGTCCATCTCTATCTGTTTTGATATGAGTTACCGACCCAGGATTTTTCAGCTTTAAATTGTGACAATAAGCCGGCAGTTGGGCAAACGATGCTTCTGGCGACCCCCTCAACAATTCCAAGGCATAACATTTGGCTCTCCAAGCTTGAGAATATGATATACTAATCTTGAACCGAGCATTCATGTCAGTCATAATTTCATGTCCCCGATATACCCTGCCATTCAAAAACATTAACTCAGCCAGAAAACCACCCAACACCTTTTTGTTTGCCTGTCTATGGTGAGGAAAAACTTGGGTTCTTGAACATGTATGTTTATCAATAAAAGTCCTAACTTGAAACATTTTGCAATCTTTTATTCTCTTTGCAATCATACGCCACGTACAGTTTTTGTCAATCATACACCTTGTTTCGAAACGATCTTTGCTTGATTTGTTAACTTTTAGTTGATAGCCATCTTCCACACATTTCGTATATAAAGCTATCTTCAAGTCTTCCTTTGTATCAAAACAATCATCTTTCTTGATACGAATAACTTTTGTGTAACAATCAACTGCTTTCTTTATCAACTCTTCTTCCGGTATCTGAAGTAATTCTGGCATATTCCAGTTATACGCCCGTGGCATTTTCTTTTCTTCGGGGACTTTTTCTTCTTCTTTTTCTTCTTCAGGATTATATGAATAACAGAATGGATGTTCAACATGTTCATTCACAGTCGTAACTTCCTCCTCATTATCATCAACATTACATTCTTCGGCAACGGCTGTTTCATCATCAAAATTCGGGTATTGACCAATATCAATATCATTACACGCATGGTCTGTTTCTTCTTCTGAAACATCATCAAAATCCGTGTATTGACCAATAGCAAAGTCCGGATATTGACCAAGACCAAATTTCGAATACTGACTAGTACTCACAATTTTTTCTGTTGGCTCATCATCGTCTAATTGGTCAATACGAAAACCGGAATTTGGTGCTGAAAGTTGATTGGGATTTGGATTAGAGAAAGGTTGTGGGTTTTGAGAAAAACTTAGTTGATTACTACCCGCTACTGACCCAACAATACTACTTCTAGGTTCAACAACATACAATGTAACATCATCTTGTGAAACCCTAATGTAAGCAATGAATCGTTCAACATCTTCATTGTCGGTTAACAAATAAACTTTACCATTTCTCTGATAAGATAGCCTAAATCCACTTAGGGGCTCTAAATTCAATTTATTTGAAACACGTAGCATTAGAGTTTCATAAGTTAACTTTTGTAAAGACAATTTTAGTTGAAGATTCATGGGTAAAGGCATATATTGTAAAACACCATGAACATTATCCCATGACCCTCCAAAACACAAATCTATCCAAACATGATCAACATTAGATGATTTCATGGTTGTAAATTAATTTACTAAACAGACGAGCTGCGAAACTAAAACCTGTTGCCGGATTGGGAAGGATGTCGTTGGATATAGGAACGGATGTCGCCGGAGAGAGTGATAGATGGAGATGGAATGAGTTGCGATTTAGGGATTTAGTTTATGATTTCAGTGTTATATACCCAAAATTTCAGTGTTGTGATTTACAGATTCTCGTTGCGATTTACGGATTATCGTTGCGATTTACAGATTCTCGTTGCGATTTACGGATTATCGTTGCGATTTACGGATACGCGTTGCGATATACGGAAACGCGTTGCGATTTACGGATACACGTTGCGATTTACGGATACGCATTGCGATTTATGTGTTCGCGTTGCGATTTTCATATTCGCGTTGCGATTTTGGAAAATCGCAATGCGAATTTGACTATCGCATTGCGATTTTCAAGAATCGCGTTGCGATTTTGGACACTGATTTGCGATTCTGGGGATCGCGTTGCGATTTTTATTTCGCGTTGCGATTTTGTTGGTCATTTTGGCAAATCCAAAAAAAGTTGGTTAAAATCGTATATTATAACTTTTTTTTGGTCACTGAGGCGATTTTCTCTTATTTAAATCATCAGGCCGTATCGTAAGATTATTTTGGATCTACCATAAATGTTACAGTGCAGGAAAATTCATCACGTACTTAGACGAATTTATCTAAATAATAATTATATATATAAATTTATTACGTTGACGTGATGAATTTTAAGAAAATATAATTTTTTATTAGATTTTATCACATTGGGTGAAAAGTTTAAATAAAATATATTTTTTAAAACTCGCCAACGAGTATAAAATCACTGTAATACATATTGTAGATCTATAAATAATTTATTTTATATGGTATTAGGCTAAATAATTAAACCGACTGCTAATGGGCCAAATAAGCCTCTATTTTGCTCATGGAGTTTTAGTATGAAGTATGGACTGATGAATAGGGCCTGACGGAAAGGTTAAGTAGGCCGGTAGAAACAAAGGTTAGGTTCAATTAGGCTTGGGTTCGTATAAATGGATGCAAACGTCATATAAATCAATCCAATTAATTGAATTATCGGTTAATTTGATTCAAAATTTATTTATTAAAATTAAAATTTATTATAATTTGATATTATTTATGGAATAAATGATTTTAAATTAAATTAATCGATAATCAAATCTAAAAAAATAATTGTTAATTGATATAATATCTAATCTGGTTGAGTAATCAAAATAAATTTTGATTTGATCAAGCAATTAAGTTAAAATTAAATAATAAACACTCCTATTTATTCAGGGCATTGTCATCGCAGTTTATTTTATTGTTGAGTTTTTACTAATGTATAGTGATTATAAGTTGTAATATATGTTTTAGAGATTCTTAGTCATTTAACAATGAACGCTTAAATACATGAGTTGCTTAGTCATTTAACAATGAACGCTCAAATATCCTTAGTTGTTGGTGCTCGAATACATGACTTTAAAAATAACAATTATTTTTTTAATCGTGGAGGTAGCTTTGCTCATTTCATTGGATTTGGGACCATTTTGTTTACAGAAATTATTCAGCTGGATGATAATGTACCACCTGACTAGTTATGACTTCCAGCAAGGAGCAAAGATGCAAAGATATGGATAGGACCACAGAGATTTTATGCATTAGCAGACTTTGAACACCTCAAGAGTTGAGACCAGTCAACAATAAAACTCTTTGTATAGCTGCGGTGCACTCGGGTAGCTAAACACCAACGCCAACTCTTCCCTCGCATGTGTTTTGTTCTTTATAGACTTCTCTTAGCAAAACGTCATATACCTACGCCTACTATTTTTTGCTTACGTTGAAAATAATCGCTGAAAGCCATTGGTTCAATACTCTCCGGGGGGGCAATCAGCGGTGGACGCGTTACGTGCATTTGGAGATTAATGATAGACCTAAGAAATTAAACATATATCCCGCGGACCAGGAACGGATGCAGGATTGTACGTCGCACAAATGTTTATCTGAATTCTGAAACAGGTATCGCAGTGCATGCAACAACATTGAATTAATTAAAATCTTATCCAACTTACTATTTCAAGATAAGAAACTTTGAACGCTTCTGTCTGGGTTGAAAAGAATTAAAAGCTGAGGGTTATTAGAATATTGAAGGAGTAGATGGTACTATAATCTTTGCTGAAAGCCTGAACAAACTTGGATTGCAATACCATGCTTTGAAGAATCAAACAAACACAAGTTGTCAACCAAATTAATATTCTTAATTAAATATTTTACGGTTTCTTTAAAAATTCGCATAGTAATAGGATAATATTATATTATTTAAGAATTTATATTTGATTAAAAAGTGAATATATTATCTATAAATTTATTTTCGAGTAAAATGTGGTATTGTAGTTCCACAAGCATTGTTATGCCTTAATTTTAATCATATTATGTAGTTTTTGGTGATACACATGGATATATAGCTCGTGATCTCTATAGTTATATCATTGTAACTGATTATTTAATTGTTGTATCTGAGGAGACACACGACCGATAATTTCAAACACCAAGTGTTTTTTTCAACCGTTTGTTGCATATGAAATCAAATATCTTTTCTACCATTATCTTTTAATTATTTGATATAATCTTTATTTTATTATATTCTTAAATTTTTCCATCTTCTGACGTAGATTTACAAAAATAAGTATGTATGCACATTACTTGTCAAATTAACGTTGTAATGACAAGATACGGATAAATACGGTCTTAACCAAACTTGGAAGAAACAGTGACAAAACATTGAGTTTTCGGTCTTTATAAATATGTCGAGCGATGTCCGATCTCATCATCTTTATCAGATCTTCTTTAGCTTCCGTTTCTTAACAACCCCTGCTGCATACAGAAAACAGTACAACAGTTGTTTACGTTGTTCGTTATTATGTTTAGCTCGAGCCGAAGAAATCCAGGCAGAACAGGAAGAAAAAGAATGGAGAATCCTCTACAGCTGAAGTGCTTGAATCACGTTTCACTATCGTGTAGATCAGTTGAGAAATCCGTAGAGTTTTATCAGGATATTCTAGGGTTTCTTCCCATCAAGAGACCCGGTTCCCTCGATTTCTCTGGTGCATGGTAATTTTAATTTAATTCTACCAACGAGATTCTTTAAACCATTTGTTATTTCTTTTTGGGTTGAAATATTGATTCCCAGTGTTGTGATTGGATAGGCTGTTCAGCTATGGCATCGGTATCCATATTCTCCGATCAGAAAATCCTGAAAGCATGCCTAAGATCGGACATATTTATCCCAAGGACAATCATATCTCTTTCCAGGTATGTTTTATATATTGCATGCTAATGATACATATATGCTTAAATATTTATTAGAATACGTTCTTATAGTAATTAGCTGATTCCAGTGCCAGTGCGATAGCATGGCGACACTGGAGAACAAATTGAAGGAGCTGAACATAGAATACGCGAAGGGTAGTGTAGAAGAAGGTGGAATCCTCGTTGATCAGCTCTTCTTCCAAGATCCCGACGGTAACATGATTGAGCTATGCAACTGCGACAACCTACCTGTAATTCCGCTGCCCGTCGACGCTATCCAGTCATGTTCGCTGACCGACTGCAACGCACGACAACGGCAGCAGCAACAACAAATACAGGCGCAGATGATTGAGCATCCGGTAGAAATCTAGTGACTTATGTGCTGGAACTCTGCCAATGTCAACATGTTTAATGTTTTTTGCCCTGATCAACCACCGTCTTGATAAATTGTTTACTGTGTCGAGATTTGATGGCGCCATAATATTCCAACAGAACAAGGGGGGCCATTGAACTTAAAGTTATTAGAATTATTCTTAAGATAAGCAACCAAAATCCAAAAACTTCAATCAACATTCATGTCATCAAAACATGTAAATATATGATTGTATAATTTTGCGGTCCATGGCTTCGATCGCTTGTCTAAGTAAGAACTTTTTTTTATATATAAATTACGGACTCACTTTTTAACTTTGCAAAGGAAGAAGAAAGCAAATCCTGATGCACATGCTCCGGCCATGCTTCGAAGTCAATTCCACTGGAATCGAGAGAACGTTGCAATGTGAAGCGTGCTCGTCTGGTAGGATGAAAGTCGTGAAACAAAAAATAATTGCTGGCTTTTATCTCCTTTAGTTTAATAGCCGACTACTGACATGTTAATAAATAGGAGGGCTAAATCTGAATCTATGTGGTCCAATCATATAAGTGACTGAAATATATAAATTAAATTAACCTAGGTTGAGCCAAAGTTACACCTATAAAGTTATATTAGTTGGAACATAATTTCTTAATAGATTCCAAACTCATCGTCTAGAAGTAGTTGGTCACTGCCAATCTGTCTTTTATTACCAGAATTATACCCATCATTTTTTTATTTGCCCTCCCGCTCCCAAACTAATTTGGACATATCCAAACCTAAAATATTACTTAAACGATATCAAATTCACTTTAATTATGAACTAACTCAGTTGATCAGAAATATACCTATCATATTAGTTGTAATTCTATCTTAATTTTTCGTCTAATCTATAAAGTATAATCCCAACACAAATATAATCATTTGAAAGTGACAGTTCCATCAGGTAGCCTAATGGAAGATCCCCATGGGGTTGCCGGCTCTTCACAAAACAACACTTTGGGGACAAATATCCCCCCCCCCAAACTCTAAATCAACTCTAACCCAGACACAGACTAAACCTTCAACGTTAGAGAAAAAGGCCCATCAAATCTCTTCAAAGCAATCATCTTCCTTTAATTTATCCTTCATCACAGGCAACAACACATGGTTTGCTTATATAAATTATTCCATCCTCTTTCTATTCAAATTATTATTTTCTATATGGCTATTTCTTTTGGCTAATGATTCCCGAACATCTCCCCTGCTGACATTATGTATATATATATATATTTATGCACCTTCGTGGCTTGACTTCATAGACTAATACAACATTATTAGAACAAGACACGGTGAGAGAGAGAGAGAGAGAGAGATTAATGGCTTCCAGAGAGAATAAGCAGAGGAAACTAATAGGTGGTTTCTTGAGCAGTTTTTATAGGTCCGGTACACGAAGTCAGAAGTCAAAACCCGAGCCTCCTGTAGCGGCAAATAACAAGCCTGTTCCACCGAGTTTATTGTTGAAGAAACTTGAAAATGGCCAAACTGTAGACAAGGATGGCCAGAAGGGAATAAAAAAAAAAGGTATCGAAGGAGGAAAGGTGGTCGTTGAAGGAAGAAAGTCAGTGTCCCACATCGAGACGAATCTGTCATCGGTGATCTCATTTCTTCAGGTGAAAGTTTTGGTTTCCGACATGCCAGGGTTCATGCAAGTGCATGCCTTCCGCTCTGCCAGAAGAACATACGACAGTTTGGAGAAGTTTAGCTCCAGGCACATGGCTTATAACATCAAGAAGGTATGTTTCAAAAAGCTCAACTCTTTCACATGCTCTGCATTTTCAAGATCAGTTTCGCATTGTACATGTAGATTCATGTAAACATGAATAAGCTTTTTTAATCTATTCACAGTTTCACGGTCTGTAATGACAGTGGCAAAAGTATTTATCTAGCTAGGTAGGTAGATTGATTATGGAAGTGTTTCTTTTTGGAATTGCCTGAGTTTGAATGATTGAGGCTCATTCATGGAACCTCACGAGTCACAAGGAAGGAGACAATATTCTGCAGGACAGATAGAGATTTTCTTTCCGATTTGTTTCTTCCAGCAGAATCTAGGTGTTAAGGCGCACATGGAACCCTTGACTAATATTTTTGGCTATTACTTACATTCTTGAAAAATGGGAAAAAATAAACCTCAAGTATGGGAATCCATAGTGAGATGAGACCCGATCCGACTCATCATCTGTAAAAACAGGCTGCGATGGATCGAGGGGTTTTGAGATGCGATCTCAACTTAAAATTTTTAATATAATTTCTTAAATTCATACCTCTGATATAAATTTTTATGTCCATCCAAAAACTGCAAGTCATTTGCATGTGTAGAACAATGGAGTAGTATAATGTCGAGTTGAAGTCCATCCCCGTGAGTTATTTTAATCATTTTAGACATCCAATTATGTCTTATGGTTTAGCAGTTTGGGCTTTTTTTATACAGGAGTTTGATAAAGTTTATGGACCGACCTGGCATTGTATCGTGGGATCAAATTTCGGCTCATTCGTTACACACTCAACGGGTTGCTTTCTTTATTTCTCAATGGAGAAACTGTACATTTTAATATTCAAAACAAAAGTTCGTAGGGTTGGGAATTAGACAATCGAAGGCTACTAATTACTGTATGTTATTTTCTCCCTTGGCATGAATTTCTACCTGAATTATTGGTAGCCAGACCGGACCATTTTGGCACCTCTGTGGCTGCTGATGGATCGAATGTGATAGCAATGTGTGTAAATGGTTGGCTTGATCGGTTTGTCCTTTTTGACGTAACTTTCAAGATGAAGTGCTCATAATTGAAGAAATTATAATATATATATACACATTAATTTACGAGAATGACATTTAATTTGTTATTAATTTAGAAAATAAATTGGGAGTGTTATAAATGATTCTATCGGTGCATTGATAGATCTATAAATATTTTTTTAGAATGAATATATTACTAACTTAAGATCAAAGGTTATTAATAAAAATAATTGATTAATTGAATAAAATTTGAATTTTAAGATTGGACACCTCATCAATCAAGCTATTGACTATTGGGTAACAAACAAATTAAAAGTCGGCTGCCTTATCAGTTACCAGTCCAAAATGAATGAAATAAATAAATTCATTTATTGAAGGGGGTCTGGTATTTAGTAACTCAACTTGAAGGCGATGAGGTTAATCAATTTTACCTGAGTTTTGTTGGTATACGTTGACACCTTTAAAGAACAAACTGGAATGGAATCAACCCAGAGCTCAGGGGAAATCGAAGAGAAAAGGAAAGAAGGAAAGCATCTCTATAACAAAATCCTATGAAACATAAACTGTTGAAATTCTACATGCGAACACCACACATAATTTGAAATGGAATGTGGAAAGCTGTGTATCACATTCAAAAACATATACAAAATTACGTAATGATCATCAGGCCTTACGCTTGTTTGATCTTCTTTTCTTGACGGAATCTGGTTTGCCGAAAACCCCGCAAAAACCGCATCCGGATACCTTCGGAGAAGGAGGATCCACGCTGGGAGTGGCCGCCTGGGTCGTGCGGTAGGTATGTCCGCCGCTGCCTTCGTCTGATCGGCTTCGTCTCCCTCGGCTGCTCTCTTTATTTTCCGGGGTGTTACCCCTCGTTTGGTTCGAATCCCCCGATACAACCTTGTTGTCCCATACCAAACCCGACGACCCTTGCCTCCTGAAGGACGTCGTAGACCTCTGCAAACCCTCCATCTCTTCTTCGAAAGTCTTTTTTCCTTCTTCTCTGGTTTATGTTATGGAATCCGGTTGCAGTTGGTTATAGGCTTTAATTGGTACAAGGGAGTCCGGAGGAACGTGGTGTAGTGCGACTTTTTCAAGGTGGGGTTTCGGTCTACCATTTGAAACACCGAACAGCTGACGGATTCAAAATAATAAAATAAATATTTCAAAACATTTACCAAAACTCTTGTTTTCGTATAGGTAAGGGGTGATTCTTTCAATCATGTGTCACAACATACTTCAGACTTAATTGCGTTTTATTTTGAAATTTATAAATTGTCTATCAAAAGTAAGTGTGGTAAAATTCGAATTTGACCTTATCAACTCAAATTCATAAATCTCAACCATTTATATCAACCCTCGTTGGTTGTAATACTTAAATTATTAAACGCTTGAGTTAAGATCGTAAACGTTTGAATAATCTAGTTTAATTAAATATAATAGCATCAAGGCTTAGTCCAAAATGGCATCATATTTTAAATTACATTACACTTTCGCTAACTATAGACTGAAGATGATACATAAAACATTAGAAAGTTTTAATCATTGTAAATACAATAATAGAATTAAAAAGGTGATAAGTTTTGACCATTTGAAGTCAAAGTTTATTCTAAGGTCACACAAAATATGACATACAAAAGCTAATTCATGCCTTTGATCATTTAAAAAAAATCATCAATATTTAATTTATGGTTTAAGGATCACTTTGTTCCGTTATAGGTTAAATTTATCATTTTCGATCTTATCATATTTTGCATCAATTTAACCCACAAAGTTATTTAATTAGATCATTCTATACCCTATCCTCAACTTAAAACCTTAAATTATAAATCCTAAACTAGAGTTTAAGTTTAGAATTTAGAAATTGAGCTTATGATTTAAGGTTTTAAGGGATAAGATATAAAAAAAATAACTGACCCTATTCTCATATGTAATAAGATAAAAGAGAGGTAGGGTAGTAGGTTACCTCCAACGCTAGGTTGAAAGCAAACAACTTTACAGCCTTTTACGAAAATACAATAGGGACAAAATTGATAAATTTAATCTATTATAAGGGTAAAGGTTACCCTTTTGCCTTGATTTATTAGTTGATTAATTTCTTTTTTTCTCAGGGAAGAGAATTTTCACCAACAGATGGGAAATGAAACATAATTAGTTTTGATTGTTTCTCTGGAGCAAGAGGTCAGCAGGAAGAATGCTGTAAAATTAAAACCTGCCTTTAAGCAATACATGATTTGATAAATAAAACTCTATTGTTCCCCAGTAAACAAAATTGCGATCGTACAAGATCTACTGGAACCCAGTGATAAAGTCATTTTGCCTTCCCTTTCTTGGAAGACCCTGCTCCTCCTTTCTTTTGGCCAGTCTTCTTATGAAGCTGCTTTTTTGGTTTCAACTTGTTTGTGGTTGATGAGGACTTCCCTTCTTGATTCCTTTTACTCCTAGCTTTCTTCTCTTTCTTCACATTATACATAGTAACAGCCTGATCTCAAAGATAACACGAAATTAGATTAAAAGCCATTCTCAGATAAAAAAAATGTATTTCCATTTTGGATATCAACTGATGAACCTACGTTAGCCAAATCATATGGCTCGAACATACCTTGTTAACATTGAGTATCTCATGCGAATGCTTAGAGATTAGCTTATTTAGAACACTCTCGGTTTGTTCCTTCTCTCGCGAGCCTATCCCTGATCCTTCGACAACAGGTAAGAACTAACAGAAGTACAAAAAGACCATATCAGAGCATGCCATCACACTTCATCAGAAATATTTACACTGAAGTGAAGGCCGAGGATGCAAACCTTGCGATGCTTTCCTTGCTTTTTAGCAGGCTTTTCTCCAGGCAACTTCCTATCGAATTTCCCGCCACTAGCTGTAGAAGTAGCGGCCATCCCAGCTACATTCCCTAATTCATCTTTCGTAACTTTCTTAGGTGGAGCCTGTGTTCCTGTTATGGGCAGAGCAGTAGCAGCAAGCTGAACATGGCTGCAGCAAACCACCAAGTTAAAATCAACAAAAACATCACAAATAGTCAAACTCTAGAACCAACGAAAAGATAAAAGTGTCCTCTTGGAAGTTAAAAGAATCTGATGAAAAGCAATTACATGAAACTCAACCAAAGATCTAGAGTTTGTTCAATCAAAGCTAAAGTATCTGCCAGAGTTTTTCTCATCAAGAACTGCCTACGGAAAAGAATCAAAGTTGACTTCAAACTATTGATGTATATATGAATTTTTATGAGCATAGTCCGCAACCATAGTCTAACACCGAAAGTGCTAAAATGACATGAATATTAGGGGTGTAAAGGAATAGTATCAAAGAATAAGATTTAAAGACTAATGCAGCATAATGATGATAGATAAAGAATAAGCGAAGAGGAGCTATTTATACCAATAGTATCTCAAACATGATTAAGATATCAGTTTCTTATTGAAGATAATTACTGTGATTCTACATACAGAAAACTACAATAGATTGGAAAAACCTTGGCAAAGCACCAATTTTTGCAGCTTGTTTCAAGTTCTGGAGGCGATTCTTCTCTTGTTTCTCAACTCGTTTCTTCTTATCATCTTGTCTTTTAGCAAAAGGATCCACTCCTGGCTCTGCAAAATAAAAACAACCATGATCAGCAAAAAAGTCAACTATATTTATTTTCTTCAGGGAAGAAGACTCATTAATTACTCACCATCAGTCATCTTGGCCTCGATGATTGGTATATCTTTATCATCATTGACACGATCATAACCAAAACGACGTTTCCATGTACCAGTCTGTTCATCCCATACAACTTTGTCCTTTTTACGTTTCTTTATACCTAAAAGATATCTCAAAAGAGAACAACAAAAAAATAGAGAATCTTCAGGCCAATGGAAAATGAGATTTAACACAAAATTTTAACATAGGCATGTAAACGTAAGATGACAGGTGAAATGGTTTACCTTTCTTTTTAGCAAACTCCTCCCATTTTGTGGGAGGTTTAGGCTTCGGAAGCTGAAAGCACAAGCACAATAAAGCAATTCAGGCACCTTACAAACTAGATTTTCAATGCATATAAACAACTGAACAAGAAAATTCAAATTCATTTGGTAGGATATAATCGTTCTTTACTTACAGAAGACCAAAATGGCATATTTAAAAATGAAGGCTTACATGCTTCTCCCTAGGAAGTTTTGTTGTTGTGGGAGGCAACTTAACAAGTGGTCCATCTACATCTTCAGTTGAAGGCAAGTTAAAAAGACTATCTGCAACTTCTTGAACTAACTTGCTGCCCTCCTTTAAGCATTCCTTCACTAGCTCATCCCTGAACATATTGTCCGGGATACACATAAGATCAGGGAAAGGAACGCAAATGAACATAAACAACTTCTTTATAAACCAAACAAGCAACATACAAAAGGTAGAGCATGCTTTGAAAAGACCAACTAAACTAGGTTTGAAGGAAACCAAGTGTCCCAATTCCAAAGTATGTCCATTTATAGCATCAAATTCAAAACCCATTGCAGAAATCGATAAAATCAAATGAGAAACAAAAGAAGGAAACCTCTTTCAGCTAATTCGATAGAAAATTGTAATTACAAAAGAAAGAGAGAGAAGTAAACCTGGAAGCCGGGAGCGAAGGAAAGCTATGAAAAGGGTTAAAAGCCAAAAGATTTCCCACGTCTACATGAAAAGGTTTCGGGCTGTCCATCTCCATTGCCATCTCCACTTTGTTTCGCTGTATGGAGCTCAGCTAACTGCTCAGCTTTGGTTTGGATTGTCCTTCCAAAACCTAACGCCGAAAATGGCAAAACAAAACCTGCTGAAGAATGCGGCTATCAAATTATATTGATATAGGATTCAACTAGTAATCATCGGCCAAATTAGCCCACTACAACAAGCGGGCTTTTTTATTTAACCTAATACGGCATCAGATAACTTAGTTCGAAAAGACATTTGTTATAATGAATGAAAATTGTCGTATAAATATGACGAATTTTAATAAAATATATTTTTATTAGAATATATTACTATTACATGATAAAATTTAATAAAAATATATATTTTTAAAATTCGTCATGTTAACGTGATAATTTAAATAAAAAAATATTATTATTTAGATAAAATTATAATGCAAGCGAAATAAGTTTTTTCTATACTATAATATTTATTATAGATTTCAAATTAATCTTATGAATGATCTAATAAATAAATTTTTATCTCGTCTGACATATTAGACAATTTTTGCTAGTAATCATCCACTTTGTAGGCCTTAACCCATTATAGAGTCCACTGTTACTTCATTTTCGTGTCATTTGTTTGGAGTTTTTGAATATTTATACTTTTGACATTTATGATGTTCGAATTAGTGTATTTAAAGAATACTAATAATTTTTTTATTATAGAGATCACATGATTTGTACCGATAAATCAAAATTAGATTAGATATTGTCTTGAAAAGTTTAAAATTGAGATCTCAACCATTATGTCAAATTTAAAACTTAATACATAGTTGACAATAATATTTAGCTTAAAATATAATTTAGACCAATTATATTTATATTATAAAAATATATTAGTTATAAAAATATATCATATAAATAATATTCTTTTAAAAATTTTAATTAAAAATTTTATTTAATACTATATAATTAAAACAAAATTAAAACTTAATATTAATTGGAATTTTGATAAACATTTTATTGTTCTCTCTTTTTCTTTCCTTGTTTGACACGCTGGGGTTTTTCTTTGAATGATGGATTCTCAGGCGCCGGTGTCTATTCCCCTTTCTGGTCTGGATCGCCCGGGGTCTCCCTTACCAACACAAAGTGCTAGGGCACACAAGAAAGTTAAAAACCGTGGAGTTCAAGACAAGTCTCATGATGAATCGGTTGTGGAGGCAACGACAGCCATGGGGGATATCAACATGGCAGAATCGGTGGTTAGCATCCCTGATAACATGCCTATTGATAAAATGTCACGCTCGTATTTCTCTTTGACTCGCTGAACTTAAGACTGATTGTTCTAATGTAAACCTTGCCAATAGACTGATAGAAACTAATAACAACCGGTGAAAAGTCTACATCTTCTATCAGTATTTAGATTTACTGGGTCAGCAAGTTTAGAATTTAGCGTCTGAATCCTGCAAATACCGGGTCTTCAAACGCCGGTCTTGGACTGCAAAGTAGAGAGAAAACGGGGAAAAGAAGAGGATTTGAAATGATGATGTTTTGGTGGATATTTGAGTTTTTCAAAATAACAACGTTTTAATTATTGTGTCACGTCATAACACCGTTAAAAAGCTAACGACAAAGTGAGCAAAATGATTAAATCTCCATCAATTACATAATACAATTAAGTCTCCATCAAGATGAGAATACCAAGCATTTCCAATTGATGCTTTTAGACAAATTACAGGGTTACAAAAATATATATAGTGATCAATAGGTACCATTTTGATTAATTAAATACAATAACATACATCCTTATATGAGATTTGCAAAATTGATAGACTTTTGTAGTGCATGTGAACGTAGAGATATTCTGTTACTGCTAAATGATGCAACCAATGATAAAATAATCTTTGAACATATCCTCCTAATCTCACCTTCGGACCCAGTTTTCACTTCAATGCTACTCATCTTTATCATCGCTCTACGAAACTCGCAATCAAACCTTAACCCCAACAATCCTTTTATGTTCCCTGCATATTTTTCCACTACACTACCCGTAGCAGCATCTCCCCAAAGCCTCTGGTTCGATTCCAATACCCCTTTGCCATCGCGAACGTTTTTGAAGAAGCTCACATCGAACTTCGTCTGGCTGTTTATATCTAATGCCTCCCTTTTCGAACCGTCACTGTTTCTCGGACATAGAGCTTGGAGTTGTGCTAAGAATGATTGGTTAATCGTCGGGTCTGCATTTTCAGATACATGAAGTTATATGGGCGGTAGAGAATGTTGGTTTTTTGGCAAAGTCCCACATTGGTTGTGTATAAGGAGGAGGGGAAATTCTTTTGTTATAAATAGAGTCATCCTCCTCCTTAATTAAGCATCCCACAAATATAAGCCTTCTTTACTATTAAAGGTTATTTGTACTCTTTCTCTCTTTGTAATATTTCCTCTATTAGTGAAATATTATTTTAGTTGTGTTCGAGGAGGTAGACATAATTTTGGCCTAACCTCGTTAAATTTTGGTGTTCTCTTTATGTCTATTTAATAGCTATTGTCGGGTATAGTTGTTGTTAATTATTGTCCTATTAAAATTACTTGTCTTGGTAGTTCTGTCTATAAGGAAAGTGGATTTTAAGAATGACAATTGTGACCCCTCCTCTTTCCTGGGAATCTACCTTGGGTGATTTTTAGTACAATCGTTTTCACACTAGTCACCTAGATAATAGTTTTCAAGGTGAATTTGTTATTATTGGTGGAAATTAACCCGAATTCCACAACAATTGGTATAAGAGCTCTTGGTTTATTTTAGTATGCTCTGTGGTTGCGGCTTAGGCTGATCTTCCACATCAAAAAAAAAATTCCTTGGGGTAATTGACATTCTGCATTGACAGCTATTAAATAGAATTTGTAGCAGAAATGGCAGACGACACAAAAACATCCGTAAGAAATGCTGTGACAAATGTTAGATTTGCAGTGGAGATTTTTGATAGCACCAGTCATTTCGACATGTGGCAAAGTGAGGTTCTAGATGCCCTATTTCAGCAGGGTCTAGACATTGCTATTGAAGGAGAGAAACCAGATGATGTTGAGGAGAAAGAATGAAAGAGGATCAATAGATTGACATGTGGTACTATTCGATCGTGTCTTTCTAAAGAGAAGAAATATGCATTTTCTAAGAAAACTTCTGCAAGTAAATTGTAGAAGGCACTAGAGGAGAAATTTTTGAAGAAAAGCGGTCAGAACAAGCTCTACATGAAAAAGAGATTATTCCGCTTCAACTATGTACTAGGTACCACTATGAATGATCACATTACTACCTTAAATCTGCTGGTGACTGATCTGATGAATATGGACGTGACTTTTGGAGACGAAGATCTAGCTCTGATGTTGATGGGATCACTTCCTGATGAGTTTGAGTATCTTGAAACTACTCTACTTCATGGGAAGGTTGATGTGTCTCTCAGTGAAGTAACTGTTGCCTTGTATAATTATGAATTGAGAAAGAAAGACAAACAATAAAACACAAGTGTCGAAGCAGAAGCTCTTATTGTTAGAGGTCATTCGAAGAGTCAGAATAAAGGAATGAGAGGGAGATCGAAGTCAAAGTCCAGATTGAGCAAAGATGAATGTGCCTTTTGTCGAGAAAAAGGGCACTGGAAGAAAGAATGTCCCAGGCTAAAGAATAAAGGCAAACCTGAAAGGGGAAAGGCTGTCTCAGAATCAAATGTGGTCGAGTATGATGATACAGATTCAGATTTCGCATTCGCTGCTACGTCATCAACCAGTTTTTCCAGTTCATGGCTGTTAGATTCAGCTTGTAGCCACCATATGACCCCCAATAGAGAATGGTTCTTTGATTTTAAAGAACTAAAAGGTGGAATTGTCTACATAACAAATAATTCCTCTCTTGACACACTTAGGATTGGTTCAATTCGCTTGAGGAATCAGAATGGATCAATCAGAACCTTAACATGTGTCAATTATGTACCACATTTAATGAGAAATCTCATCTCTGTGGGAACCTTAGAGTCAAAAGGTTTAGAAGTGAGGGAAAAATATGAGATTATGAGGATTATCTCTGGTGCATTGGTGATAATGAAGGGAATCCGGAAAAGAAACAATGTGTATTACTTTCTGGGTAGTACAATTGTTGGGACAGCAGTAGTGGCAGCTTCTACTGATGAACAGGAGTCAGAAGCAACCAGATTATGGCATATGCGCTTGGGGCATGTTTGTGAAAAATCCTTGAAATTGCTGATATATCAAGGATTATTGAAGGGTGCTCGGGCTTGCAAATTAGCTTTTTGTGAGCATTGCATCAAAGGGAAGAAGACGAGGGTGAAATTTGGAACAACAATCCATGATACTAAAGGTATTTTGGATTATGTTCATTCAGATGTATGGGGGCCTTCCAAGACAACTTCATTGGGAGGAACACACTATTATGTCACATTTGTTGATGATTTTTTCCGGAGAGTTTGGGTGTATACAATGAAGACAAATGATAAGGTGCTAGGATTTTTCCTTAAATGGAAAAAAATGGTAGAGACTCAAATAGGTAGAAAAAGCAAACGTCTCCGTACAGACAATGGTGGAGAGTACAAAAATGATCCATTTCTAAAAGTCTGTGAAGAAGAAGGTATTGTCAGGCACTTCACTGTCAGATCTACACCACAACAAAATGGGGTGGCAGAGCGAATGAACCAGACATTAGTGGAGAAGGTTCGGTGTATGTTGTCTAATGCTCGGTTAGGCAAAGAATTTTGGGCTGAGGCTTTGGTCTATGCTTGTCACCTTGTCAACCGCTTACCATCGACTGCTATTGGAGGTAAAACACCATTAAAGAAATGGTTTAGAGTACCTGCTACAGATTATGATTCCTTACATGTGTTTGGTTCCACTGCATACTACTATGTTAAGGAGTCAAGAATGCGATCTTTATGGGGATCACCTCTGGTGTGAAAGGCTGTCATCTTTGGTGTCCAGAAACAAAGAAAATAATCTTCAGCAGGGATTTTAACTTTGAGGAATCTATCATGTTGAGAAAGCTGACTTCAGAAAAATTGGAACAGACAGATAGAACTCCCAAACAGGTGGAGTTTGAAGGAAGCAGAATTAACCCAGCCAGTAAAGAAACTGATGATGACTCTCCTATGGTAGAAGAAGAGTCAGATGAAGAAGAGGTTCAGACCCAAGAACCTCCACAACAACATGAATCAATTGCACTCAGAAAGGGAAAGAGGACAATTAGACAACTTGCTCGTTATGTTGATATGGTCTCTTTTGCATCACCAATTGCAATTGATGACGTTCCTGCCATTTTTAATGAAGCAGTCCAAAGTTCAGAACATAAAAAGTGGAGGATCGCCATGAATGAAGAAATGCAATCCCTTCAAAAGAATCAGACGTGAAAACTAGCTAGTCTTCCGAAGGGAAAGAAGACAATTGGGTGCAAGTGGGTATATGCAAAGAAAGATGGATTTCCTAACAAGAATAACATCCGCTACAAAGCAAGATTGATGGCTAAAGGCTACGCTCAAACGGAGGGAGTTGATTATAATGAAGTATTTTCTCCAGTTGTAAAACATTCATCCATCAGAATTTTGTTGGCTTTGGTAGCACAGTTGGATTTAGAACTAGTTCAGATGGATGTAAAAACTGCATTTTTACATGGAGACTTGGATAAGGAAATCTACATGACTCAGCCAGATGGATTCAAAGTTGCTGAAAAAGAAGAGATGGTGTTCAAATTAGAAAAATCGTTGTACGGATTGAAACAATCTCCAAGAAAGTGGTACAAGCGATTTGACAAGTTTATGATATGGTAGAAGTACACAAGAAGCAAATATGATCATTGTGTGTATTTATGCAAGCTACAAGACGGATCATATATATATCTTCTTCTTTATGTTGATGATATGCTAATAGCTTCTAAGAGTCAGACAGAAATTGCGAAACTAAAGACTCAATTGAACAAGGAGTTTGAGATGAAGGATCTTGGTGAAGCGAAGAAGATTCTAGGCATGGAGATATCAAGGGATAAGAAATTGGGGAGGCTTTGTTTGTCTCAGAAAGAATATATGAGGAAGGTACTAAAACGTTTTGGCATGAATGAGAAGTCAAAACCAGTTAGTACACCTCTTCCTCCTTATTTCAAGCTCGGTGCATCCATGTCACCTAAGGATGATGCAGAACGGGAATACATGTAAAAGGTTCCGTATACAAGTGTTGTTGGTAGCTTGATGTATGCAATGGTGTGTACGAGACCCGATATTTCACAGGCAGTTGGGGTTATGAGCAGGTATATGCATGATCATGGAAAGGAGCATTGGCAAGCTGTGAAATGGATTTTGCGGTATATTTTGAACACCGTAGATGTTGGTTTGGTCTTTCAGCAGGACAAACAAGATGGTCAGTGTGTAGTTGGGTATTGTGATTCAGACTATGCAGGTGATTTGGACAAGCGTCGATCAACTACTGGTTATGTGTTTACATTTGCAAAAGCACCAGTCAGTTGGAAGTCCACCTTACAGTCAACAGTGGCTTTGTCTATTACAGAGGCAGAGTATATGGTAGTTACAGAGGCTGTGAAGGAGGCAATTTGGCTTCAAGAGTTGCTTGGTGAATTGGGAATGGAACAGAAGCACATCAAAGTGCATTGTGACAGTCAGAGTGCTATTCATTTAGCAAAGAACCAGGTTTACCATGCAAGGATGAAGCATATCGATGTTCGATATCACTTTGTACGAGAGATTCTAGAAGAAGGTGGAGTCATAATCTATAAGATTCGGACCACTGAGAATCTTGCTGATATGTTGAGAAAAGTGGTAACTGCGGTCAAGTTTAAACATTGTTTAGACTTGGTCAATATTGTTACAAATTGAAAGATAAATTTGCAGACACTCTGAAGATTGAATTTTTGAGAGATGTGTGTGGAATTTGCCAAGGTAGAGATTTGTTGGTTTTTTGGCAAAGTCCCACATTGGTTGTGTATAAGGAGGAGGGGAAATTCTTTTGTTATAAATAGAGCCATCTTCCTCCTTAGTTAAGCATCTCACAAATATAAGCATTCTTCACTATTAAAGACTATTTGTACTCTTTCTCTCTTTGTAATATTTTCTCTATTAGTGAAATATTATTTTAGTAGTGTTCGAGGAGGTAGGCATAATTTTGGCCTAACCTCGTTAAATTTTGGTGTTCTCTTTATGTCTATTTAATAGCTATTGTCGAGTATAGTTGTTGTTAATTATTGTCCTATTAAAATTATTTGTCTTGGTAGTTCTGTCTAAGGAAAGTGGATTTTAAGAGAGACTATTGTGACCCCTCCTCTTTCCTGGGAATCTACCTTGGGGTGATTTTTAGTACAATCGTTTTCACACTAGTCACCTAGATAATAGTTTTCAAGGTGAATTTGTTATTATTGGTGGAAATTAACCCGAATTCCACAACAGCGAAAGAACAAGCAATCCATTTGCCCAATGGTATGTGCCCCTAACATAGAAAACATAACATGTAATTAAACAATCGGAAACTTGGTGGCAAAGAATCTATGTATGCAGTATATGCATACCGACTAATGTTACAAGATCGTTGTCATCTAGGCCATTTGCCGCAAATTTTTTCCTTTGAGAAGCAATGGAATGGGAACGGTAAACTTGAGGCTTGTGATGATGAAGAAACCCTGCCATCCCTTCTTCCGGTTGGAACGGTCCAACTTGGACCACCACTCTGAAATGGAATCAAATTAATGAAAATCTCATGTCGATGCATGTCTGTGCGTGCGTGCGTGCACGGGTTTATTGTTAGTAGGGAAAGAAAGAAAGCTACCAACTCAACATCGTCCCGAGCTGCCAATGCTAGGATGTCAGCACACAAGACGACTCCGGGCATAGAGAATCCAGTTGTGTTTTAGCATCGTCGATAACTTCGAATCCCGAAGTCCAAGGTTTGGCAATGCACTTCTCTCGTTGGATGAGCCGGAGATCAACACCGAGCCTTCACATTCCTGCACGGAAATCATGTGATCATTGCCAACACAATAAATGAGGAAGAAGAAGAGAGTGACCCGAACAAAACAGTCATGGAAATGAAGCCTAAGCAAGCCAGCAGCAACGGTAGGATCATCGTTGAAGTGAGATTCAACTATGGACCTTACAACAGCTTCAGCCTTTGGACATGAAGAAGAATAGAATCCATTCTGCAAACCTCATCCCTGCCCCTCAACTAATGAAAACATCACCGAGTACTTCGCTATAACATGTGTATGACTTTAGTTGGTAGGTAGATAGATAATACATCTCTAGCAATTTGCAGAAAACTACATGTGGCTTCCATCAGTAACCTTTGTACCAAAACCTCTTTTCTTTGGTGAATCATGACCGTATGATGATGGTCTATAGGCTTACCTTTTCATCCATTCACCCTAAAATATTATTATTTGCTTTGGGAAAAGGACGGTCCTGTAATATTCTTCAATGGTTTCATACTTTAGGTCATGTCCGCCCGCCCACAATGTTCCTACAGTCATTCATTACGGTCTTAAAGAGATAGAAATGTGCTTTCACATTTGCCACATCAAGCCTTGAACTTGTGGCTGCAGATTGAGTTCCGGGACACGATTGAGAGCTTGCTTTGAAACTATTTCCAGGCTTTAAAATCTGGGATTGAACAGGATTAACGTTTTTCTCTATTGATTTTATGAGTGTGAAATGAGTCAATGGTTTGATTTGATTTTAGTCGAGACTTGTCCAAGCCGAATAGAAACCTGGAAAAGGATTTCTCTTATCCGAATTCGGTTACTGTTGTCGATACATCAAAAAAATCTTGCATAAAACAAAATCATTGCACAAAATCACATGGCACCCACTTCTGCAAACGTCATTTACCAGTTTCCTGTTTCCCTCTTAATAAGTAAAATCTCATGATTAATGAGTTTGATTACTACCGGAGGACATTAATTAATGGCTCAAGTACAAGCATGTGCCGATGAAGCCCCAAACAGCAGCCTTTTTCATTTTAAATATCTGTAAATTATCAAAGCTCTTACCCAATTGGTGGCACAGTCGTTTTCCTATCTTGAATTTCCCATACATATAGGTAATTCTGTCGTACAACATTTTCGGTTGCCTTCTTAGGCACCTCCCATAAATCTTAAAACTCCAATGACCAATGCCTTGGGATGGCAGACTCTGACACATCATGCATGACACAATGCAAACGAAACTTAAAGGTAAAATTAATTAACTAATAGATTATTTAGCAGACAAAGCTCTCAATACGCTCCCTTAATTCTCACAAGGGCGTGAAATCCACTCTCCTAATGAAAATCAAGGATCTGGGGAACAACTTTGAGAAAGCAAATGAAAATGCAACCACCTAACCTTTCATGCATGCATCAGCTACTTCTAACTGATTTTTACAGATAAACAAGCATTGAAAGTGCCCTTAATTAACATCTTATCCAAAGAATCTAGTCATTACAAACAACTAAAAAAAAAACCTTAACATTATTACCAACAACCCAAAGATCCAGACTTTATTCCCTAACATTTAGACATAAATTCCCATATCCCAATTTGTAATATACTAAAGAAATACGAATTAAAAAGAAACACATAAAAGTGAAGCGTCCGGATCACGAGCTGCAAAAGATTAGCCGAGGGGTTTGGTTTTCTCGTCGGGCATTGCCGTGTAGTGCACGAGCAGCAGTTAAGAAATTCCAATCCTACAGCTTTGTCTGTAAAAGCCAACAACAACGCCAGTCATCCCTTTCCTTTCAATCCACCAATCATAGCTTCTCTTCCTCTCCAGAGATATAAATAATTGACCATTTGATTCCAATATTTTATTCAAGCATTCAGACTCAGTTTATGTTATAAAATATAAACCATCATTCAATTTAATCCCAGTAAAAATCAACTCTCTTCTCCCGTTCTCTCTTCTTCACCCGTTTTGAGATTGTTGGTTAAAACATGGCGTCGATGTTGAGCTCACAAGGAATGGTATTAGCAACAGCTATGGCAGTCTCCGGCACTGTGATCCTCCTTACTTTTTGCCTGCAGAAATCTTTAGATCAAATATCAAAGCCTTCTCAACAAGTCCTCCGTTCCTGCATATCTTCCGGTACACAACTATACAAACGATTGCATGAGAACGCACTGGTTTTTTCACATGATTAAAAGTGTTTCCTTTTTTTTCTTGGGTTTGTTTTTAAAGAAGGGAAGAAGAAGAATAAGAAGAAAGTGCGGTTCGCTGAGGATGTGATGGATCCAAGGAGCGATGGAGCCGAGTTCAGGAAGCAGCTGAAGAATCGTGTCGGGCCAACAATTCGGCAGCGTCGGCTTTGAATTCAACTCCGAAGTTCAAGAAATTCGGTGGAGGTAGAGATTTAGGAATCCCTGCTAATAGACTTGCTCTATACAATGGAATCCTCAGGGATCGTGTTGTTACTGAAAAAAAAACAAGAGACAGAGGAGGAACTTTCTGAATTGGAAGGAAGATCCTTATCGAACTCGGATATTCTAGCTAGAAGGTCGATCTTGTTAAGGGAAGCCAAAAAAACTCTGGAGTTAGGCAGAAGATTGGGGATACAGCTTTTAGGTCCAGAAGAGGAAGTGGTGCAATGTTGGAAGGATCGGATGGTGAGTCGATGGCGTTTTAAAGAAGTACAAGAGTCCGTTCATTTGCAGCGTGGAGGCCGAGAGTAGCGTTGAGGAATTTGTCCTGGAATTTCAGAGGTATGGGATCTCCGATGTCAAATTTTAGTTTTGAGAAAAGCTATAAGTTTTAATGGAGTAGATGTGGTCTTAATCCCAGAATCGAATAAGTAGATGTTTTTAGAATTCGAATCTAGGAAGTGGCTTAAAAGAGTGGATTGCAGAAATCTAATTATCGAAGTGTTTTGAATTGGTGCGGAGAAAAATTTTGGATTGAATTATCTCCAATGAGGGGTTCGATTACATGGTTTTGGGTAGTGGGGTGTTGAAGTCAACATAGGATTCTCTTGGGAATAGAGGCTTGGAGTTGGAAGGGTTAGTGTGCTCTTGTTTGTTGGTATGGCTTGGTTAGGAGGAATCAATCTGTCTATTTTGTGGAGGGTAGAACCAATCGGAAATAGATGCTTTGTCAAATCAGATTGGTAAGTTCAAAATTACATTTGTGGAGAGAAAATGAAATGGGATGGCAGCATGGTTGGTGAAAGATGGAATGTATAACGAATCAGTCTTTTAAGACTTGGTGGGGGTGAAAGAGAGGGAATTGGGTTTGCGGATCAGCGGACGAATCGAGGTTTGCTTCGCTCCGAGCTGTTCAATGCGTGGTGGAATAGTAGGCATCGAGTGGCTGCCTTGACGCCGTGTAGCAGCTTTTGTATGTATGTATTACCGCTAAACAATTTCAAGATGAATACATCCAGTCGAATAAACAATTACCATAACCTCGATTCAAGCTTCCAAAACAACCTTAAAACTTACCATAACCACCAAGCTTTGAATCAATCAAAACCTTTCAAGAATCTCTTTGCTGAAGGCCGACAAAATACAACTATCAAATTGAACAAACCAAGCGATCGATCACTTCAGAGCTAATCCACCACCGCCAAGGCCAATGGTGGTCCAAAGAACAACTTTCGCACATGAAGATCATTCATTCCATTGAGTATGCAATAGATAAGAAGAACACCATGCCACTACTGCTCATGGTTGACACGCTTCAAACATGAAGCACTATCGCACTCTACTAAAGAAAGACCACATTACATCAAAGAAAGATCCAAGCGTAGAACAGAGAAAGATCCAAACTATGATTAAACTCACTCAACCATGACCCGACCCGGTTTTTTAAAGATGATGTTCTGGTTGGATCGGATTTGACTTTAGGGTAAAAAATACCCGGTCCGAATGTACCCGAAAAAAATATAATTTTATCTTATATATTTAAGAATAATTATAATAATAGTCATCTATATATATATTTTTTAATTAAATTATTTTTTTATTGAATAAAGATAATATTTTTATTATTATTTCAGATTAAATCGGATCCGGTCGAGTTAGCCGAAACCCAACCCCATGACCATTAGAAATCATGGACTAAAACCAGTAACACAAGAATTGCAAAAATAATTTCTCCATTGGTCACTATGCAAAACCAGAATATCCCGAGCTTTGAGCCACCCCACACTGCAACTTTAATTCATAAAAAAGTTAAAAAGTCATACGTCACCTAAACAAAGCTCGAGCTTATCATTTTCGTTTCATATTCGGATTTATCATTTTCGTTTTAAATAAACAATTAATATAAATAAATTTGGATTTCATGTTACATCATTAGCATACCAATCGATTATAAATCCTTAATTTTTGTATATAATATCCTATTAAATTACTTAGATTTTTTTTTATAAATTCTTAGGCAAAGTTAGAAGTTAGAACTATGATGTTTGTAAATGGAGTAAACTAGGTTAAGAAGATCATCATCACCTCTGTAATACTCAATCTAAATTAATTAATTAATAAATCGAATACAAGAAACTAATTCTATATATATATATAAACACGTTTAAATTTATGTCGATTTAGATGTTGTAAGACTATCCATATGACACAGGCTCTAGTGGTGCCAAGTCTTGCAGTACCATAAATTTGAATAAATATAAAAACAGACAAAATATATATGTATAGGATGTTGAAATGTCAAAGCTTGGACGGCAGAAAATTGGTTCAAGTTAGGCACCTAATATTGCAATGTCAAAATTAGGTGCAACAATGTCAAAATTAGGTGCAATAATGTTTGAAAATTAAATGGGTAAATTATAAACTTTAGTCACTAAACTTTAGGGTATTTATAAGATTAGTCCTTAAGTTTCAACTATAAATACCCTAGCTCATTTAGCTTCAAAACCATCCCAAAGCATTCTAGCTTTCTTCCACTACTAGAGAGAATTTAGTGAGTTTTTTTAGAGTTGTTTTCTCCTTTTTATCACGAGAGAATTATCATTGTTTTCTCCTTGGTAGATTGAGAGAAGTTGTAATTCCTATTTTCTCATAGTGAAATTCTTCTACCGTTGCCCGTGGTTTTTACCCTATTTAATTTAGGGGTTTTTCACGTAAATTTTGTGTCTCTTTTTATCTTCATTTTTATTTTCTCAAATTATCAGTTGCGATTTTGCTCTATCCGAAAGCCGTCTTCCGCAACAATTGGTATCCGAGCTAGATTAGAGTGTGTAATATCTGCTTATTGTCTTTGTGGTTGCCACCAAAAGGTGGATCCTCCAAAATAAGAAAATAAGAAGTTATTACCCATTCTTTGAAGGTTCCAGAGAACTATTCACGATAGTGAAATAGTGAGAGCTATCCGTAGAAGAAGTTATGGCAACGAAATTTGATATTGAAAAATTCAATTGGAGAAATTTCTCATTGTGGAAATTGAAGATGAAGGTCATCCTAAAGAAAGACGGGTGTCTAGCGGCTATCAATGAAAGGCCGGTGGATTTCACAGATGACATCAAATGGAACGAGATAGACGGGAATGCTATGGCAAACTTTCATCTAGCATTAGCAGATGAAGTATTGTCAAGCATCGAGGAGAAGAAGACAGCTAAGGAGATATGTGATCATCTCACCAAATTGTACGAGGCCACATCGCTGCACAATAAAATTTTTCTTAAGAGGAAATTGTACACTCTTCGTATGCCAGAATCTACTTCAGTGACGAAGCACTTAAATACACTGAACACCTTATTTTCTCAGCTTACATCCTTAAGCTGTAAAATAGGAGAACAAGAACGTACTGAACTTCTACTTCAAAGTCTACCGGATTCGTACGATCAACTCATCATCAACTTGACAAACAGTAATGTCACCAGTCTAGTCTTCGATGACGTTGCAGCTGCTGTTCTACAAGAAGAAAATCGGCGCAAGAACAAGGAAGACAGACAAGTAAATCTGCAACAAGCAGAAGCGTTGACAACGATGAGAGGGAGATCAACAGAATGTGGCCAAAGCAGCAGTCATAAACATGGTAGATCGAAGTCGAGGAGCAAGAAGAATTTAAAGTGCTACCACTGTGGAAAGAAGGGTCACTTGAAAAAGGATTGTTAGAGTCTAAATAAAAACTCCAATCCACAAGGCAATACTGCAAACACTTCAGATGATGGAGATGTTCTATGATGTGAAGCGTCAACCACCATGGAAGGCAGAAAAAGATTTGCAGATATATGGCTCATTGATTCGGGAGCGACATATCACATGACCTCAAGAAGAGAATGGTTCCATCATTATGAACCTGTCTCAGGAGGATCTGTGTATAGTTGCAATGATCATACCTTAGAGATCGTTGGTGTGGGAACCATCAAATTGAAGATGTATGATGGAACAATTAAAGTTGTTCGAGATGTGCGGCACGTGAAAGGTCTGAAGAAAAATTTATTATCCTACGGATTGTTGGATAATAATGCTAGCAAGATTGAAACACGGAAAGGAATCATGAAGGTGTTCCGTGGAGCGCTTGTGGTGCTGAAAGGTGAAAAGATAGCTGCAAACTTGTACATGCTGAAGGGAAAGACATTGTTAGAAGCAGAAGCCTTTGTTGCCTCATGTAGTTCAGATTCTGCAATGGTATGGCATAAGAAACTTGGACACATGTCAGAACAAGGAATGAAAGTCCTTGTAGAGCAAAAGCTACTTCCAGGCTTAACAAATGTATCACTTATTTTGTGTGAGCATTGCATAACAAGTAAGCAGCACCTGTTGAAATCCAACACATCAAATTCTAGAGGCAAAAGTGTTCTAGAATTGGTTCACTCTGACGTATGGCAAGCACCAATAACATCCCTAGGTGGAGCAAAATACTTTGTCTCATTTATTGATGACTACTCCAGGAGATGTTGGGTGCACCCTATTAAGAAGAAGTCAGACGTGTTTTCAACTTTCAAAAACTTCAAAGCGCGGGTGGAACTTGATTCTGGAAATAAGATCGAGTGTTTCATAACAGATAATGGAGGAGAATACACAAGCGAAGAATTTGATGACTTTTGCAAGAAAGAATGCATCAAAAGACAGTTCACAGTGGCGAACACTCCTCAACAAAATGGAGTGGCAGAGCGGATGAACAGAACCTTGTTAGAAAGAACAAGAGCAATGTTGAGGGACGCAGGCCTAGAAAAATCATTCTGGACAGAAGCAGTCAATACCGCCTGTTATTTGGTGAATCGAGCTCCATCAACTGCAATAGAGCTGAAGATACCAATGGAGATGTGGACTGGTAAACCAGTTGATTATTCAAACCTCCATGTATTTGGAAGTATTGTGTACGTGATGTACAAGGCCCAAGAAATTTCAAAGCTGGATCCAAAATCCAGGAAATGCAAATTCTTGGGGTATGCTGATGGAGTAAAGGGGTATCGCTTGTGGGATCCCATTGCTCGCAAAGTGATCATTAGCAGGGATGTTATCTTTGTAGAAGATAAACTACAAAGAAAAGAAGGCGATGATAGCGCTGAAAAGTCATAGACTACTCAGATACATGTGGAAAAAGAGTTTGAAGAAGGAGATTCTTCTGAAGCAGAACTAGCACATGATGAACAAGAACCAGAGAGTTCTGAAGCTCCAACAACTCGTCAATCAGATCGTGTGAGAAGACGTCCCAATTGGCACTCAGATTATGTTATAGAAGGTAATATTGCATACTGCCTTTTAACAGAAGACGGTGAGCCATCAACATACCAGGAGGCAATAAACAGCTCAGATGCTTCACTGTGGGTGATGGCGATGCAAGAAGAAATCGAAGCCCTTCATAAAAATAATACATGGGACCTTGTGCCACTACCACAAGGAAGGAAGCCAATTGGTAACAAATGGGTCTTCAAAATCAAGCGAAATGGTGACGATCAAGTTGAGAGGTATCGTGCAAGACTGGTGGTCAAAAGATATGCTCAAAAGAAAGGTATTGATTTCAATGAAATATTTTCTCTTGTGGTTCGACTAACAACAGTTCGAGTAGTTTTAGCAATGTGTGCTACATTGAACTTACATCTAGAGCAACTAGATGTTAAAACAGCTTTTTTTCATGGAAATCTTGAAGAAGAGATTTATATGCTCCAGCCTGAAGGTTTTGAAGAAGACGAAAAGAAGAACTTGGTTTGCAGGTTGAACAAATCTCTGTACGGTCTAAAGAAGGCGCCGAGGTGTTGGTATAAGAGATTTGATTCCTTCATTATGTGCCTTGGATACAACAGACTTAATGCAGACCCTTGTGCTTATTTCAAGAGGTCTGGTGATAACGATTTTGTTATATTGATGTTGTATGTGGATGACATGTTGGTTGCAGGACCCAGCAAAGATAATATTGAAGAATTGAAGGCACAACTTGCTAGGGAATTTGAAATGAAGGACTTGGGATCAGCAAACAAGATTCTAGGGATGCAAATTCACCGAGACAGAAGTAATAGGAAGATTTGGCTTTCACAAAAGAATTACTTGAAGAAAATCTTGCCACGATTTAGCATGCAAGATTGTAAGCAAATTTCTACCCCTCTTCCTATTAACTTCAAATTATCCTCCAGTATGAGTTCTAGCAGTGAAGAAGAGAGGATGGAGATGTCTCGAGTACCGTATGCATCAGTAGTGGGAAGTTTAATGTTCGCTATGATATGCACAAGACCAGACATTGCACAAGCAGTGGGAGTGGTTAGTCGGTACATGGCGAATCCAGGCAAAGAGCATTGGAATATTGTAAAGAGGATCCTAAGATACATCAAAGGGACCTCAAATGTTGCATTATGTTACGGATGATCAAACTTACTAATCAATGGGTATGTAGATTCTGACTATGCAGGGGATTTGGATAAAAGCAAATCTACTACAGGATATGTGTTCAAAGTTGCTGGTGGAGCTGTAAGCTGGGTTTCAAAATTGCAGTCAGTTGTGGCTATGTCCACAACAGAGGCAGAATATGTAGCAGCTACACAAGCCAGTAAAGAAGCAATTTGGTTGAAGATGCTATTGGAGGAGCTTGGGCACAATCAAGAGTATGTCTCTTTGTTTTGTGACAGTCAAAGCGCCTTGCATCTAGCAAGGAATCCAGCATTTCATTCAAGGACTAAGAACATACGAGTTTAGTACCATTTCATTCGTGAAAAGGTGGAAGAAGGAACGATAGATATACAGAAGATACATACCAAAGACAACATAGCAGATTTCATGACGAAGGTGATCAACGCTGATAAATTTACCTGGTGTCGATCCTCTTGTGGTCTGTCAAAGACGTAAGCAACATGATGGTACAAGGTAGAAAGAATGGTGTGAAGATATGATTGTTCCAATCAAATCTTCAAGTGGGAGATTGTTGAAATGTCAAAGCTTGGGCGGCAGAAAATTGGTTCAAGTTAGGCACCTAATATTGCAATGTCAAAATTAGGTGCAACAATGTCAAAATTAGGTGCAATAATGTTTGAAAATTAAATGGGTAAATTATAAACTTTAGTCACTAAACTTTAGGGTATTTATAAGATTAGTCCTTAAGTTTCAACTATAAATACCCTTGCTCATTTAGCTTCAAAACCATCCCAAAGCATTCTAGCTTTCTTCCACTACTAGAGAGAATTTAGAGAGTTTCTTAAGAGTTGTTTTCTCCTTTTTATCAAGAGAGAATTATCATTGTTTTCTCCTTGGTAGATTGAGAGAAGTTGTAATTCCTATTTTCTCATAGTGAAATTCTTCTACCGTTGCCCGTGGTTTTTACCCTATTTAATTTAGGGGTTTTCCACGTAAATTTTGTGTCTCTTTTTATCTTCATTTTTATTTTCTCAAATTATCAGTTGCGATTTTGCTCTATCCGATAGCCGTCTTCCGCAACATAGGACATATTATGTTACGTTTAAATATATGGGTAAAGTAACCATTTAATACTTAAATTATCAATTTTGGTCCGTTTTAGTATTTAAATTTTTAATTTTTTAAAATCATACCTAACATTTAGTTTTTGTTTCATTTTTAATACGTAATGTTAAAAACTTAACACGTTCAGTACTTAAATTATCAGTTTTTTGTCCAATTAAATACCTAAACGTTCAAAAAAAATTCAAAATTAACATTAAATTTTGAACAAAATCTAAACTTTAAGTATGTTTTTGATAAAAAAAAATAAAGTTTAGATACTAAAACAAACAAAAACTGATAATGCGATATTAGTTTCATTTGTAAGTAAATTTAAATCATATATTTACATTTGACCAAAGCAATAGGATTTAGTAGTTAAAATATGAAATATAAAAAATCAATATTTTAATCAAATTCAGAATATCTAATTTTAGATCATGTGTATTACAGAAGTATCAAAATTTGAGTAAATATCTATTTAAAGATAATTCTCAATCATTTTACATTAAATATTCATATATTTGATATTTTTTACGCTCGAACCTAAAATCTTAAAAAATAACAATAATTATTTTATAACAAAAAATAGTTTGATTCATATTTTATTTAGGTTTTTTAATAAGGACTTAGCAAGTGAATATGATAAAAGACTTGGTTTTGCCGCGTGTGAACGGCATTCAACAACTGCTCCTCACAAACACATGGCTATTAATTAATCGACGCACAAAGCTTCTTTAACAACATCCACGAAACGTGTAACTCAGCCTCCACCACTCTCTATATATACTCTAATCAGAGGGAGGAAGGATAATCAAATACACATCAGAAACACAGAGAGATAAAGATCTATCTAAGGGGCGACTGTGTAATATAGAAGAGAACACAGTAAAATTATATCCAGGCAGAGAAGAAAAAATGGAGATGAAAAGCATGAGCACGGCAGCAGTACTTGTTGCTGTTGTTTTGGCATCAACTGTGTTGCAGAGCACAGATGCTGCGAATTACACCGTGGGAGACACCACTGGCTGGAGGGTCCCTCCCAGTGGTGGTAATAGTGACTTTTATGATGAATGGGCTGACAATAAGAACTTCTTCGTTGGGGATATCCTCGGTTAGTTTCTTATCTCAAAATCCAACTCCGTTGCGTTTCTCTTTGATTTTTTTTTCTTTTGTGACGAAGAATGTTCCAAATTCTTTTTTGCAGAGTTCAACTTTACTACCAACATACATAACGTTGCCGAGGTGACCGAAGCTGCTTACGACAGATGCAACGGTACCAATCCCATCTCCATACACAGTACCGGTCCGGCAAGCATTACCCTTAACAGGACCGGTGAGTACCACTTCATTTGCACTGTCCTAGGTCACTGCACCGGCGGACAAAAGCTAAGCGTGGATGTCCAAAGTGGCCCCGGGACTAATTCGACACCTGGTTCAACCCCCAACGGCGGTTCCTCTAGCTCAGCCTCATCCCCTGTTGCCGCCGTCTCTGTTGCCATCACGTCCGTCGCCTTAGTTCTGCTATGCTAATTTATGTTCAATCCTTTTGCTTGTTTTCTTTTCTATGTTATCAGTTCAGAGTTGTAGCGTATAAGAGAGACCCTTTGGATTCGTTTTGATTGTTTTAGTGATGGTGGAGTGTAGTGTTTTTTTTTAATAAAACGTTCGATCCATTCTATTTCTGAAAAAGATCAGACTCTTGTTGCGAGTAATGGCTGATGTGTTCCACAAAAAAACTAATCAAGATAAAGAAGAAATCGCCATCATATTTGGTTCTTGTTTTTCCTCCTCTCATTTCTTATTTTTCTTTTCTGAATGATCGGTGTCAAGAGGCAGCCCCACCGCCCAGCTTTTGTGAAATCTCATCAAGTTTTCTAATACTAAACGACACACCGACACCGACAAAACGACCTAGCCCTATCTTGATTGTATAATTTTTTATTTTATGTGATTAAATTGTATAATTTTTTATTTTATATGATAAAAAAATATTGTTATTTCGAACACTATACATACAAGGGTGAGCACCATAACTGTTCCATGTGGTTGCAAATTGAAAAAAAAACACTATACATACAAGGGTGAGCACCATAGTTTGGTAGATTTTGTCACTTTTTAGACCCATTTCAGTGCTTTTATTTAATAATGTTGGCAGCAATAAATTCATGGAATTATTTACGTGGTAATTCTGGAATTTTTATTTGGTAAATAAGATAAAATTATAAAGTTTTCTTTTTAAAGAGATAAAATTTAATTATATATAGAAAGATAAAAAAGTAAATTCCATTAAATGGAAGGCTAAAAAATTCACATAATTTATTGTCCCATAAACCAAGACCCCTGCATGGAGAAGCTAAAATTTCATTTTTAGGGGATGAGCTAAAATCGAAATTTATTAGGAGTATGATAGGTATGGGTCGGGTTGGATTTTTGGTTCATCCGGTCTGAATTTGACTCGGAAAATATATATTTTTCATTCGAATCAAACTTGACTTTATTTTTTTAAGATAAAATTCGAATTCGACTCGATTTTAAATAATATATTTATTTAAAATATTATTTTTATTCAATAAAAATAATATTTTAATTGAAAGAAAATAATATATAGAGAGGTATTATTATAGTTATTCCTAAATATATAACGTAAAATTATAAATTTTTTAGGTCGAGTCGGGTCAGGTATTTTTCACTCTAAACTTGAAACTGACCTGACCCAAATATAACCTTAAAAAACCTAACTCGATTCAACCGAATCCATTTTTTTAAAAAAAAATCGATCTAACCACATCAAATTATGTTGAAACCCATCGACTTCGGTCCCATGCCTATCCCAAATTAAGAGGTACAAATGCACAAATTTTCCATTAAACGCTTGGATTGAAGTGTAAAATGTTTGGATTAAAAACAAATTTAATTTTTTAAAATTAATAAAATGATATTGTTCGATTTGTAGAATAAACAGAGGAGTTGACGTAAAGATCTAGTAATGCTGATGTAATGATCTCTTGGATGTAATTAGGCTTGGTTGGTGAGACATACAAGGAATTACATTAAAGGAGAAATATACTACAAAAACTAAATTATACAATGATGTCAATAGAACGCCATTCTAGCTTTTATTTTTGGATTTTCCATTTCTTTATATGTATAAAAAGATGAAATAATGGGGGGAAATAACATATAAGGCTGCAGTAGAAAATATTTTTAATTATTTTTAGGGGCATTTCTCAATGTCTTGAAATAATGTGGTGAGGGGTAGCCTAGTGGGCAGGCTGTTTTGAAGCCTTCACTTTGTCCCTCAATGAGGACACTCTTATTGGGTTATTTTGTGCAAGGAACTCTAAACCCTAACAAATTAACTTGCATCAACGAAGTTCGTTTGCCAACTCGATCATTGGTTTCAACCCATGGTCAGATAATTTAGATTGATCGACCCGAGTGCTCCAACTAAAAAATAATGGCGTCTCTCCAATAAATTCTGTAGTAATAGGATTATTTAAAAATAAACCGTTCATAATACTTTATCCTCTAGCTCGGGGTCGAGTAAAATATCATTGCCAAGAGGCAAAGAAGGTGGAGTTCCAGGTAGGATGCAAGAAACGCCATTCTCGCCGGCACATAAATATAAAGCCTCTGCATCCCTGAGGATTGAATCAATGTCGATCTGACCACTCAGCTCATTGATGAATTTTAGGAGGGTGTCGAATTCCATATGCTCTTCCATTATCTTCCCTCGATAACGCTTCAATATAGCAACGCATACGACCAGATGAAGGTGCTCAGACGAATGACGCGTCCATAATACTTCCCACAATAACATCGTCTTCTCAAATTCGAGTTCCCTGATACATACGTTTGAGATCAACCGAAAAGTTAAAACATGTAAATCCATCTTCACGTTTCGGAGCGAACGCATATAAACAAAACAGGGATGTTAAGTAGGAACGTACGAGCACTACATGCATAAAAGAGTCTTACCTTTTGTACTGTAACAGAATCCAGCGGAAACAGATGAAATCATTCACGCAGTCCTTTTGCTTTAAGTAGTTATGCGATGGGGCATCTAACAACTCCACCAGCCACACTTGCCAAGGATTTCTCAATTTACTAACTTGAAATGCCACCTTCCAATGACAAGATATAAAAATAAACAAGGCATTGGATGCTTGATAACAATTGTATCAGTTAGAAGTCAATCATAAATCCCAGGATTGCTACTCTAATTATGGTTTTATTTCAGTTGATTAGGTTCCTATTTATGTAACAAGATTGATCCTAGTTTAAAAGGACACGTGAAATAATAAAGTCCTAATTTAGAATTTTAACAAGTCCTAAGGTTTCGGTCCAAGCAATTTATAAGAGAGACAAAGAATAAGACCTTAGATAACGCAAAAAGCTGAGAGTGCATGCCATTTTGGTCACGGTTAAAATTGGGCACAAGGCATTCCATCAATGTTGCAAAACACCAAAATGATTCAGATTCATCCTCAATTACAAACAAAATTGGGGATAACAGATCATTCATACCATGAAAAATAATAGACAAAGGGATGAAGTACGCAATCATTTAGAACACAAGTGATAAAAATGCATATATAATAAGGAGAAGCACATTCAGGCATTGAAAATGAAAACAAACTATATCATACTACGATATTATGACAGGTCAATTAGAAAATTGGATAAAGTACACAAATAGTCCCTCGATTATAGGGTACTATTTTATTAAGTGTTTCTAATATTAAAAAATATAAAATAGTCACCCGACTATAGAAGGTTGTTTTATTAAGTCCATTGACTATTAAAAGTTATAAAATAGTTACCTTACTATTCGTTATGTTCCGAATTTGTTATATTCTGTTAAAATATTGACAGTTATTTAAGCTGGACGTTACAATGATGAAAGAGATATGACATTCGTTTGATATTCTGAATCATATTTTATCATATCACAATCAACGTATTAACATTCAACTAAGAATATACCTCCAAAATATATGATTTAAACGTTAAACTTAGAAACGATAATGAATCGGATCGATTTTTTATTTTAGTAGGTTACAGGTGCTTTCTTTTCACAAACTAATCTCTTTCGTTCGATGTATCCATTTCTTTTACTCATGATGTTGCTCAGAAAGAAAGTGCAGTTTTTGTTAGCTAATTTGCAAATCTATTAACACTTCCGCTCGATTCAAAGCTATAATATTTTGCAGGGATAAATACATATTTAGACCTTCAATTTTTGATTTATTTTGATTTTGCCCCTCAGACTTTTATTATTAATTATACTTTGTGTGGCAATTTGAAGGTGTGATCACTTATTCAACGTAGCGCAGTAGGTGGCTTTGATGTTTTGTCACTAAAAGAGAGATTATATTTTTCTCTTATTATGCTGTGCCTTGAATTGTTACTTGTCTGGGCTTATATCAGTTTCTTGAATATCCACAAAGTTCACTAATGAAGACTTGTTTCTCTTTTTCAACGAGGGAGGTCGAAGTTTGGGAATAGTAAAAAAGTTGCAAATACATTGCATAAACCAATTGAGCCAAGCCACGTTTCTGACGCTTGAGAACCTCATACCGGAGGTAAATTACTCATTTAGTACTTAAATTATTAGTTTTGATTCATTTTAGTATTTAATCTTTCAATTTTTTTTCAAAATTATACCTAAAGTTTAGTTTATGTTTCATTTTAGTACTCATGTTCAAAATTTAACGTTAAGTTTTAAAGAAATTGAAAGTTTAGATAGTAAAACAGACAAAAACCTATAGTTTAGGTACTAAATGCGTTAAGTTTATAACTGTCAGAGTACTAAAATGAAATAAAAACTAAACATTAGACGTTGTTTTTAAGAAAATGAAAGTTTAAGTATTAAAACAAGTTAAAACTGATAGTTTATATACTAAATACCTGACTTACTCAATAATCTAATGTCCCTTTAAAAGTCCCCATAAAAGGTGAAATTGTATCCATTTGTGCGTGAATTTACAAAAGCAAGAGGTTTCTATTATCCACTTATTGCGGAACTTTTTTTTTGGGGGTGGGATAGAGTCTAGGAGGAAACCTCTGCTCTCTCCCATGTGTGGTGTGGACACACAGTTGTCAACTTGATTACTAGTAAACTCGAGATCCTGAAGAGAGTGGTGTGTCTATCTTGTCTCCACATAATGACAACCCAGTTTGGCCTACTTACCTTGCATGATTGAAACATACACCCTCACCCACGTCTTTGTTAAAAGCTTAAATCTTTCAGTGTTGAGGATGGACGCCGTCAATAAGTAATTAATCGGAAAAAATAAATCGAATTTCAGGATGAACACGTGCTCACTATCATCAATCTGAGGCTTCGCCGCCGTTAAATGTAATATTTTTGGAATAGAATAAAACTTTACATTTGATATCTTAAAAGATCGGAAAAAAAATGATGTTTTTGCACTTTGGATTTTAGATTTTATTTTAACTCAGGCAAATCAAACTTAAAAATCAAAAGTCATTCAACAACTCTCTTTTCATTGGAGAAATGCTAAAAAAGAATGTTGGCTTTTGGTGATAAAAAAGAACAAAAGCCGACAACGATGATCATGGACCATTCGAAGAAATCTATGCAATACATGAGTAAGAAACACGGGTGTCTCTTTGTCCCACCCCTTTAATCAACGCTTTGAATTATCAAACAACCCAACCTTGGAAATCTATGTTCACACTCTTCGTTTTCGCATAATGTCTACACACTTTGATTAATATATATTGAATTAAGGGTAACATTTGGTTATGTAATAGAATTAATTTATTGTTTCTGTTCTTATTGTATTTTTCCATCAATTTAACCCTCGAAGTTGTTCAATTGCATCATTCTATATCCTACCACTAACTTAAAACACTAAATCATATTATAGAATGATGTAATTGAACAACTTTCAGGTCTAAATGTAAAAATACGATAAAAATAAAAGTAATAAATTAAGTCTACTACATAGACAAAAGTTATCCATTCATATATGTTTATTCCTTCAGTTAAAATTGTAACTCTCGTCACACAAAGGCATGTGCTGGGTCAAAATCATAATAAAAAATAACAATGTTGAGGGGAAAAAGGGCTAAATGTTGTGGTACACTATACCATTTCTTGAGACAAAGAAAATGGGATTAATTAGTATAAAAAAGGGTCCTAGGGTCTGGTGAGGAGGGAATGAAATAGTTGAAGGCGTGGGGAGATCTGTAATTGCCAAGTGGCACGCCCAAAATCATGAGTTTGTGAGAAGAAGATGCTTTATTTTTTAAAAAATTAGAAAAAGTTACCTTTTTTAACAGTTCCCAAAATCTTCAAGGCGAAGAAGAAGATGACATAGTGGCCAGCCGGCCTGACTAACCCCTCTTTGAAAGAAAGGAAAAAGAAAAGAAAGCAAAATCCAAGATGTGTGTTCCCTGGTGCAGGCCCAAGGCAGGTCTCCTTTAGCGCCGGTGTCTCCGCCTTGGGTTGTTGGCAATGCAAGCGCCAAATCTTTGCCCTTTTATTATACGCTAAGCGCCATGATCAAATATCGAGAGGGATAATAACCCCTCCCACTCCCTATGTAGTTCCGTCTCTGTATGCACCTGCTGTCGGTACTTCTATCAGCCCTGATATATAAGATTGTACCTGTCTATCTATACTGAACTCAACATTTTAACATAGATCAGTATATATATGGATGAGTTTGATGTAAATAATTATGAACATCATAATGTACGTATAAGCCCCGATCGATGTATGATCCTCAAAACCATCTTACCCTCTTTGCCCTTCTACATATATAATTCATTTACTGGTGAGTTATTGTGTGTGTATATATAGTATATATATTGATGTAGATTTGTTTATACGGATATGTAAGTATAAGCCAACTATCATATTCTCTTGATTAATCAAATGCAAACAGGACATAGAAAGGTGGTGGTGTTTTAAAAAATAATATAATATAAATTCTTTTTTAAAAAAAGAAGGTAGGATGGAAAGGAGTTGTTTTGTTAGTAGGGTTCATTCTTTTTTTCTTTTGAGGAGAATATTTCCAGGTGCGGGCGCAAGTGAAGGAATTTGATTTTGATTGAGTACAAATTAAGCATGTCAAATCCTAGAAAGTAAATTTTGCTCCCCTTCATATCATTTCCCTCGTCTCTCGTCCCAAATTTCGTAATTGAAATTTGAAATTATGATTATAGATTCATTTTCAATCATCGTTGAACATGTAGTACTTTGTACATACCTCAAATTAATAAATAAAAAATAAAATAATCATCATGATACCGTGTTCTAAACCTCTATAAAACCTTTGTTTCTTTTATATTGATCATCGCTGACAATCTTCTCACTTCCTTTTGTTGTCTTTTTGAATACAAATCGAGTTAAACCCTTGGAAAAACAGGCCTTGTTTTTTATTGATTTGAGCGGTATTCTATGATGAACAGCAGTGATCATATGTATAATCAATGTTTTCAAGTATAGTTTGCTGAAAACTTTGAGGATCACTGTAAGACACTTTTTAATCAACAGAAGAGTGTCTCGTTCATTTGTCTTTTGTTATGTCTTATTAGTGCATCAAGAAACATCATATTATTACTGTGTTTGGTTTGTCGTGTTCATGGATCATATCTGATTTTTATTACCTCTGTTCTGTAATTGATTTCATCGGTCCATTCTTGTTTCGTTTTTTTAGATTCCTCATAATTAATTTCATTGACTGGACATGGTAATAGTTTAGCACCAGAATTGCCTTGATTTTGACACAATTAATGAAGGAATAAAGATCATGATATTAGGGATCCCACATTGTCATAATCATTCCCAACCACCAACAAAACCGCCATGATCTCCACCTTCTACTCCATGAAGGTAGGCTTCTTTTGGCCTACCAGAGGCACTGGAAAAAAAGGATCAAATTTTATTGTCATGGGGCCATATCCAACTCTTCTTTATTCAAGTACCCTTTCTCTTGTTGGTTGGTAAGGGCGATATAAGCAGGCATGCAAAGTGTATAAAAGCTGCAAACTCTACGAACATCGATCGGGGTGTGTTTCTCATTGCATTCGTGGGATGGAGGTTTAGATTTGGTGGTTGCTTGGGAAGCAAAAGAAAGAAAGCGATGTTGGTGAGGTTCAATCCGAAGACGGATTTACGCATGGATTCGGCTGTAAAATACGATCTCAGATTGAGCCGCGCCAATATCACTTTCCACATTCCTTCTATTTTGCTTCCAAACTCTCCCTCATCTTCTTCTTCTTCTTTACTATATATTTGGTTTCATGTTTTGTTTTGTTATATCGTATTTTCGTTGAATTCATCTTGAGCTTGCCTTTTATCATCGGTTCATTTTATAGCAGAAACTATCACTGGCATTTCTGGTTTATCGTCGAGACACAGGTACGTGTAAGTTCATCTGGTTTATCATTGCCTTTTATCATTACCCATAGTGGAGTCGTCGTAATCACGAGTTAGAATCCATTATTCTGTAATGAAATATAATTTCCCTGTTGCATTATACGGTAAATTCATTAGTGTAATTCAATGGTAATATATCCTGACTATTAAAAGTTATAAAATGATCATCCGATTATAATATATTATTTTTTTAAGTTTACCCAACTATTCATTGTGTTCTAAATTCATCATTTTTCCGTTAAAAATGATGGTGAATTGAATTGGATGTTAACATGCCGATTAATATATTATATAATATAATTTCAGAATCTCAATCGACTATCATGTTTCAAGAAAGCTCAACGGCCACAGTTGTTGTCAGCCATGGAGAACAAGTTAGGAAGAGAAGGTGTTACAGCTAAATTGTACGTTAAACAAACGAAGTAGAAGAAGTTACTATAATTGCATGAGATTAGACGAACGGTGGATGGATAAAACACATGAACAAAATGGAATTCCAAGGTGCTTTGGAATATTAGCATTTATTTGTTTTTTTTAAAATATAATATAAGGTTTTTATATATTTAAAGTTTAGGTTCGAGTTTAAGTTTTGAACTCCAATCGAATTAAGTTTAAGTTTTCTTTTTCATTTCAACTTTTACGAATTTCAATTCATAGTTTCGAGTTTAAGTCGAACTTAAAAATTATAGACTCACAAATTTTTCAAGTTGAATTAAACTCTATTTCAAAAATTTTAATTCGAATCGAGCTCTGTACGACTCAACCTCAACTCGACTCATTTACCGTACTAAATACGATCGTCCTGTTATAACCCCTCCTAACAAACACTAAATCCAATAAAAGAAGAACACGTTGCGCCTGTAAATATGTTTTCATTCCGACGTGTATAATTTTAAGTGGTCGGTTATCCAATCCTCGGTGCTCCCCTATCAGCTCCCCCATCGAATTCAATCCAAGTATTTGTTTTCCCTTTTTGTCCCTATTTTTCTTGCGAGCGGTTGCTACCTGCCTCCAGCCATGATAACAATAACATAAATAAAATTGGGGGAAAATAGGAAAAAAAATCAAATTATTTGATTTCTTCAAATGCTACATCATCAACATCAACAACAACAGAGATTCCTCTCTATCAAATTGCTACTGATAGAGAGAAATCAAATCCTAAGTTATTGAAGCCCTTTAGCGTTTCTGTTTTGAGAAAAATCGAGATCGATCGGATCGGATCGGATCGGAGTTTTTGAAACTGAAATTAGATATTATAGATTTAAAGGGAGGAGGGAGTTGAAGAAGAAGAAAAAGAAGAAAGGCCGTGAGTGCAGGCAATTTGGCTGAAACATGTCTGCCATAGTTTCAGGGAAGAGATCTTTCTTTGAGGAATTGAGCGCATCACCTCCCGTTTCTAAGAGAATCCGTTGTTCTTCTCGTTTTGTTTCTTCTTTCTCTCCTTCTTCGCCGCCTCCATTATTTTTGATCGACCAATTGATTCCCATGTTCCCTGAAATGGATAAACAGGTAAGCTTTTCCCTAGTTTTTTTTAAATACATATATAATGCATCCGTTTAAGTTTTAATTTCCAGAAAAGAATATTAAATGGAAATTATTTTTATTATCATCATCATTTATTCGTTCACAATCTCAGTCTCATCTACTTTTTCTTGTTATGTTTTAATTCTTATATGTAGTTGTTTTACTTCCCTAAAATGGATTTTTTGAAGAGGAATTTTATGGTAAAAGAACTTGGGGATAGAATCGTAATTGGAATTTAATTATAATATGCGATTTCGTTTTCTGTGTAATCAACTCAGTTTCAGGTTCTAAGATCAAATTCCATGTTACATAAAATGTATTGCGACATTCTATGCATGATAACCTTGTATTCTATTATATAAATCCAATTGACTTGAGAATTACATTTTATTGTATCTGAGAAACGATGTTTTGTTCATAATGGTTTAGATACTTGAAAGAGTACTTGAAGAATGTGGAGATGATCTGGATTCAGCTATTAGGAGTTTGAATGAGCTTCGTTTAGGATCTGCTGATAGAAATGCAGCTGCTCCCGCTGATGATAAAACTGGTGTAGAATTAAAAGGAAATGATCAACTTGAAGCTCAAGGTATGAATAGAAAATTCCTTTTGATTCAATTTTGATAACACCAAATTGATATACCTGGCAATTTTGTGACGTTTGGATTGACCAAGATTTTTAACTTGGTTCTGCATCTCTATTTGGAATCAGTTCCTGAGATTATTTATTGTGAGACTATATCTTCTTCATGTTAGCTTTAAGAACTTTTTAGTAGTTTTTTTGTGATTGTATTGCAAAGAAGATTTGTGTTGTTTGTTTTTGTGAATAACTTGAAGACAGTGGAAAGTGTGTATTCAAATGATAACCCTAAATGTTGTTATTTGATTCCATGTAACACGTTTGAATAAGTGGTTTGCTTTTGGTTGTGGTGTCTTAAGTCTATTGGAGTGCTGTTAGGATGTCTGAACTTAAGAAAGGGTAATTTGTATTGTATGATTCACTCTTGGGGTTGTTTATAAGTAGGAGTCCCTCCCTTGCCCCTTTCCCTCTCTCCAAATTGCAGAAACTGGCACAAATGTAATGTGCAATATGTGAATCTTTCTTAGCAATTTGATCTGTGAATATTGCTAATAAAGTTACTGCTTCTTTTTATGTTATTTGCCTGCCCTAGCAGTTTATGTGGATGGGATGCCATTAAAACTAGAATTATAACTTATCTATAATTCACTTATGAATCACCTTTTAGTTATTTGGCATCAATAGTTGCTTAGTAAGCAGAGGATTATTCTGTTGTAGGTGTAGCTCCAATAGTTGCCAATGGAAATGTTCCAGCTAAGGAACAGACAGTCCCAGAAGTCCTCTCAATGGATGGTTCAGACTGGGTGGAGCTTTTTGTTAGGGAAATGTTGAATGCTTCCAATATTGATGATGCCAGAGCTCGTGCTTCAAGAGCACTGGAGGTTTTGGAGAAATCCATTCATGCACGAGCTGGAGCTGAGTTTGCCCAAAATTTCCACCAGGTTGGTTCTCATGGTTGTTAAAGTTACTAGTAGTTATCTCCTCTTTCATCCCTGCTATTACTATATGCCTGATCCGAACTTTTTGTTTGGTAAATAACGTATATCTTCCTAAAAGTTAACCTGATTTTTTTTCACGGTAAATAATGTTTCGCAAATATCTCAATTAATTATTCCAATCGAGTCACCCTAATATATATCTTCCTAACAATTAATGAAAAATGATATGGTTGTAAACTGCTCCATAGGAATTTTTCTGGTGAATAATCAACAATTTTGAGACAAAAAATTTGAAGAATTGTTTTAACCCTTTTACTGCCACACACCAAGAAAAACCAACCACCCCCAAAAACCCAGCTCAACTCTATCCAAAAGTATGATTTTCCATCAAAAACTTATTACAGAAAAATTTATTAAAACACAAATCATAGTATAAAAAGAAAATTTTACTCATGATAACAGTGCTGTAAATCAAGCGAAGATTTGCAAAAAAAAAAATAATTACATGGTAGCTGAATTAATTTTCTAATAAGTTTTTAGCAAAGAAATTGATTAGTGAGGCTAGATTTCGCATGATTAACAAAATTCAGTGACCTTATTGGTATTCTGAGCAAAAAGTTGGAAATTACAAATATATATTTATTATTGAATTGGATCAATACCTCAAATTGAATAAGTACGAGGAAAAGATTCATACCAGATACAGATAGGAAAGTATCTCATCATGACTAAATCTTCAAATTTTTTTTAGAGGATTATCAGTGATCCAAATGGGATTTTGGTCAAAGATACTTATAAATGATGAATTTACTCAGAAAATGAGAAAAGGGTTGTTTGGTTGTAGGAAAATAAGATGTTGAAAGAACAGGTGCAAGCACTCATTCAGGAAAATACTATTCTGAAGCGAGCTGTTTCTGTTCAGCACGAGCGTCAGAAGGAGTATGAAAGCCAGAGTCAGGAGTTGCAGCATCTGAAGCAAGTAGCATCTCAGTATCAAGAGCAGTTGAGAACCCTTGAGGTTAGCCTCATGAACTCAACTGTTCATATGCCTATATAATCTATGTGTCTACTCCCATCTTATTTTTCTTGCAACATGATTAAGAAAACGGCTTTGATTGTTTCGGAATCTGATCAAAATTGTTTGATCATCTGACCCCCTCCAACAGGTAAACAATTATGCATTGACAATGCACTTGAAGCAGGCTCAGCAAAGTAGCTCCATCCCAGGCCGTTTCAACCCTGATGTCTTCTAGTAATTCTTGGACATGTCTTTTGCAGATGATTTGTGTGCAATTCTGTGCTCGAATCATGGCAAAGGCATTGCTAACATTATCAAGCTTCCAAAAGTTATAATCTTCTTCAACAGGCATGCTGCCACCAGGTGGTATGTATTTCCTCCTATATTTGCAGACAAATAGGCTGCAGGAAAAAGATAAGCTTTGATTATTTTAACAAAAGACACGCATGTTAAGTGGCCATGCTAACATACTTGGAACTCTGCATATTTTATATGTTTTCAGTCTTGTTATATGTGGGTGATATTTAAATTGTTTCGGTCTGAATCTGGGTATATTTTAATTATTAATCTCTTCATTTGTGTATCATAGTGAGTGATTCTAATTATATAATATATGATTTTATTGATAATAATCATAATCATGCTCCATTTTACCTCCAATTTCCATTAAGATCAATTTAATATATTCAAAATTGTGATGAACACTTGTGATAATTAATTTAAAGATGGAAGAGAGAAATTCTTCTGAACATGTTACCTATTCCATATCCGGTTAATGGAGAAGAACATTTTTTTACTTTCTATCAAACAAAAATGTCAATAACGTATCATTTTATTTTTGGATTTTACCTAATCTTCCAAGTAAATGGCGATAGGGGTAGGGACTAGGGACCATCCTTGTAAACACAAAGTAGTTAATATTGTTATTTATATAAGAACACAAATTAATTACTAATTACTCTTTGCGTGACTTTCCTTTGCAGCGGGTCTTTTTTTAACAGTAAGCTCCTCTCCTTATACAAACAGAGACACAAATTTTGTGTTAGGAGTAGAATTTAAACTTATAAAATTTCAGGGTGAATTTGAACTTATAAAATTCTAAGGACATAAACATTTCCAATAAAATACATAGATAAAATTTAAAATATATGATACTTTTAAACTTTTAGGGGAGACGATCACCCCTCCCGCCTAGATCCATCTCTATATACAAAGACAACAGGGATTATGAAAATAATCTAGATATAAACAAAATTTGAATAAACAAGTTTAACTTCATCAAAATGGAATAAATAATTTAAAACTTGAGTGGAAACTTATTGGTATCTCATATTTTATTATTGGGTCAATTATGTATTTAATACTTAAACTATCAGTTTTGATCTATTTTAATACTTAAACTTTCAATTTTTTCAAAATCATACCTAAAGTTTAGTTTTTGATTCATTTTAGTATACCTCCGTTAAAAACTTTAATTTTTGGTTCGTTTTAGTACCCCATTCAAAAGTTAACGTTAAATTTTGAAAAAATTGAAAGTTTAGGTACTAAAACAAACCAAAAAGGATAGTTTAGGTATTAAACGTGTTAAGTTTTTAATGCTGGGTACTAAAATGAAATGAAAACTAAACGTTGGTATGATTTAAAAAAATTGAAAGTTCAAGTACTAAAATAGACTAAAACTAATAATTTAAGTACTAAATACGTGATTTACCATTTATTATTTTACCCCGAATGGAAAAGGAAAAGATATTATAAAAGAGCTGGAAGCATGTGATGCATCCAAATTTCATAATTGATGATTGAGTCCTTTTGCTGAGGTCTGTTGATAAATGGGTCCCATTTTTATTTATTATGGTTTTGGTTTTGCATGTGTATAGAATAGACAAATTAAAACAAAATATAATGAAATTTGGCACTAACACGATTTAGATATATAATTCCATATCTGATGTTTATAGATAATCTAACATAGAGGCAAGCAGTGTCTCGTCAATCAACTCAATGTTTAGTATATGATGTGTGCGTGTGGAGATCGTAAAATTTACCTATCTTTGTTCATGATCAATTTCACTTTCACATTGACACAGTCATGCCTAAAATTATAACTTTGTCTGCATGCGTTTTGAATTTTTTATAACTATTAATAAATAATCTATTGATCGATTAATCTAGAATATATATTACAGAGATAAGGGGACCTTTATAACCTAGTTTGTTTAATTTGCAATTATCAGGATTTGAACTTCTAATCTTACTTAAGGATCTAATACAGTACTAGATCAACCGGTTGATGGTCGTTTTGTATGTTTTTTGGTACATGGCTTTTCCGTCTCAATTACAATTTTAATTGTCAAAATTGTATATTATTGTTGTCGTTGTAATTTGAATTATTAGTATGTTGTTGAGTAAATATAAATTCATATGTTTTAATTTAATTTATTCAATAATATTTGATTAAAGTATATTAAAAATCATAAACCAAGTGAGTTTGGTGATAAATGAATTGTTTTTATTTTTTAGGTCTCGACTTTGAGCACCATGAATGTCAAGGGTGTGAGCGTTTAATGTCAAATTGTTGAGAGTCATTGCTTTAGGTACAAAAACGACTAAAACTGATAGTTTAGATATTAAACACGTTAAGTTTTTAGAAGTAGTTATAAATTTTAGAGATATACAATTAAATAATTAATATATAAAAAAATCTAGGAATGCAACCATACCCGTTGTAAATCCTTGATCATGATTAATGATCGACAATATATATAAGTTTAGGTTAAAAGATATAAAGCTTGGGGACCATAAACAACCAATAAAAATTAAAAGGAAAAAAGAAAAAAAATCGAAATAACATGGTTGCATGTGATGGGAGTCGGTACTCATCACTCCCCATAATCTTGTTCAATGTAGGGTTTATTGGATAAAAGATAATATTATCGATTATCAACTGAAAATGTTAATAAAAAGATTTTTAATCGAAAAATATTAAAAAATAATTAAAATTTTAAATTATATCCAATTGAAAATGTTACGATTTTGTAACATTTTCGGTGACACTATTTTTTACCATTCCTTAGCCGCTGTGCTGGGACAAAACAAGCCACGTTTTTTTTAGTTAAATCTTTTGTTTTTCTCTTTACCTATCTTATCTAATCTAGCTGTGTTATGTACCCCACACCGCACTCACTAGTAAAGCAAAGGCCGAGTAAAATAAACAATGGTGGTTTGTTGGTGAAAATAAACCCTACAGGCTTACCCCTCCTTTGCTTTCATCCTTTCATCGCCGGCCTCCTCTTTCTCTATAAAGCTAGGCTGACAGATTGTATATCGGTAGAGTGGTCCTTTCATCTTTGGAATGGCATCTTTCTCTTCTTCCTTTTTGTCTATCTTCCTTTTTTCATCCATCACACTGTGTTTTTAGGTCAATAAAAACTGGAAAAATGCTTAATTTATTTGAGATATGAGATGGTCGATGGTATTTCATATGTTTTTGTTAAATGGTCCTGGTCATGCTTTTCCACAGCTTTCTTGAACTTCCTTTGTATTCATTCATGCCGCCTGATATGTAATAGTATAGCAAAACCATGAAAGCTCAAGAAAGCTGTGGGAGAACATGATGGCAATTCAGGACTTGCGTTTATCCCTTCAACGAAGCTAAATTGCAGAACAAGAGCGAAATATTGTACTCCATAGATAGTAACATATTCTTTAATTTTCAAAATCATCACGCGAATTTCTTTTTTATTGCAGTTACCACCCTTCCTTTCCCATGAATTATGATACACAATTCTTGCAGCATGCAGCTTTGTCTCAGAGAAAGGGCTTCTGATGCTGAATTACGTGCTTTTTACTCATAGTCTGATACACACCGCAACAGGTTTTTCAACGACGTATTGAATTGCAGCTACGGTGTCTATTGCGAATACGATTGCAGATGTTACAGTGGCATCGAAAATCATTATAATGTTGAGACCGTAGTTTAATATTATGTTATTGAAGTAATGCTCAGCTGATAGTAGTTCTAAATGTAGTGAATCAAACGTAGGTGAAAATGGAGAGTTGCATTAATTTGCTAGCTTTAGTTCCTTGTTATATTATCAATGATGAAAGTTTTCACTGTTAGCCTTTCTGGTTGATCTTTGTCCCATGTTTGTGACATCACCCTTTAACCACTCCACTCCCCTACTTATCATCATCTCTGACAGATCAGTTTTTCTTTCCATTTTCTAATGCAAATGATCCAAGATTGTTTCATACTACTATTATATAATAAGGTTGTGAACTTTGGGTAGCTGAGCTATATATATATATATATATATATATATTAATCCTGCACGAATTAAGTGGACTCGCGATAAAAGAATTGTTATTATTCTTTGAAGACTTGGGTTCGAGCACTAGAGGTTTGAGTGTTCAACATCAAAAGGTTGAAAATTATCTTTAAACAAATATTATCTTATACTTACCCCATATTAATAAAAATAAAAATAAAAAAGCCCTTATTCTCTTACCATATAAAAAACAAATTTAAGATGGAATGGATCTGTGAAAGAGGCTTGACTATTCCCTTTTCTACATAAGAAAACATTGCAGTTCAGGAAAGCTAAGGAAGAAAGCAAAGAGGCCATTTGTTTAATATGTATCTCTTGTTCCTCTCATCACTGCAATTTTAAATATTTTTGTTACTTTTATATATCTATTTTAAAAGTGTGTTTACTATTTCAAAAGGTTGAATATGTATTGTGAATGAGAAGTTAATAAATTTAAACAAGTGCAAGATTGGTTGGGTTTGGGGAGAGAACAGATGGGCTAGCTTTGTGGGCAGGACAATAGCTTTGTTTTCAGAGGTGCATGGACGCCCAAATATGTTCTTTGGGTCATTTGTGCATGAATTTTAGTTCAGTATGTTCAATTTCATATCCACGAATGGTTGCAATTCACTTGTACCCTTTCGGAGCAAAATTACCCAATAGGTCGTATGGGTAAAAAAAATTAGTCTGACCCTCTTTAAAATTAATTTGGTATTTACGGTATTTTTTATAGTGATTTGAAATTCATCACGTCGATATGATAATTTCTAATAAAAAATATTATTTGGACGCGAGTAGTTTGCCTTACATTGTAGCATTTATCATAGATCCCAAATCAAATTCGGATTGGTTAATGGACTAATATTTTTACCCGCTTGACTTATTGTGCCAATTTTGCCTCTTTCGATGTATAGACAACCATAACTTGCAACTGGTAGGGGTGAGCATTCGATTGAGTCGAGTCAAATTTTTGAGTTTCTATCTAAATTTAGTTGTAACTATTTACAAATTATGATACTATTTGATTCCAATTTAAATGATATTTTATAACCATGTACAATACAATATATATTTTTCGTATTTTTCATATGTAATTTACATATACCATACAAAGTTGAGGGATTCGACTCAAACTTGAAAATACAAAGTTATATTTTACAACTCGATTCAAACTTGAAATTTTTTCAAGTCGAGTCGAATAAAAAAATTTTTTCGAGTCGAGTTTTGCTCACCCTCAGCAAATGGTGCCTTGAATTTGTTCTTATATTATTTTTCAAATTATTTTTGCTTTAAACTACTACTAATTATGTGATATCTGCTCTTGACCCTAAATGTACTAGGGTATGGAGGTTGACTTAGATAAGATAAAGAAAAGGTCCAAAGAATATGCAGTGGCTAAGAGAAAAACCATTGAAGATTAAGGTATGGATATTTTCTTGGTTTGTTATTGCGATTGAAAAAAAAGGGGAAAAATTGACTTGAAGACCAATGCTTAAATGTGTATGACTTTGAGGTACACCTCTATACCAAGATTGTTGCAGTAAATCTTATTTTTCATACTACAAGTAAAGAGTAAGTCCTCAATTTTACCAGTACGCGCAGTATTCTTTTTTATTACTATTGATTGGTAAATAATTGTAGCACAAGACTGTTGATGAAAAGACTCAACAGACACCACATGCTGCTAAAGGAAAGAGACAAATAAGGTTCATGTGCCGTAGCTTCTCATTGCTCCCTCTTGCTTTTAACCTTAGCTTCACATCCAGGGTCGGGTTTTGCCCATGTCTATTGAAACTGTAACCTTCAAGTTGTTCCCTTGCGAGTTCTGATTGATTCTCCACAAACTGAACCGCAAGATAAAAATGTTATCATGGTCCATGGAGTTCTACACCGTGTTTCCTTGTTCTTTCCCTTTGTAGGACCTTTTCTGGTACTTTAAAGTTACTTTTCACATGCATTTTACTGTAGCAAGTTTTTTTTTTATAATATATATATATATATATTTCTGGGCCCAGCAGAAAAACATATAATATATATTTTATATAAAGTTACCAGAAAGCAACAAAACGAGAATCCCGGAAAATCATGAACGAAGATTAATTCTATCACTCTTGATTGCATCCTTCGACAAAGATACAGAAACACACTTGCGAGTTGCAACAATCTTTTAAAAAGAAAAGTGATAAAAATGGTGTTACAAATAAGAACTGCTTTAGATTTCCAGTCCAGTTGAGAAAGGAAGGAAGAGAAAGCTTGACATCCTCTCATGTCTGTTCCATCAATCTACCAACCTGCAAGTCCGTATGCCATGAAATCTAATGAGGAACAATGCTCATGTAATGCAATAATTGTTTCTTTTTATGCCTACAAGTTAATATGAACTGGTACTTGGTTCTAGAGATAGCAAGTGTAACCAGGGGGGGTGTTTTCCCACAAGTGAGGAGGAGCTGCAAAGCCAATGGCACGTAGAGTTTAAGGTTGAGAGCCTTGAGCTTGAGAGTTGTGCACAAGCAGACAGCATTGGTTCACCACCGGGTCACCAAGACCAATGTGCACCAACCCTCCCAGCAGATCCACATAGGCACCCAGTTTCAGCGTGTCGATAGGGCAAGTGTCCTTGGTCGGTGGTGATTGGAAGGGTTTTCCTTTTCCACTTGGTGGCGTCACCGGAGGAAGGTCGATGGGTGGCTTCACAATTGGAGGCATCTCAACCGGAGGGAGTTTAGGAACAATGGGAGGCAAAGTGATGGGACCTTTAGGGGACTTACCCTTGTGCCTTCGATGCTTTGGTGGTGCCTTCCCACAAGAACGGCAACCCAAGAATTGGAGTCACTGAGGAAATGAAAAGCATGCAAATCAGCAGCAGAGCTGAAATTTTGCTGGACTCCATTTCCAAACCCAAAGAGAGAAAAGGGAAAGAGATGAGTAGAAATGTTTAAAAACTATCGTAGACAAGTGGGGATTATATGCAAACAAGGAAGACGAAGAGGGGTGAAAACAAACAAACAAAAACAAAGAAGCCCTAGAAGGAGAAGAAGCAGCAGCAGCAACAGCAGCAAATCACGTGAAGATGGGATACGTTCGAGAGGCAGCTGCCAAAATTTGCTAGTTGGCATTGCCTCTACAAATACATGAATCTATGTATCAACATTTACTCTCCGCTACGTTATCAGTATTTGTTCTCGGCGTTTTGCTTGGATATAGAAAGAACTTTTGTTATTCTTTTATTGATAGGATAATTAGGTTACATATACTACTATATATTATTTCAAATGAAAGCTCTTCCTTAATAATGAGATAATGAAATGATTAAAGTTATAGCACATATAGTTTATGTTTAATGTAGCTAAACCTAAACCAATTTTAAAATTAAAAAGTTATCCTATACTACCAATAATCCGTCGATCTAGTACAATGATACACTAAATTTCTTAAGCAATATTAAGGGTTTAAACCTTGATGCTTAAAATTTAAAAGTTAGTCTATACTACCAACAACCCATTGATCTAATAGGATGAAATACTAAATTTCTTAAACATTAAAAGTTTAAACTTTGATGGTGACAAATAAAGTAAACTGAATTGAAAGAATTGCATTTGTCCACACTATCACCCACCACAATATGATTGGTCCACGTTTATTAAAATCGCCAAAGGCACGAATTCATTCAAATTCCTAGTCCTCCATTTTCCCGCTGTCATTGACGAACCACCTCAATTCCTTTATCTACTCCTTCCTTCCAATTCTCCCCCTTCCGTTGTTCATTGTACATATACTTTTGGCCTTCATTTTTCCCATTCTCCGCCCCTTCAAACTTTCCTCAGCTTTCCACGCCCCCACCCTCGATCCCCGCCGCCGCCTTCAATTTCCACGACAATGGGGATATTATACGGGATGGTGGCGAGGGGGCAGGTGGTTTTGACGGAGTTTAGCGCTTCCCAGACAAATGCGAGCACCGTAGCTAGACAGATTTTGGAAAAGATGAGCCAAGGATATAATGATAGCAACTCCTCGTTTTCGCACGATCGTTACATCTTCCATGTCAAGAGAACCGATGGTCTCACCGTCCTCTGCATGGCCGATGATGCCTCCGGAAGTCAGCTATTTCTTATACGCATTTTGAATTACGCTTCATTCACAATATGCAACTAATTAATGTTTGTTTATATTAACCATATTCAGGGAGAATCCCTTTCGCTTTCCTTGAAGATATCCACCAGAGATTTGTAAAGGCGTACGGTCGGGCCATTCAATCAGCTTCGCCTTACGCCATGAATGAAGAATTCTCCAGGGTCATGAGTCAACAAATGGACCATTTTCAACCGACCCCAATGCCGATAGATTGAACCGTTTAAAAGGGGAAATGAGCCAGGTGGGTGAATTCTGCAAATGTCTGTGAATACGGATCCGTCAATTTCGATTCAGATTCCATTTATTGTATGAATCATGAATCTGTATGTATAGGTACGAAGTGTAATGATCGACAACATCGAGAAAGTATTGGAGAGAGGCGATCGGTTGGAGTTGCTGGTGGAGAAGACGAGTTCAATTAAGGGGAATTCACTTCGATTCAAAAGTCAATCTCGTCGTTACAAGAATACTATGTGGTGGAGTAATTGCAAGATCACGTAAGCATATGTATATATATACACATACATATTTGCGCTAATCATAATTAGGGATGTCAATTTCACTAGAAGGTTTTGATTCGATTGAGTCAGATTTTTTTAAAATAAGTCGAGGTTAGGTCGAGTTCAGGTGAAAGGTGAAAAAACTCCACCCTGAACCCGACATGAAGATAATAATGTAGTTTTCTTAAAAATTTTATTATTATTTAATTAAATCCTTAATTTATATCGGGTAGGATCGGGTCGAAGTTGGATGGAGGATATATATTTTTTAGGTCGGATTAGGTCGAATGTAGGATATAAAATCTTCGGTTCGAGTCTGGTTCGGATGGAGGGTACATATTTTCGAATCGGATTGAGTTGATTAAAAGCCCAACCTTAACACGACCGTTGCGATCCCTGATTATAATCCATTCTTAACATAAGTAGAATCATGCACTGAGATCGATAAGATTTGCATTTCCAATAATATTCATATGAATTGTTGTCGTGTTGCAGGGTGACATTGATACTACTGATTTCGTTGATCATCGCGTATGTTCTGTTCTCATTTGTCTTTCAATAGACACCTTTTCATCATACTCGACTGCTCTAATTATATTTTTTATACGATGTAAATGGAGTTATCTCTATATGGGTAGGTCATTTTGGCCGTCAAAACATCTTACAAGTTCAAACTCATAATCTCAAATAATTATTATTCATACAATAAAGTTTATTCATGCAATATATTTTTAATTTTAAATATAAATAATAAAACACATATATTACCAACTATATTAAATGTAAATGAAAAATAATAAACAATTATATTATAAGTTGTATTATGGTTGAACAATAAAGAAATTTAAGCCCCTTTAAACCATATATAAATGTCGTGATAGAATTATGAAAGGGTCGATGGAGGTTAGTCTCCTCCTAAGAAAATGTTAAATTTCTTTTAGAATATATGCATAGTCCTAATAAATATGGATTTTTTTTAAATGAACCTTTAAAAAGTTCAAATTTTTTAAATGCTTCTTAAAGAATAAGAATGAATTCATGCTGGGTTCGTTTCGTAGATGAACCTTAAATCTGAAAAATAAGGGTGAAATATGCTACACAATTTTCTATTCTTCAAGCATTCTCCATGGATCAAAGTTTGCAGCAGAAACATGTTCATCCGACGTATCTATATAAGGCCTGTATATGGTTGAACAGACATACCTGAGTAGTAAGGGTGGACACTGGCTCCATAAGGATATCCAAAAGAATTAGAAGGCGGCTGTTGCGGACCCAGCATCTTCATCATCGGCTTCTGCAACATGAAAGCCTGATGCTGATTGGCCGCTGTGGACATCTGGACCGAAGGTGAAACAGCAACCGTGTTGGAGCCATAAAAGCGGTCATGCATCATGACATTACATGTTGGAGGTGGTTCCCATGGATTATAGCTGACTTTCTGGTAGCCACATTGGATTAATGCATCCTCATACAGGCTGTCCAACATAAACTTGTCGAATCCTCCGCCCTTTTGATCGAATACCAAATTAAAATAGTATCGGTGAGACATACATACATGAACATGTTACCTATGTATGATGAACGGACATCACGTCACATGTCTGTAATACCATTTTGTAAGTGGCAGTGGCATTATCATTCGAGCTTGGAGCAGTGACAAGCTCCAATTCCCAGCCTGTAGTACCGTTTGCTTGAAAAGAAGCAGCTGGAGAATTTGTTTGCTCAGCTGGAACACCGCCATGAAAACATAAACACAAATTGACATGCAAAAGGTTGAAACTTATTTTATGTGCCTAAAACCAGTAGAAAACCGGTTTATTGATGTTTCATGGCGTAAAGCATTCATTTAATGAAGATGACTCGAAACTCACCAACAGGAACAATAGCCAATTCCAAGGCATTCTTCCCATCTAATTTCGATGCAACCGGGGCAGGATTGTTTAAACCCTGGTAAGAAAAAGAAAAGCTCATAATGTAACTGCAAAAGTTGCAGACGAAACCATAAAAAGAGACTATGACATTACCAACAAATCAAGCGGTTCAACCATAGGCTCTTCTACTTTCTCCGCTTCTTCCGGTTCAGGCAGAGGAGGTGATGACCATTGCTCCACCTCTGGTGCTTTCTTGCACGCAACGGCCAACACTTTTTTGGGGTTTTCAATCTGCTTGTCATATCAATCTTTTGTAAGACTTAACAGAGTAGCAAAATTCAAAACAGGAAAACATGTCATAGAGATGGTAATAGAATATTATATATGAATAATAGCTTAGTTGGCAGAAATTCATCAGCATACATATATTAAATCTAATTGCATGCATGCAAAGGCATAGAAATATGTATAAATTATCTTTTATACCTGATCTTTGCGCACTGTTGAAGCTTGTGCAGCTTCATTTACATAATCTTCCATTGCTTGTAGAAAGGATGCAGGGGGCTTCAACATAAACGTCAAATGAAAATTAGTTTCTTCATATAACTCATGAGAGTTCAAGGCAAAGCGAATCTGTCACAGAAGGCACCGAAGTTGAAGGTCCCTAACCTGCTCTATCTTAATATACATATCGCCACGCCCAATATAAAGTCTTTTACACACTTCATAAAATTCTGAAAGCCCCTCCTCCTGAAAATACAAACTGAGTTCTAAATCCTCTTCATTTATGCTGGAGACAGTATTAGCAAAACTAGGACAACAATTTACCTGATACCTGGATCTCCTGTATATATTCAAAGCTCTCATGGCATCAGGGCGGTCCATGCCAAAGAACTATCATTTGTTCAGAGCGTCATATGTAAATATATATATATATATATGATTTACCGGGAAGGAAAGCATCTTGTTTAGATAGTTAAAACCGCACAGCTTACCTTGTCCATGAGATTGATTGTACCATCACTTAAAGCTCGATAAATATTGACACTTTCTAAAGCAACCTGTTTGAAATGAAATAAGGGCACAAGAGAATGTCATCTCCAAACCACACTCATTGGGAGCATAGATGAGTACCATGTTTGACAATTAACATACCAAAGAAAGTGCCAACTGGATCACAAGATTATGAGCGGCCGCCCCTATTGGCTGCACAGAAATTCTATTAATGTTTCCACAAAGAGATATGGAACTAAGACGGCTAACAACAGAAGAAAGAGGAATTGCATACTCACCTGACAGCCAAGAACACGGAAAAGAAGTTGTTGCAAAGCTGTCAATTGTTCAAGCGCCTCTGCAGTGTCCAAACCTTTGGTTCTCTGCAAGAAAATTTACATCTATGACATGTCCAGATAGTTCAGTTTCAATAAGTAGACATTATGCATAGAACATAAGCTTCCTACTGGGCCGATCATCTCGATATCATACTTCAAGATGCGGAAACATTCCAACCTGTCCTCCAAGAACAAGGCATAACTGCGAACCCAAGCAGAATAATCCCATGTTGTGCAGCAAATAGTTTAAATAAACTTAAAAAACATTCCATGAACAATGAATTTAAGCTCTCTGAAAATGAATAGTAAAATGGATTCTCAATTAAGGTACTCTTTAGGTTGGAATCATCCTTGAAATGAGACAGGTTAAGCATATGGCGTCTACTTCTGCCATAGTTAATGAATTCTTCATGAAATGTAGGATCCACCTCCCTCAGAGCACGATGAATCACTATTAAAGTTTTCAGTGCTACCTAGATGCCAAACAAACATTCAGTCGTAATACACTGTCAGTAATCCGGCACACCACCCAATTACACTATGAATTGCGAAAGAATAGTAATACACTATGTCTGTAATCCGGCATACCACCCAATTACGTGTCCTTGATAATCGTCGTGCAAGAGCATAGATGCAATAGGCAACATCGGCCCGAGGCCTAGTAGCCGAAACGGCAGCTAAAATCGCTGCGAAAAAGCAAGAGAGTCTAATTTATAAGAAAATCCATAGAGTTCCCGCAAAACATGAAGACTAGAATACGACATCGAGCATCTACCTTTAACGTATTTTTCCTTTGCAGGGCGTTCGTAATGATCGGTGGCCTTCACCATAGCAATATCCAGTTCCTGTAAAACAGAACAATACACGACCCATAAGGATCATATCGTAACCATCTCGATCGTTGTTATTCTTAGATACAGCTAAATCCACCTTATATTCACTGTGGACTTTGGCCAATGAAACCGTGGTGGTATCTTTGATGGCTCCGAGAGCTTTCCTCAATCTACTCTGCTTGCTCCCTCCAAACATTCTCTCACTTCCGATCACAAACTATACCCCTTACAACATTTTAAATAATTCCCGTCGCAAACGAAATCGCACACGCAATGCGGAAGCAAACGGCAGTTATCATCAATACGTATGATAATTAAGAAAAAAAATTCTAAAAAAATTAGCTAATCAAACAAAATATTGAAAATTCCGGAAAGCGAAAGAAAGATCTAACCAAACAGAAAGTTACTCACGTTTGAATTACCACCCAATATGGAAGAACACAAAGAATTTAAACAAATAAATTGAAAAAAGAAAATAAATCAACAATTCTATTTATTTCGATTTTGCTTAAATTTAATTTATATATAAAATCTTCTGCTAGATTTTGATCTTCTCTTGTCCTTGTGTCAGAATACGCAACTGTAAACTGAACTTTGGAATTAGTCAGTAAATTAATGCGGGGATTTTCCTATCATTTGACTTAATTTCATTGAAATAAATAAAGCAATATGGGTACGTATGATTCTTTCAAAAATCTAATGCATTTGTTGAAGAAAAAACATAGAATTATACAAAAAAAATAGAAAATTAAAATATCTATTCAAACACGATATATCTGAAGTGAGTGCAAGTTCACCATGTGAATCACATTAAGATTATTAATAAGATGATTGAATAATTAGTAATCGAAGAGGTGATGATATATATAATCTTAAAACAAAAAATTATTAAAAAATAATTAAAAAATAAAAATGTATTATAAGAGTAAACAAAAACTTATTAGAAAAGTAAAACGTATTATAAGAATAAACAAAATTTAAAAAATTCAGAAAATTTGTTAGTTTTGATCATAAAATAAATTAATGATTAAGTATTTTGGCTATAAAAATTTATTTTTGGATATTTGCCACCTTGTTAATAGAAAAATTCAAATTAATCGACCACAGTGGGAGTCGTACCCACGACCTTTTGATCCGAAGTCAAACGCGCTAATCCACTGCGCTATGCGGTCTTACGTTATCACCCATATAATTTTAGTATTGAAAGTGTTTTATACAATATCCTACTCTCTTTGCATACCGAGTAAAATAGGTTTACGAGTACATGCAGAGGCTTATCAAGCCTTCACAGTATTCAACTAGCTGAAATCTTAGCAATACAATGCATGGTTAAGATCCTGAGCTTTCAGCTTAGATTACAACAAAAAGCCTACATTCATCATGCCCTATTTAAGTATGACATTTGTATGTACAATTATCCTTTCTAGTATAAGCATCAAACTTGTGATGGCGAATCAGAACATAACGGACACGGCGGGTCACACCTATTCTCAAAACTTGTTCTCTGTTCCAAACAATCTGCATGATATGCATGCCCGCAAACTAGAATCGCCACAACAGATAATTCAGAAGCCAACGCGTTTCCGAATAAAGATGGTTTCCGACTCAAATGCTTCTGACATATGCCACAAATCATCTTCATCTTGTCGGGTGATATTGCATCCATCACTAACAAACTAGACCTAATCCTTTCTGGTCTCCCAGATGCTTGGAACTTACCATCTGCAAAAGTTGGAACACTAAGTTAATATGTCAAAATACATTAATTCCCACCGTCACACGTACGCTATGAATCAAATTCTCAGCATGAAACCTGGTTGACATCCAGACTCTGAGTTGGTGCCAGCGAACTTGAAGGATAATTTCTGATCATCATGCAAAGGGCTAATCTTGCCACGAGAAGTTGATCGATTAGAATGGTTACCGGAGTTCTGCCATTGGTAGTGCTGGTCATAGTAACAGCGTGATCGTTTCGAAAACATTGAACGCCCAAGATTGTAATGGCGTTGAGCAACAGAAGATTTATGATGATGCATCTTCACAGAACTATCTCCACCATCCATGCTATCATCCATATTCAACCAAGGCTATAAAAGAAAGACAAGATAAAACCAATGGAACATTGCGGACCATTCAGTTGACAAAGATAGAGGAAAAGATTTCAGACAGATTGAAACAAAATAAATAGAAGAAAAGAAATTAACGTACCCGAAGAAGAAGAAGGAAGAGACCAAGATTTTTCTGACTGTGATGTCGGAAACTTGTCCGTCTCTTTCCCATTATAATGAATTAACGGAGACAAAAAAATGAAATTAAGAAACAAACAATAGTAAATTACCAAAGATGAAGTTGTTTGGATAAACAGTAAACGGCCAGGTAAACCATAACCCCAAAAGCCCTTTCTTTTTTGTGAGAATATTTGGGTTCTGGGAACTGTACGGTCAGTATGATGGGTAGAGAGAGGTTCACATGCAGCCAGCAATTTCATTTGGGGCCGTTTATATGTACCGACGTGTTGTTTTCCGGAGACATTATAGGAAAATGCAAGAGCGGATGAATAAAATAACACGTACCTGCTGACATGGCGTCCATCCAACTCATTACCTTGTAACGTGCACTAGATTTCTGCATGCCAAACAAGTATGCACGTTAATAAAAAAAAAGATGTTTATCATTCGTATCATAAGTTAAAATATTTATTTTGACACTCTTAATCGTTTTTGTTGATCTTTTAACATGGATATAAAATCATAAAACATATAATTTTTTTCTGTTTTTATATATATACTTTTAAAGCTGTCGACGTAAAAACTAAGAAAACTAAGGAGCTGTTTATTTATTTTAGAATGATTAAGCGTTGAATGATTCAAATATTGAATGATTTAGAGGCTCTGTATGAATTAGCTCTGAATGTGACATGTTGTTTGATAATGACTCTGAATCATTCAGAATGTACTTATGTGCTGAATCATTCAACACTGTTTTGTTGAATCAGTCAGCACTGAATCATTCAGAGGTGCGAAACAAACGCGCTGAATTGAGCTCTGAATGGTTCCATTAAGAGGCAAACAAACAGCCCCTAAGTTGTGGGAGCGTGACAACTCCAATATAATATGATTCATTCAGCACGAAAGATGCTCCAAACCTAAGTTTTGGAGCAAGCTAGTTAAGGCAGATGTAAAGGATATCCAGGGTGAGCACTAGCTAAATGAATTAGCAGATGTAAAGCATATGTGTTCATTTTAAAATTTTGTATCCATTCCATACGAAATTTTTTAATAATTAACATGTGTGTCAATTCTCAAGAATTTTTTAGATGCGTCACTAACTAAAGCGATCAAGAGAAAAATATGCAGAAATTCATGAGAAAATACACAGAGCCAATCTGAGTTTTTCCAGTTCATATATTGAGGATAGCAGAACTCCAAGATCAATGACTGTCTTGTTCTGAAATTGATGCAGAAAGACCAGAAGAATCAGTGCATCCATCCCAAACTGCTTTCTTTGGCATGAAATTCTGGGGGGAGGCTCGTCACCTTTAATGGACATCTCTTGAGCACTTTTAGGCAATGGAGGCACCTCATACTGGCAATAATTCTTGGTGGACTGGTGTGGTTTATGCCAAAGTTATGTCAAAATATGGTTTAACTTTAGGAAATATTAAATTATGAATACAAATATATTTATCATATTATTAGAAATGCAACTATGATTTAACTTTAGATAAAAAAAAAGAAAAAGAATGAGGCTTTTTCCCATAAGCTGTGGCGAAGTTACACTAATACCCATTTTGCATTCGAAACAACTTTTTAATTATGCAAATTCTGTATTTTTCAAACTAGACCAATCAGAAGAAGCCAAGTGTACAATGTCCCGGATTTCACGGGTCCTACAAAACTTGACCCGAGAATCAAATATTCTTAAAGATGCCTTTTTGAAGTAATCCAGACCACAAACCAATTCCCTCGTGGCCTTCTCAAGTCCTCAACCGATTCCCAGAAAAACTCTCTTCTCTTCCCTCCTAATCATCACACCTTCAACTTCCGTTTTGAATACTCAAACTCGGTTTCCCTTCCTTTCTTTTCATTCTTCAACACAAGAAAAAACAGAGATGGCAAAATTCACCACCAGATTAGATAACATTTGTTTTCTTCCTCATAACGCCAGCACTTCCCAAAGTTCGATTTTTTTGAGCAGAACTTCCCGGAAGAATCTTCACTTGGAGTTAATTCCTTCAAAGCATCGATTGAATTTCAAAGTTTTATGTAATATCAAGGAGAAAGAGAATGTTAAAGACGAGAGAGAAAAGGCTGGTGCTAGCAGTGGTGGGTTAGTAAATGGGGTACGTGTCGAGGAGCTGGACAAAAAAGCAGGTTTGGGTCGGGAAAGTGCGTCAAGAGAAGCTGGTTTTGATTTGGTTTGGCCTCCATGGAAGAATATTCCTCAGAGATATAAGCTCATCGGTACCACTTCACTTGCCTTTGTTATTTGCAACATGGATAAGGTTGGTTGTTGATATTTTCTTTTGCTTTGATTCTATTCTCTTAGGCAATTTAACAAACAGTTTGTAGTTCGTAACTCATAAGAAATATACTATGAAGCAAAAAGTGACCTGTTGCAATGAAGAACGTTGATTTCCTCCATAGAACTTCATGTAGAACTTTGGGGACATTTGAAATGAAGAAAAACAAGTTGCAATATTAATTCTTAGTGAAAGTTTTATTGTTCAAAGTTTCTTGTTAGGTTGTATTGTATTTAATTGTTACTGTTTTGAAGAACTAAAAAAATGTTGTTTTTTGGGTAAGAAAGAAAGTGATATTACTTCTATGTAGAACATTTGTCCGATTGGGTGCTAAGTTTAATAATTTGGGATTTTTTAATCAATTATGATTTTTCTTTATAGAAACTATTCTTGGAAGCCTAAGAAAATAGCAAAAATTATGTATTAAAAAAGGCAACTGCTTCGAGCCTCCATTATTTACTTTTATGTTTGGGTTGAACTAATTTTGTTAAGTTTGTTAAATGGGATAGGTGAACTTGAGTGTTGCTATAATTCCAATGTCACATCAGTTCGGGTGGAATTCATCAGTAGCTGGATTAGTGCAATCATCGTTCTTCTGGGGTTATGCATTGAGTCAGTTGCCAGGGGGTTGGCTTTCAAAGCTTTTTGGTGGAAGGTTAGTTTTTTTTTTTTTTGACATCGGCTTTAGTTCAAATGTGCATTTTTTCCACTTTATTCATGCTTTTTTGCAATATGGATTAGAAAGTTTTCATTTCAAATTTGAAAAGCTAAAAGAGAAAACTGGTTATCATGAAGTTATCCACAATTTAGGACCTCATTAAGAATTTGAGGATATTTTGCGCCATCTGTGAGCATTGATGATAATCTAACAAATTTAGCTCAGATATACCTGAATCCTAAGGTATATTTTATTTGAGGATATTTTCATGTCTCTTGATTAATGATAACTTCTCCCTTTAATGTATTTATTCTACATATCTTAATTAAGCATACATTTGGACCTGCTTTGCAAATTACCTTTTATCATCAAATGTATGATGAGCTCAGATTAACAAATGACCAAGAACATCTCCATATACTGGGCTCTTAATCATCCATTCATAATTGTTAAAGAAAAGTAACATAGATTATTGAAATAAGCAGTATCCAAACAATCTGTCATCTGTTTGATGTTAAAAAGATGACTTCCATAGATTATTGAATGACCAAAAATTCAATTTTCTTTTGAAAGTCCCATATACGCTTCATATTATTACCTGCTAGCTTCTTGTTGATGCAGAAAAGTTCTTAAGATTGGAGTATTGGCTTGGTCCTTGTCTACAGCACTTGTTCCTGTTCTTGCTGGATTCATGCCTGGACTACTCTTGTCAAGGATTTTGGTATGTAGCCATTCTTTTTCTGATTTTTTCTTCAATTGTCGTTATCTAGTTACTGTCAGGATTACTAGTCCATTTATTCAAATCTCTTGATTGTCTAACCGAAAGTGTTCAGGTTATACTGAATCTTAGATTTTATTATCATATCATTTATTCTAAAGTTTCACCGAAGCTGTGCAGCTGTTTAATGTATTGCTCATTGATATGATTATGCAATTATGTTGGAGCTTCTTTTGTAAATCTAGGTCGGTATAGGAGAAGGTGTTTCTCCATCAGCTGCAACTGACCTTATTGCCAGGTATGTTTGGCATCTATACTCTAAGAGCATGTTGTTTTATGACCTACAGTTCATGTTGTTTCACGAGTAACCTTCAGGGCATGTTTGCCCAAACTTTATACTTTTCATTTGCTGTATTAAGCTGTCCACATGCAGTACATTGGTGAATTGAAACTTCCTGGCCATGGTTTTACTACCATCAAAATTCAGCTATCCTTTTCCCCTTGTAATTATAGTCCCTACAATTTTTTTTAGCATAATTCATGTTGAAACTGGACTTTATTGATTAATGATTTTAGTAAAATCAAATGCATACAAATCTTTCTGTATGCTTATGTTGATTTTTTTTTTTTGGACTCTGTTTGATGAGATATCTTAAGTTTGCTGTTTTCTTCATAAATCTATTACTCCATTTTTATAGATGAAGTCTTCTTTTCAAGTTTTAGATTTCTCAACAACCTCTGTAAATCTATTATAAATTATTAAATCACCCCAGGGATTTGTATATGTCATTATATATGGTTGTATGCATGCTATATACACCATTAAAATCTTGTATTGTTTATACACATCCTTGGGAGATTCATTTTCAGGTCAGGAGGTAAGAATCAGTTACCCATCTCTGTGCTGTGGGAGAATTGATTTTTTTCTTCTCTCTCCTTACATAATTACACTCGGAGATGCAGATGAACTTTTATAGTTTTCCAAAGCTAGAAAGCATTTTGAATCTAATATTGTTATCTGGCCTTGTGGTATATGGATACTTTGTGCCGCTAGTGCACTTTCTGTGATATTGTTCATCCCTAAATAACTAACCGTATTTTTCTTTTTTCCTTTTGTCGGTATTGTCTGACTCAACATGCAGATCAATACCTTTGGAAGAAAGGTCCAGGGCTGTATCATTTGTCTTTGGTGGGTTAAGTGTGGGAAGTGTTATAGGGTATGTTTCTAAGTAGACAAATAAATATTAATTTTCAACTAAGTGATTCATGTTATGGACCAAAAAACCGCTTCAATTTTCCTTACATGTGCGCCAAAATGTAACTTCACAATTTGTTTAAGGGAACGAGTAATGACACTTATTGAAATAAGTGAACAAAAAAACTTTAATATGTGCAAAGTACATTAAATTAGAAGAGAAAGTGAAAAAATCTGTCCTTATTTGGAGTGTTGTAAAGAACAATAATACACCTTCTTAAGCTGATGGAATGTATTTTTTCTTTAACATCCTTTTTGGACTATATCTTTGGGATGTTAAACATGAGTATTATTTTTTCATGTATCATTTAAAAGAAACCAGATCAGGTTAGAAACTAATTTTGTGTATCAGCAAACTAAGGCTAGTAGCCATCAAATTGCTTTTTCTTTTTCTAACTGTACCATCCACAATTTTGTTTGTTAAATGCAGTCCAGTTGGGTTAAATGAGTGTTCAATTTAATTTTTGTCTTCTTTTCTTTGTTTGCGAATGTTGCAGGCTCCTTGTAGCTCCTACACTTATCCAGAACTTTGGGTGGGAATCCGTATTTTATATATTTGGCTTACTGGGGATGTGGTGGTATGTTACTATCTTTAAAATTACAAATATGCTACTTCTGGTTTAGAGTAGGTGTTCTTTCTATCTGTGCAATACGCAAACATATAGGAGAACATATTTTCTTAAACATAGAAGTTAAAAGTTGGTTTTCCTTTGTTCCAAGAATCTGCCTTCTGAGAGTTCTTGGGCAACCTAATTTTTTAGGTTTTTTGTTTTGAATATTATTTTTCAATGATGGAAAGGAAATTTGACTTGGACCTTCTTGCCAAAATATTGAAGGTATTTTGGATTTCATTTTCTAGGAGAAGACCGAGCTTTAAATGCAGTTGAAGTTGAGCATGTTGCACGTAAGCATCCATTTCCTATTCATTATTGTTTATTCGAAAAAGTGAATTGCCTTTTTTTCCTTTCCTCGTACGGATCATGAAAAGTAGAGCATTTTCCTGAGGTATTTTTAAGATAATGGTAATTACAGTCTACATGCATGTGTAACTAACAACTACATTGGTTGGTAAATTGCTGATGGATACTTGGGGATATATGATTTAATTTCTATATTTAGCTCAATTTTAGCTCCTTACATTGGCTATATATCTGACCCTTGTTGAAAATATTAGTCTTGCTGTCCCCTTCAACTTCTCCATTGTAGCTGTCAACACCATAGATGCAATCTTCTATTTTTTTTATTTTTTTTGAAAAGTAGGAAATTTTATTACTGAATAAAGCAGGGTACATACATTGCTAGGGGCCTCGTTAAAAAACCTCCCTAAGCCTAAGTGGAGTAAAAAGAGTGCACCCAAGCAATGTCTAAACTGGATCTAATTCAACCTTAAACAAACTCGAAATGGAAACAATCCAGGGGACAGAAAACAAACCAAAAAACACCGTCACGCCCAACGCACTAGAGACCAAAACTATGACCCCAAAAATTCCAAAAATGGCGATCACGCCTGGCCATATAACAAACCAACCGACCAGACTCAAGACCCCCTACTAATAAAAGGAGACCCCGAGGGCTAGTCAGCTACGGAAACATCACCCCTTGCACCGGTGCTGCCCCTATTGCCATCTTTGCTAGTTCGTCAGCCGCCAAGTTACAAAATTCTAGGAATGTACTTAACTACAACCTTTTCTCGAAGGACTACTGTCGCAATAGGGCGAAGAATATCCGCCCATTCAGGAGGGACATTAACCGGATACAGAAGCCTCTTCACCATTGCTTCACAGTCGCATTCAACTATTTACTCTGCTTCCTTGAACCACTTTGACTCTAAGAACAACTCTAAAGCATGCTTTATTGCCAAAATTTCCGCCTGCACCGGGGATCCGCAACCGATTGGAATCGAAAAAGATAACATCAAAGAACCTTTAGAGTCCTGGAGGAATAGGAAAGGACAACTAAACATACTTCACTTGAAACTACGACCCTCGGGAGTGTAATTTAGTTTCAAGGGCTTTTCCATTAGGAATGGGTAACAAGAACAAATTGCTGATAGGCATCTAAGCACTGCGAATATAGAATTGCACTTGTTCCTGACTTCTGAATTCTTGAAGGATTAATCTATATTTGCCTTCTCAATGATCTTTAGCCTTATATGAACAAGTCTTTTGAAGTCCATTTTCAAATTTTACACTTGAAGTGCCTTCTACCAGACCATTATGCTCCTGTTAGAATTCCTAAGTCTCATAGTGGTTATCGGTCAAGATAGAAGAGGAAGACAAAAGGACATGCATAGAAACTAAACGGTCTTGAATAGAAAACAGGGTAATATGAACCATGTCGTTGACTATGGGTAAACCTGATACTAGATACATGATATATTTTGCAAATTTAACTAACCAGTCAGAAGATTCTCAAAACATGGTAGTTCCGTAGAACTTAATCATAGAATGCTACAATGAATGTTTTAAAATTGTTATTAATTGTGTTTGATCTTTCACTCTTTCATTTTTTCCTTGATTTCCTCTTCAATCAGTTCAATGTACTAATGATCCCTACTTTTGGCATATGAAAGCATTACGATCTGCTAATCAGCACAAGTCATGGAATGATTCTCTAAAAGAATTAGATGAGATGAAAAATTCATGGAATAGCACCCTAGAAGAGTTGCGTGTCTCATCGAAGGTATGGTGTCTAATGTTTTTGATGTCTTAGGTTTTGGTGGATACTTTTATCATCTAAGGTACCCTTGCTGATTTGGTTGTGATTATTTGATCTCCTGTGCTTTGGTTTACTTCAACTGTATATTAAATTGTTAGTGGTTTCATTTGAAAAATAGTTCTGATTTGTGGAACATATGCCGGTTGCATATTCAGCTTATTAAGAGCCTTATCTTAGTTGGTGCAGCTGGCTATGAGGCATAGGAGTGAGCGTTCGATCGAGTCGAGTAAAAAAATTTCGAGTTATTCTAGTTGACGAGTCCTATTTTACAACTCAGAGTTGACTTGAAATTTTTTTTCGAGTCGAGTCGATTTTTTGTTTAATTTTAATTGTAAATATTTTTTATAGCATAATATTATTTGATTCTAATTTAAGTGACTTCCTATAACCATATATACAATACAAATATATTTCTTCGTATTTTTTTTCATATGTGATATACATATCTCATACAAAGTCTAAGGACTCGACTCAAACTTGAAAATAAATCCACTAATTACTAAAATTTCGAGTTATTCGAGTTGTAAAATACAACTCGATTTGAAATTGAATTTTTTTCGAGTCGAGTTTTGCTCACTCTTAATGAGGCATATAGAATCCTTTCCCAATGTGGTTCATGGTCATTGGTATCAGAATATGCTTACTAGATTTATAACTTAATGTAAGATTTATTATTAAGAAAAAAGGTTATGTATATTGTACAGTTTATTGCATTGGGGTAATGTGTAGTTCAATTGCTTTTGGACTACTTTTGTTATCATCACAAAATAAACTTCTTGTGGCCTCAGTCGAAAACTATTGATAATCTCATTTTATTAGTAGCAGCTTCTAATGTTTCATTATATTGGCCTTGGTCATGTTCTGCTTGGTTTCTTATTTATTTTTGTCACATAGGATGTACCATGGAAGGCTTTTTTCCGAAGTCCAGCTGTATGGGCTATGATATATGCTCATTTTTGCGGAAGTTGGGGTCATTTTACTTGTTTATCTTGGCTTCCTACCTTTTTTAGGTATGTTCACAGCATTTCAGTATTTTACCCCTTTCATATAAACATTCAACAAGGTGAGTGTTTTTAGAGGATCATGTGAATTTTGTATATTTCGACCTTAAGTGATACTACGCTTGTTGTGTCATTGTCCTAAGAGTCTCGCGGGGGTTGTTTTAATCCACCCTTTCGTTGCATAAATCTGTATTGTTTTTTCACAAATTTTTAATTAACTATTTAGCACTTGTCATTCTATTTTCTTGTTATATTATTTCACTCATGTAATTTAACTGCTGTTTTACATGACATGCAGTGAGGAGCTGGATCTGAATTTGAGAGAAGCTGCATGGGTAAGATTAAAGTATTTGTATTCTCTGTTAGACCATTCTTCTGTAGATTTAAGGAAGAATGTGCAATAGCTTTGGCCTTCAAGTTTTGTCATGTGTATTGGAAGAATTACTATGTAAATCTATGAGCATATATTTTCCTAAACAAAAACAAAAAAAAACTCTGAAGCCAATTCTGCACCTAACCATTCTGTAGTTTCCTCTGATGAATGATGATAGTGAACTCAGAAATTTTGTGTATTTTCTTGCATCAGATACACCCAGTTCTTATAGCAGTTACCGTGCATTCCCAGACTGTGTTGAATTATTTATGTTCTTACTAGTTAGAAACAATACGCTATGTAACTGCAGGTTTCAATCCTTCCTCCCCTGGCTTCCGTTTTTGTGACAAGCAAAACATTCAACAAGGTGAGTGTTTTAGAGGATCATGTGAATTTTGTATATTTCGACCTTAAGTGATACTACGCTTGTTGTGTCATTGTACTAAGAGTCTCGCGGGGGTTGTTTTAATCCACCCTTTCGTGCATAATCTGTATTGTTTTTTCACAATTTTTTAATTAACTATTTAGCACTTGTCATTCTATTTTCTTGTTATATTATTTCACTCATGTAATTTAACTGCTGTTTTACATGACATGCAGTGAGGAGCTGGATCTGAATTTGAGAGAAGCTGCATGGGTAAGATTAAAGTATTTGTATTCTCTGTTAGACCATTCTTCTGTAGATTTAAGGAAGAATGTGCAATAGCTTTGGCCTTCAAGTTTTGTCATGTGTATTGGAAGAATACTATGTAAATCTATGAGCATATATTTTCCTAAACAAAAACAAAAAAAAACTCTGAAGCCAATTCTGCCTAACCATTCTGTAGTTTCTCTGATGAATGATGATAGTGAACTCAGAAATTTTGTGTATTTTCTTGCATCAGATACACCAGTTCTTATAGCAGTTACCGTGCATTCCCAGACTGTGTTGAATTATTTATGTTCTTACTAGTTAGAAACAATACGCTATGTAACTGCAGGTTTCAATCCTTCCTCCCCTGGCTTCCGTTTTTGTGACAAGCATAGCTGCACAGTTTGCTGACAATTTAATCACAAATGGAGTTCAGGCCACTACGGTATGGCATGTGATAATTTTAACTTTCTTTAATGAGTTGCTTCATGTTGCAACAAATGATACGACATGCCCATAATCTAATATAGGTTGTTTTCTTAGATCATCTTTGGAGTTAATCTATATAAGCTAAGAAGTGATATTTGTTCCTTGGAATATTTAGGGTTAAAATTTTAAGGACCTCTGGCGGTATTTAACCCACGAGAAGAAGAAGCTAGCTTGAATTGTTCTTTTGAATATGTTATTTGTGATTTGAATCTTAATGATGGCCTTAACTTTGTGCCTGCAGGTGAGAAAGATCTGCCAAGCAATTTCCTTTTTGTCTCCTGCAACTTGCATGATTCTATCTTCTCTGGATCTAGGACTGCAACCATGGGAAATTGTGGGCATTCTCTCCTGTGGATTAGCTCTCTCCAGTTTTGCCTTGTCAGGTAGTGACTAATCCAGCTAGTTCCTTGTTCTGGTTATAGAAAATTAACAGTTATTTTGCATGATATGCCTTTATTTTGTGGGTTACTACATACAGTATTGGTACTAACTCCCAACCCCGCAAATGCTTGCAGGGCTGTATTGTACACATCAAGATATATCGCCTGAATATGCAAGTATACTTTTGGTATGTAGGTTTATAAATTGCAAATTGATTGGTTACGTACTTGAAATCTAGGATCTTAAACTGACTAGTGGCATGTAAAAGAGATACTCGTGCATTCCTGCTATAAAGTTGGAGCATGTTGTCGACTTTCTTTTATCTTCCGAATGTTGCAATCATACATAGACAGTTACATTTAAGCATGCTTCTCTGTGAATCACATTAAAGGGTTCTTTCTTCGTATTTTCCTCGTAGGGCATTACAAACACTGTCGGAGCAGTGCCTGGAATTGTTGGTGTTGCCCTTACTGGTTTTCTTCTCGATTCAACTCATTCATGGGGTGTAAGTTTAATCTTTTTTATTTATAACTGGAAATGATGCCTCTCCCTATTCCGTACAAAAATAATTGGAATTCTGTTCTGTGCAGTTGTCCTTGTTTGCACCGTCCATATTCTTCTACTTGACTGGTACGATTGTCTGGTTGGCTTTTGCCAGCAGTAAGCCTCAAAACTTTTCAGAGAGTGATTGACCTTGTTTCTGCGCTTTACATGCTCTTTTTTATCCAATTGAAGCATCCCAACTGATATACAGTGTTCAAGGTATCCCTTTCAACCGCGCATATGTACAAGTCAACCGCGTTCGATGTTTATAGTTGGTAGTTCTTCATATACCTACGTAGGAAATACACACGTATGATTAAAACTGCACTTTTCTTGAAATAATCTGTAAATCCAGGCAACAGTTTTGGTCAAATATCGTACTCGAAATTTTCAGTTCTCAATTTTTGTGAAGATGCTTATTAGAGTTGGCAATCAGTACTAATCTTTGAAAAGCATAATGCACAAACCTCTCGACTGTTAAACAGTCGAGTTGCGGGAAAGAGATAGCATTCGTCACGTTCAAGCTAAAAATTAGTTCGAACTACAGTATTTATTCTATTAGGTAATTAGAAATATCACAAGAGAAGAAAGCTATTCTTACCTTCTCTTCTGGACACCGATACACTTCATACTTTTCGGATTAACTTAAGCCAATATATGCGGTGGTTTCTTCTCCCACATATTCAAAGCAACAAGTTCGTTTTGCCGGATATTGACATAAAATTGTGAGGTAACTTGCAGTATGTCACTTGCAACCTACTAAATGAATTAGCTGAAAAGCACAGTGGGAAAGCCACATCTTGTGCAATACCAGCATGTTACATAATGCTAATTTGACATAATTGAATAAACTTCGGTTTCCACCTTACAGTTGATTGCTTGATCAAACGCTACCGGGAACGCTACAAAAGCCCACAACCTAATCGAGCAATACGAAGTTCTCCTAAACAAATAGGCTTCGGCAGTTAGTTCAAGATACAATGTGATGTATCATAACTACCTGTAACATGACTACATGACAAATGCCGTAAATAGAATTCGTTTGGAATGGTGAATCTTCGGCTCTTAAGTAAACAAACAAACTGAATTCTCCCTCCCCTAAAATTTCCCAACCTAGAGGGAAAAAAGGAGATAGTAGAATATCTGAATATCAAGGATCAGTTTCATTTCCTCTTCTTCGAGGGCGGCTGAGGAACTTCATCATCCTCATCTTCTTCTTCCTCCTCTACTTCATCCTCAGCGTCGTCATCATCCTCATCATCATCGTCCCCGTCATCATCCTCTTCACTGCTCCCTCCATTCCCATTGGCTTCAGGCTCATCCTCGGGATCCCCCTCTTCACTCTCTTCTGCTGAGAAATCCTCATCATCTCCATCATCTTCTTGATCATCTACATTGTCCTCTTCATCTTCGTCATCATCCTCTGTATCACTGCCGTCTTTGTTTTCTGGGCCAGGATGTTCCCTTTTTAGAATTTCATCAAATGGAAACCTGAAAAAGAAGTCAATCCCACCAGCTGTCAGATTTCCTCACCAATGATTGATGGGTGGTAAATTAAGATGAAAAAGAAAAGGAATTCCATTACCTCTGATCTACTGCAGTCAAATTAAGTGATGCATTCACATCATTCAGCACCGATCCCGTCTGCAGCATCTTAAATCATGTCAGAAAGTATCCTAAGCAAAATGCTATAATAATAAGTAAATAAATTATCTAAGCTTCTGATATGCACAAGCTTCTATGCACATTTAAAAAAGCTACAGAGCAACAAAAATAAGTTTTTGCATCAATTCAGGTTGACATTATATGGATATTACCACCCAAAACATAATCAAAAGATCAGAGGAAAAATGGTCCGCAGACATGGAGGTGCAACTGTAACCAACTCAGTATGTGATTATTTGCAAGCCAACGTTTTCTAAATACTGACATGTTAACAACTTATTCAAATGATTAAAATAACCAGTTTCATCATCAAACAAAGATGATCCAGACTTCCCAAACTAAGTAACCTTGATGCCACAAATCAACCCATATATTCAAAACTTGATATCAACTTGGTGGGGTATAAGCTAACAAGGCCAACCAGATACACTTTCATGTCTAAAACAGAAGCAACAATTTTACCCCAGGCTCTCCCGAATCCGTAGTCATGTATTAAATGATAAACAAAAGCAATCTTACCCAATCAACTAGCCCCCTAATGTTTTAAAACCGAAGTTGACTAGTGATTATTTTGCGCTTAAATGTTCTTTGTTTGTTCATGTTTACTACTGAATTGGACATTTTTATGTGTTTTCTGTACAGGGCAATGACTTCTAGAAAATGTGCTTAAAAAGGCCGAAAACTGCATTTTTTGTTCTAAAATCAAAGCTGGAATAGTGGGCATAAAATGCTGACGTGGCAGTGAGATGACCAGCTTCTAGAAGACCCAGTCAGCAATGTCCAGTCAACAGCTTCCAGAAGGTGGACGAACAGCTAAACATTTCAAGCAATTCAAAATTCAAGACTTTTGTATTATCTTTAGGAATTTATTCAAACTATTTTTAGAATTATCTTATGCTTAATCTAAGGTTTTAGAAGGCTATAAATACCCACTAAGGGTAAGCCCTTTTCATCATTCATTCAATAATAAAACATTTTTTCTTTGTTATTTTCTTTTAAGCTTTGTTTTTAAAACGCTAAGTATGACTTTGGTCATGCTTAGCTAATTTTCTTCTAAGCCGAGGGCTAGGCGATGACTCAATTCTAATGTGAGAATTGAAAAGCACTTAAGTAGCTTCGGATACATTTCTTAATTTCTTTTGCGCTTGTTTCAAATCAAAACAAATTTTCAAAACTTAAGATAATCGATGGTTAGAATGTTGTTACGATTAAACATGTGGGCGGAGAGATTGGCTAATTGATAGCAAATGAACTTCCTAGGAACACAACTAGCAAATTGTTGCTAATGAGAATTGAGATCGGAAAAGATTTGTATGGAAACAACTATTCGGGTCGGTTTTTATGCACTTAAGTTGTTCTTAATCTACAACAATTAATGTTGATTAATCAATTTTCAAATCCGAGATCTAAGAGTTGCACTTGGGCATTTGGTATACAAGTTAGTCGCAAGGATCTGTCTTTATAGACAAAATAACCGACGTGAATCCTGAAAGGTAAATCTATTTCGATGATCCGAAGAATGTGAGTCAAAGCATTCCTTATCATTTCTCTTCAGCCAATCCCCCCCCCCTCAATTTTATTGTCAAAATCAAAAGCCAGGAATTTCATCGTCTTCCTTAGTCTCAGTGGGATCGACCCTTACTTCTCCTATACTATATTTAATTTCCTTTATTTTATGCGAGAAGAAAAAATTTATTTTGACATGCAAAACAACACCCATCGGAAGTTCCTTGATAATTGGTAAAGTACAGTTTCAGTCATCAAAAAGCTACTAAAACGTATGAACTCAATTAAAAGAGAATCTGTAGCCATCACTGGATGTTAAAGAAGATGGTAATGTTCAATTGCAGACAACAATACAATAAACGGCATGCCATTTTCTAGTAGCAAGAAGATCATATTATTTATTATAACAAAGCTTAGGCTAAACTTATTATTAAAAAAACAGCATTTCAGGAAAGTACAAGTTTCAGTCATCAAAAAGCTACTAAAACGTAATGAACTCAATTAAAAGAGAATCTGTAGCCATCACTGGATGTTAAAGAAGATGGTAATGTTCAATTGCAGACAACAATACAATAAACGGCATACCATTTTCTAGTAGCAAGAAGATCATATTATTTATTATAACAAAGCTTAGGCTAAACTTATTATTAAAAAAAACAGCATTTTCAGGAAAGTACAAGTTTCAGTCATCAAAAAGCTACTAAAACGTAATGAACTCAATTAAAAGAGAATCTGTAGCCATCACTGGATGTTAAAGAAGATGGTAATGTTCAATTGCAGACAACAATACAATAAACGGCATACCATTTTCTAGTAGCAAGAAGATCATATTATTTATTATAACAAAGCTTAGGCTAAACTTATTATTAAAAAAAAACAGCATTTTCAGGAAAGTACAAGTTTCAGTCATCAAAAAGCTACTAAAACGTAATGAACTCAATTAAAAGAGAATCTGTAGCCATCACTGGATGTTAAAGAAGATGGTAATGTTCAATTGCAGACAACAATACAATAAACGGCATACCATTTTCTAGTAGCAAGAAGATCATATTATTTATTATAACAAAGCTTAGGCTAAACTTATTATTAAAAAAAACAGCATTTTCAGGAAAGTACAAGTTTCAGTCATCAAAAAGCTACTAAAACGTAATGAACTCAATTAAAAGAGAAAACAAAAGGTGCAAACAAGTGGAATCTTCCACCAACGCCTATTCTAAATAAGAGGAAAACTTATGACCCCCAGGAGGTGGCCCACACAATTTCAATCGCTGAAAGTAAAGCTTGCCCTTAACAACAACAACAACCATGTACAAATTCATAACAGAAGATGAAGTAACTCTAACACTCTAGTATCTAAAAAACCTACCTGAAGACAAAGAGAGGGTCGAGTCAATTACCAAATTCAGTAATTAGGGTGGGTGTGGGGTGAAGAACAAAATACAAGCAGCATAACCTTAAAAACAAATAAATATAATGTTTTTGGGACAAAACCCAAAAAGTATAGCATAACAAATGAAGCAAACAACACGAGTTTCAAACTAGGGGGGAAAATATTTACAAAGAAGAGAGTTAATATACCAGCATGAGAAGGCAAGCAAGAGACTTTCCAGCCAGAACTAAAGTCTCGGCCAACGAAGTTTCCATTACAGAGCATACCCAAATGCTCTTTTCAACGGGACTGAAACTAACCACCTCCATTGCTGCCTTAGCTATGCTAAAAGCAGAAGCACACTTCCTAGTGAAAAGAAAAATGACAACAGTTAACAAAAAGCAAAAGACGTTGGGAAAATAGTGAAGATGTAGAGAAGGAAAGATAGACCTAAGCAGAGTAGTTTCTGGATCTGGGTCTGGGTCCGGGTCCGGGTCCGGGTCCGGTTAGGGTAAATCCTAGGGTTCTGTCCGGATTAGGGTTTCTGATTTTCAAAAAAATGATATTTACCAAGGTTGGTTTTTGCGACTTCCAAGAAGGATGAAAACGAAATAATTTTGGATGAGAAGACAAATGGGAAAATAAAATTCGACTAGAATAATTGATTTTTTAACTCAATTTCAATTAAAAAAAATTCGATTCGAAATGGTTTTAAGTTGTAATTTTATAAACTCGATTCGAAAAATTTTAAGTTTAAATCGAGTTATAAAATACAAATTGAATAACTCAAAAATTTTAGTAATTAGTTGATGAATTTTTAAATTTTAGTCGAGTTGTAAAATAATTGATGTATATTACATATGAAATAAATATATATATGTATTGTATTTCTTTTTTATCAAAAATCACAAAGGAACGGATTGTTATATATATATTGTATATGATCATAAAAAATCATTTAAATTGAAATCAAATAATATTATAATATTATAAATTTTATAATTAGATTTAAACTCAAAAATTTGACTAAACTTGAATTTTATAAACTTGATTCGAATTAAAAAAATTTCAAGTTAATTTTAAATTATAAAATATGATTTATCAATTCGAATTTTTTTAACCCGAATGAACTCTGATCGCTTACTCCTAAGAAGACGTAAGTGAAGTGGAAGGAGAAGAAATAGTTTTGGAAATAATATATTTGACTTGACGCCGCTCTGGAATCACCAATATTTTGGTGAAATTCAAATCGTAATTAATGAAATTAAAATAAATATAACGGTCCATACATTTAAAATACTAATTAAATTTTTATATAAAATATAATTTTAAATAATCTGATATAATTATAAAAATAATATTTATTCTTAATTTATTGGTAATGCATACACTTGTTCGAACATATAATTTTTTTAATAATAACATTCTCTCTTATAACGAAATTTAAACTTTCTTTACGGTGATTCAATAAAAACTAATGCTTATTCGGTTGAGCTCTGCTTGTTCTTCTTCGTGAACCTGAAAACCACGGCCATGGCTATGTTCAAGCACAAGGATGAATAAACACATAATCTGGGACAGAAAACAACACCACGAACTGTACAGTTGAAGAGATATGTTTATATATACCTTTGGAATTTTACTTCTATGTTTCAACTCTCCTCTGTTGGTTGTTATCCCATCTAATATCTCAGCATTATAATAGTCATCTTCAGATCCTTCATGGCGTGAGTTAGATGATTCTTTTTCCTGCTCGCCAGAGTTGTTGCCGGATATCAGTATATTTCCAACTCATGCATACTTGATTTTTCATACAATTTGAAAAAATCGAAATGTACCTTGATTAAATCGAAGTTCCTGAAGATGTTCAGGATGGAAAAGCTTTGAAAAGATGTGCTCTTTGATGGCGATGAGAAGGAAGAATGGCAGCGGGAATAATATTCCAGCTATGGGTATACATGTTACCCCAAAACATATCAGAAGATACACAAATTGGATCAACGTAAAAATCAAAATGGGCTTGAAAGGCACGGACTCCATAAATGATGCATGATCACCTTCAAGAACTCTGTTCAAACATATAAATACCGTAAACAAAAATCAACCTTAACATTCGATTTATATACTGATCTATCACCTTATAAACACAGTTATGATATTTCTAGGTTGCATTTGACTTACTTGTAGCGCCTGCTAGGGGTGACAAAAAGTAGTAACAACCTTTCCCAGAACTGGTTCCCTGGGAGGCTATCAATGGCCATGTAGGCAAAGTAACCCCATAATAAGGATGTAGGTATCATTTTTATTACAGGTAGAGCACACAGAGAAAGTCCAATGAGGAGTGACTGCGATAGGTTGCTCACTCTTTGCCCGTTAACTCTAACTGGCAAACAAGGATCAATGTCTTTCTCAGGATCAAAATTTTCTTCTGCATCGTTTGCACCGTCACTTTTCATTACGGCCTCTTTCAGGTTCCTCAACTCATTATCAACTGTACGTTGCAATAAGATTCAGATAATGATGTTGCACTCAATCAGATATGTCTGCGTGATGCATACATAGGAAATGGTATAACCAGTACAACAACCAATCATACTTAAACAGGAGAAGATTGGTCCATTTCTACGAATACGGCTTGCATTCTCCCATAGATCTCTGAGTTGCTTGCATGTTGCAACATGCTCTCCTTGGCAGTTTCTACCATTTTTTTCTGAATCAACTGCAATAGATTATGGATTATATAATCTAAGAATCCCTGCTAAGGAGAATCATATAATGATTTAGGGAATAGTTTCTAAATGTACCGCACAATACACCCCACCAGTGTCTTGAGAACTGAAAGGCTCTTAGTGTGCATAGGAGATTGTGGAAGGACCCCATTCGAAGGAGGGAGTCCTAGCAATCCACAAATCAATGTCTGAAACCATGATTGAAATGAATTATTTAAGCCTCGAGTTAGATGGAAATATAATTTTGAAAGTATTAACTTAGTACCATAACTCCTAGCAACAAGACATCATAATGATAAGCGGGGGGATTTTTAAGGTTAAACTCTTTCTGCTGCTCCAACTGCGAAGCGACACTATGATCAAAGAAGTATAGACCAGCTATCATCAGTGCTGGTACAATGGCAGCAAAGATGTACACTACTGGAACCTTTCCCATATCCTATAATAAGAGATTTGATAATATTTAAGGTTATGGATTTTAAAGACAATTCAATCGTATATGAAAATGACCCATAACTTACCTTTATAACTGCCCGGTGAAGCGATGATTCGGGTTCCCAAAAAGTGGACAGAAAAGCCTCCTGTGAATTCCAGAATTAATTTTGCTTGGTACTTTGTAAGACAAAGCTGTCCAACACAGGACCATTAAGGGAACTTCATATTCTGCAATAAAACTTCGAAACCAACCTGCAAAACAGAGTTTTTTTAGAGATACCAAATTACCAGTTAATCAGAGTTAGTGAGTTGATATACCTGTTCCATAACGCCAGGATCTTGCTGTCCTCGTCTTTAGAGCCATCAATAAAAGTCCAAAAGAGAAAATAACTGCCAACAAGTCATTTGTAAATAGCCAGTGGAACTGATATTTCTCCAGATTAGGATTTTCACCTTTGGGAATACGGAACTCACTGACCACTCCCTATGATCCAAACAGTTATCATAATATACGAGGATCAAACCAAAGGATTCTATCATCATAAACCTCACTTTATTTGATGCATAAGTCATTCAATACCTTAACAGCCTCTTGAATGAAAAGAACAGTTATTAACATGCCAAAAATTTCTCCAGCAATTCTTGTAAATCTATTGATTATGGTGCATGCATTGAATATAGCAAGAAGAATGAGCATTAAAGCTGTCCACATGCAGACCCTGGGAAAGAAAACAAATCAAACAATCAGTAACATTTCTGCTGCACTAAAAAGTTTGGAAAACATTAAACAGACTCTTAAATTTATAAGAAACAGAAAAAGTGGTTATATCCATTACCATGCTGCCCAAGCCAAATAGAGTTGCTCGCCCAACTCCGGCCATTTTTTTGCAGAAATTGTACAAATAAGTGTACACTATTATCGTTGGCTCTGCAAAACCTAATATCAACAAAGGCTGCGCACCTAAAAATAAGTGAATGATTCCACAAATAGCTGTAGAAGCCAATGTTTCCACTGGGCTGAGGGAGCCATCTAAGACAACAAGAAACACAGCCTCAATCCTTTATGCTTATTCATGAAAAACCATAAGTACAATGAAATAAGCTTCAATACAAATACCCAGCATTGATATTCTTTGAAAATAAAATGTCTATCATTGCACTAACTTCTTCCTAGATCATACTGTCTATTAAACATTCTGAGTGGAGTACCTGTATCTCGGCTCGGTTGCTCCCCAAAGGCAATAACAGGAAGAGCAGAGGCAAAGAAGATATATGTAGTTGGAGATAATATCCTGATCGATATATACATCGAAATATGAATCAGAATAAGGAACACAAAAGTGGTGCCAAAAATTTGAAAACAATAACATACGGATATCCAGAGCGAAATCCATTGACCCAATCTTGCTTGTAGCAAGCACTTCTTCCCTTGATGTCTTCGATTATCCCGCTGAATGGACTTCTTATGTTCTCCATAACTTATTCAAGAGAAGGGGAAATAAGAAATTCATTAATATAATTAAACTACATTCTATAATTAATGACAGTAGCACCTGGTCACCTGTATCCAGGCCATGCTCAATATATGTGTCAGATGGGCTTTAACCCAGGACAGCATGTTTGAGGAACATCAAATTTAGCCAATGTTTTCTTTGACAGTGATTCCACCTCAACTAACACTCTTTCAATAGCCTTCCTTTTCCACCATTCAGAGTTCATTTCATTTTTCGACTTTCAAAAACGAGTCCAAACTCAGAAACACCAAAAATCCATCCCAATTTTCTTGTTTTGCATCCAAAGATACATGTTTTTTACCCGAATTCGATAATTTAACCAGTGTTTCAACTTCCCATGAAAGCTCAAATGTGGATTTCACGGACATAAGTCCACCGTCAGTGAGTCGAAGTGTCTGTTCCGATGAGCTGGCATATTTGCTTCAATCTTGGAGCAATGCCAGACATGTTAGGAGAGTCCATGCTGTTGTTTTGAAGCGTTTAAATTACCCAGAGACATACGTTGAGAATAATTTGATAAGTTCGTATGTAAGATTTGGGAAGTTAGTGGAAGCTCAAAAGGAGTTTGATAAAGTGGCTGAAAGAAATGTTGTCAGTTGGACGGCAATGATTAATGGGTACTCGAAATTGGGTTCTGATGATGAAACTTTGAGGTTGTTTGGGGATTCAATCTCAAGTGGGGTTCAAGGGAACGGGAAGATGTTTGTTTGTGTGAAGAATTTGTGTAGTAGATTTTGAGTTAGGGAGACAAATTCATGGGTGTATCTTGAAAGCGAATTTGAGGAACTTGATTGTGGATAGTGCTGCTATTTATTTTTACACAGAATGTGGGGAATTGTCCAAGGCTTTTCGGGTGTTGGAAGGCCATGATCATGGGTTATGCAAGGAATGGACTATGTCAAGAAGCTTTGCAGCTCATGTATCAAATGGAAGTGGAAGCTTTTCAAAATTGAAGCTATTGAAATCCTATTTTCGAAGCACGATGACTCAAGATAGATTGAATAGATTAGCAATTCTAAACATTGAAAGTTAATTTTTACAAAGTCTTGATTATTGTAAAATAATAGAGGTTTTTGCTTCAAAAAATGCACGAATGCATCATTTTAGGTGATATTTGTAGCATTGTAGGTTTTGGTTTGTATTAGTATTGATATTGTTTTACTATAATTTCTATTACACTTTTGTTTTAAAAAAATTATTTATGTTTTGTCTATTATACGGTACAAATATAAGGGCATAAAATTATTATCTCGCCCACGACATTAAAACTCATTGGACCGGCCTGCCTGTATCCCAATATCCTCTTGATTACGTTAGACAATACGGCGCTAAGTGTAAAATGACTATGAAGTTGGCAAATCCCGTTATAGCATTTAAGGAGAACATGATGCATGCATGCAGGGATGCATATATGTGGCTTTTGAGAACACCAATAGAAATGCAAGAAGCGAATCAATTGTATGATTCAACTGCATGATAAAAGAGAGAAGCAATTACCATAATGAAAGAGAGACATCTAATTGGGAATTCACAAGTAATAACATCATATAATACAAGAACACAAGGTGTTGTTGTAAATTTCTGAATCACGCGAAGCATAATATTTTCACTCACGCGAATCTAATTGCATGAGTTGAGAGTTCTCTCACCTCCTACGCTCCGTCTAAAAGAAGAAAACGAAACTGAAATGAAAGATCGGAATTGTAAATGTGTTGTTGAAATGGCAACTGATGAATATTAATTTCACAATTTCTTCTTCTTCTCGAGTCTTCCGCAGAGAAGATAGAGGGAGAGCACATTTCTGAAGGTGCCGGGGGAGAAGCGGGAAGTTCGTTAAAACAACAATGGACAAGTGTTGAGGGCACTTAAATATTGGTGCAATTGCTGACGTGGCGTTATCTCTGTTGGCCAACCCTAGGCGCACTCGCGACAATATGTTTGGGAGGCGGGGTCTTCTATATTGTAAATAGGGCACAACGAGGAAAATATGATGAAAAAACAATTAGAGACTTACTCCAAATGAATAAATATTTATTAAAAATTTATAAAATTCACAATAAATATATCAACAAATTTAATTTGATATTTAAATTTATTGATTGTATCTGTAAGATTTATATCGTACATAATTAAAAGAATTTTAAACATAAATTATTCTATATTCATCTTAAATTATTTAAATAAATATATTAAAATCATTAACTATGGATGATATATCCTCAATCTATACATATATGGAGGCTCTGTATACAAAAAATGTGTAAAAATACAACTTTATTTTAAAATGTTTTAGATTTACACCTACTTTTGATATGTTGAGATATATGTAACACAAATCAAATTATTTCAACGATTAAAAGAATGATTGTTATTCTCGGAGATTACGGGTTCAAACATCAACAATTGTAGCAAGATGGTTGAGCGTTTATTTATTATCAAATGAATAAAAATATTTAAAACATATATTATTTTATAATCATCTTAGCTTAAAAAAAAAGACGTAACTTTTTGTATTAATGACAAATGTAAGATAAATAAATAAAATAGCAACACCGTGCTTATTTATAAGAATTCCCTACGCCTACAACTTGTGCTTCTTGAGAAATCCACGGCAGTTTCTTTGAAATTTGCAGGAGAAATGTGGAGGCAGCATCTTTCGCCGATGTTGGCACCGCTGCTCATTACAGCCCCCCGTATCTTCGTAAGTATGACTAAAGGTTTACGGTGTACACGTACACATATACATGGCTTTTGGTTGTTTTGGGTGCAGCCACCAACTGCTCCGGGAACGACGACTCCCAGTTTCCGACAAACAACTTGTTTGCGGCAGGGGGGGATACAATATGTGACAACGGAGCCTCGTGTGGGCGGCAGTATTCGGTAAGGTGCATCAGTGCGACTACCCCCAACTAGCAATCCAAGTCAAACTATAGAAATTAGGATTGTTGATCGAGCGGAGACATCGGTGTCTAGACCTTCTAATGGTGCTACAATTATTCCGTCCACCACTGCTTTCGGCGCCATTTCAGACCCCTCCGCCTCATCCGTAAACATCGAATTCCAACAGTAAGAACACCATCATACGACCTAAAAACAAATCTTATTTACATTGGATTTGATTTTTTGTTTTAATTTAATTGATGTACGATGACAACACTTCAATAATATAACGTCATAGTTCATACAAATAGTTAATTTACCAACAATCAAGGCATTTGCATAAGCACGGAATTTAAACAATGGTAGAGTCAAGACTAATCACATCCAATGGAAACTTGAGACATTCTGCTCATCAATACTCCATCAACCTCATTCTTCGCTTCCAGACTCAGATGTAACGGCAGTTGCCATAACCTACACACAATACATACAATCAAGAACATGAAAATTATAAATATTCATAAACGATTTTAATTATTCAATGATTGTATTTGGCTTACTTGGTTCGAGAGTGGTGATTTGACCGGTGCCGGAAAAATCGCAGCTGAAATAGCTCTGACCTTTAGTTCGATAGTAAGAATTCATCGCGAATGCTGCATGGGACCGGAGAGTGTTGGGTTCATAACATGCTCCTCCGGGCTGAATCGGTGTGCAATCGACGCCTCCTTGGCCACATGCGTAATCCAGGATTGATTGCAGCTGAGCGTTGCTAACATCAACTTTCGGACACAGAAGTTCTTGCCCAATGGTGCTGGAGTTGTCGGTGTTGGAGTCGACTTATATATAAAAAATATAAAATCAAACAGTCATTTGACTTGAAATTCCACAAGCTTATTAGAATCGATGAAGCGAAAAAAATCTGGTTAAAAACAAGCTTACCCGCCCATTGCGTACAACCCCGACATCATAAATAGGGGTCAAGTCGGGATTAATCATTCCCCAGTACTTCTCAACAAGTGGACCCGGTTTTTGGTTCTCGTTAAACAACGCAAACATATATGTCTCGAACGTGCGGTTCTGCATCAAAGGTGTGCCTTTTCCCGAAACAATTTCCTTAATGACGTGCCCATTGTAAGAAATTGCATTTTCCAAGGTGGCAAAAGGACTGGTGGCATCACCTTGTGTTGGCCAACCCGTCTCACCGATGGCAATCTCCACATTTCCATAACCAAGGGCTTTCATGGCTGTATACGTCGAGTCCATGAGAGCATCAAACATATTGGTGTATGTTTTTCGGGTATATTTGTCATAGACTCCGCTGTTCGGCTTGAAAAGTGCATAATTCAATCTTTTTGACAAGTCAAGACTGAAGTAGGGATATGGGTTGACCATGAAAGGTGATTTGGTCCGTTGGTGGAATTGGAGTACGGGAGCAAAGAAGCTTTGGTCATATCCAACCATGAAACGCATCAAACTCGGTACTGTTTCCCGTCGGAATATGTTAAGTGCATGAGCGGTTGTGACCTACTCAAATACAACACAGAAATTACAAGAAACATATAGTATCATTCATGTATATAATCATCGATTTACAAGCATCGTCTATGTATGTATATGTTCCCTCAAGTTTGAATAGAAAATTGGGTCAAGGCAAGTAAGGAATTTTCATTGCTCTAACATGTAAATAAATAATAAAAGTAAAGAATATTTGTTCTTCTCATACTTCTTGAACCATTTAAGAAGAAAAAATTACGATTTTAGCGAGAAGCATGAAACACATAATATTTTCTATGCAACCTTAAAATGTGCAACGTCAAATTGGTCACCTAGGATCCCGGAAACTTAATCTATCAGGAAATGGCCAACTATATATTATACTTTAGTTCCAACATGCCCCCCCAGCACACAATGTCACAAACAAACCGGACAAACGGCGAGCACATGAACTCAAGTGTAGAATAAAAGTGCAACCAAAGATGGATTAAGCTCATCGGAATAATCAACCATCAAATTTTAACGACTTTAATTTAGTCGGCACAGAGGAGAGAACATACTATTTCAAAATATAAATGAAGCATTAATCTAACCTTGATTTCTGGAAGTCCAGCTTTGACCAAGGCATAATGAAGACTCCTCATTGCCGGCACAAGGTTATTAGTCCACTCATCATTTTTCCAGAACAAGACTTCGGTACCAACAAATACATATTTGATCTTCGTCTGAGGATGAAACGGGCTTATGTGTTGCTCAACCCATCTTCGTGCTGTGACGGTGTTGGTGAGACCAGGGATATCCCCATTGCCGATCGTGACGGAAACCGAAATACCAGTGTTTGCAAAAGCTCGTAGGACATCGGGATTAGCGTCAAACAGTTTGACGCTATCGAAAATAGTTTGGGTTTTAAGGAAGTTGGCAACCACAGAGGGGCTAGGAAGGTTGTCTGCAGTCATGCCATAGTTCACTCCAATGCCGGTGATGGTCGTGAAGAGTTGGAGGAGTACGCCGACGAGGAGAAATACGGAAGCCATGGTTATGGAAGGCATCGAGACGAAAGGTGATTGTAAAACAGAGAGCTTATGGGAAATCGGTTAACATTCAACAAATATATAGCTAAGGATCGACCAAGTAATGAGCAAAGCTAGATTCTTGGAAAGACTTGTTGGTAAGAAAAAGCTAGATTCTTAAGATGTTTCAAGTAAACCCCTAGCTGAACAAAGCAAGCATTGCGGTTAAGTTAAAACAAATTGCAGTTCTATGCTCGGCCGCCAGAGTTTGATACGACTCGAACCTACGAGAAACAAATTTCAGAAAATGATAAACAAATGAAAGTAAAACACTTAATCATACACGTTATGTTAGAGCACGTATCTGTATAATTAACTTAACAACTAAACTAAACTTAATTAGAATGTCATAATCAATCTCACAACCATATAACTAGCTCAACAACTAAATCAACTCATCTACAACAAACTAGAGATCCAGCGCACTCGAAGCAAGTCCTGGCAGTAAAAGAACGAAGTAATCTGAGTTATTAGCTAAAAGTAGTACAGATAAGTACTTCCCAAAACAGAAACCCAGTAAAAAGAAGAATGAAGCAGCGAATCAAGCAAACCAACAAAGAGAAAACAAGTACAGAAGAACGTAGGGATTTAGCTTGTTAAAATTACACTAAAATCATATACAGTAATCACTGAATCTGGTGTTTTCCTCAAAAGAAAAATTGGAGGAAAGCTGTGGGAGATTAACTTACAAGAAGCAGGTGTTGCAGAGAATGGAAAAGGCAAAGTGAGAAATGGACCTGATAGTGAGGGAAGTGAAAGGGAATGGCCTAATCTTGATGTGGATAAAGGAGGAAAAGGAAAGGTAAAGCTCTTGAACTTTGAACGAAGTGAAGAAGAGAAGAAGAGAAGAAGAGAAGTGAGAGACAGAGTGGTAAGGTCTGTCTATCATCGAATCTATTCTATTCAACTTTCAGAACAGAAAAATGACGTTACGATCACACGTGTCATTGTGTCGGGTGTTTACGTTTCGAGTCTGAACACGGAAAACAAATAAATAAATAAATAATATTAAGGTTCTTAACGGACGACGAGAACAAACATCGGTCCCAATACTACCACATGCTACAACTTTCTATTTAATAAAGGGTAAATTATAAATTTAATCACTAAATTTTACTCTCTTTCCTACTTTACAAAGAGCTTTCAATTTTTCACTAAATTTAATATATTGAGTTTTTTTTTGTCACTCAAATTTATTCTTTTCTTATTTCGTTCATTCAATGGCATTAAAAGCAACGTTGTTCTAAAAAAATAAAATTCTCACTAAAACGATATCATTTTTGCATTTGTATAACATCTCATTGAACGTCGTTAATTATTTTACTGTTGAGTTACTAAAAAGAATATGATGGATTAAATTTAGTGAGTAAATTAAAAAATATATAGTGAGTGAAATATTAGAAAAAATAAAATTTAGTTACCAAATTTATAATTTACCTTTGATAAATCGGGAATTAGAACTGGATTCCTGTACCCTACATTATATAGATTTTCGAGTAATTTAATTTGAATATTTTATTTTTTTATTTTAATTAAATTAAAAAAATGATTCTAAAGTAATATATGTTATATTTTATATACTCTTAATTATTTGATAATAAACTTTGAATCATTCTACTGCTGTTGTTAATACTCGAATCATGACCTTTATAAACAACAATTATTTATTTTATCACTGAAATAAGTTGATTCGAATTAATTTTTTTTTACTTTTAGAGAAATATAATAAGATATAATTATATTATTCAAATTCGAAAAGTAAATTAGAACGGTGGCTCAACTGTATCACTCCTTTATTCACGTTGAGTATACGATTCAAAAAGAAAGAGCGAATTCGGGAAAGCAGTGTGCCATTGTCCGTTGTACAAAGGGCGGTGAACTGAAAATAATTTTTTTAATAGATAAGAAAATAATCATTTAGTATTTATCATACTTATGTTTTTAAATAGATATTTTTATATTACATCTAATATTCCCATGTGACGATTTATATCGGCATAAAGTTATTATGTACAATTTAGTGCCATTGTGTTGTATTAATAATTTAAATTATAAAACAAAACAAAAACAACAAGTTGTTAATAAACAACAATACTTAAGAAGAAAACCATCAATCAAACACGAGTTTGAATTCAAAAGCATTACTATAAATGAACAAAAGCTGGTCTAATCTGTCACGCAAAAGCATATAAAACTAAGAGTAAACAGCACATAGGAGTTGACTCGAATATCACGAGTTAAATAATTTAAAATTATAAAAATAAAATTCGAATGGAATTAAATTTCAGTATATAAAACAATGAATTTGCTTCTCTAATCAAATAAAAAGTACAACTAAACAAACAATGGGGCAATGAACCATCCATTCCCACCCATAGACCTGCATTTTAGAATAAAAACAGTTCCCGTTTCAGTAAGTGCCTTAAAAATGGCCAAAATGAAGATGAAATTAATTTCAGCTCCTACTTAGGAAGACCATAGTTTAAATGGAACGAGCCGCTGCTGCGTATGTTACAGTTGAATTGAAACTCACTTCTCTCCATGCCTAAAACTGCTATGGAACCTAGAGCCACCATCTTAGTTTGCCACACTATCCAAGAAGCTTTGCAACTCCCTCAAACCCTCAGCAGAAAAGCTCCTCCGCACTCTTGCTCGAGGGGCGATCAAGTTGGGGGGTGGATTGGATTGAAAGCATACCACAACCACAGTCAAGTTATCCCCACTTTTCCTCTTCAAAGCTTCATCCACCAGATCCTTACTGCACATGGCTGGATCGTTATGCTCCAGAAGCCTCCGCCTAGCAAAGTCGACTGCATTTTGGCTCCGGAAAACATCCCAAACCCCATCACATCCTATGATCAGAAATTCATCCTCCTCGGTTAGATCTGCAGTCATAAGCTCAGGCTCTGCACTTAGTGGTCCACCCTCTGCACCTTTCATTCCTTCCATGTGCCAATCCCCTAATGCACGAGCCACATTAAGTTGCCCATTAAGGTAACCATCATAAACAGAACCTCCAGATGCCTCAATGCGCCTTCTCTCCCTATTGCACATGGGCTTGTGATCTCTTGACATTTCAATTGCTTTGCCACGACGACATAGAACTGCTCGACAATCTCCAGCATTTGCCACAACCAACATTCTGCAATCAGAATGTAACTCAAGAACCGTCGAGATAATATCATCATTAGTTAACGTGGATGGTAAAATTGAAGTCTGACAGAGAACTTACTTGTACCAAGGAAGCGAGGATCAAAACAAAAAAAAATAGCAAATATGATAAATTCATATCCACTTTATCTTTAATCTACCTAGATTTATAAACAAAACCTTGCAACAGGATTTAAAGCGCTCATGTTCGTATTGTTTAAGCTGATTCATACACCAAAATCTTTGCCAACAAATTAACACTACAGATCATCACAGAAACAATGTAGAAGTGTTATTACTCTAAGGTCATAGGTATCTTAAATTGTCACTCTAATAAGAAGCAAGTGCAAACCATATGGAAAAGGTAATTCAGAATACAACATGCAACCTTCAACTGAAACCATGTTTGTTGGCTTTATTTGAATACTAAATTAGTATGACCAAAGAGACATCATTTTTATTGCTGGAAAACAGGTGAGTGAAATGGATGAGGGGAAAAGAAGGGGGCGAATTATCCAACAAAAGAGAGTTTCCTGTAGTAACAGCAGCCAGTTCAAGAAAAAAAGTCTCCGCAATAGAACAGGTAACCAATATGGCTTGGCAGCCATCCATGGTTTTATCAGTTAAGACGCATCAGCAACAATGTAATTATTTGACAATGCTTCCAGAGTAAGGGCATGAAGGGATGCTATTGCAGTACAAATCAAGCTAAATAAAAGAATAAATCAAATAAAAATACTTTCCATTAGCAGACAATTCTAACCTCCTAGAACAAGAGCTACAAAGCAGTGGCACCAGAAGCAAGGTCTGAATCCAATGAACAAGCTTTTGCAAAAGCAGTATCAGTTTGAAGAAATGCAGAAGCAACAACCCTCTCAGTCTCTTCAGGAAAGTCTTCATCCTTAAAGATGAACCTTGGCAAATGATAGCAAGCAAAGTCAGCAGCATGCTTCCCACCATGTCCATCGAACACCTGGTCGCCAAATAAGTTGAAAATAGGAACGCTAATCTTCTACCAAAGCATAAACAGATGTAAAGTAATCTCATCAGTTCCGATCAAAATCGGCCATATCCCTATGGTTTATAGAACTTTATACAATCCTAGGTCATCTCCCGGGCATTTTTCTTTCTTTTTGCAGGTAAGATCATGAAAGGAAGCACCAAACCTTCTGAGAAACTAATAGAAAAGTAGCTTTCAATGCTTTGTGAATGAAGTTAACAGTTGAGATCCAAAAGAACATAGTACAAAACTACTGATTAGAGAAATGTACTTGAAGAGGAAAACTACTCAAAAGAAATGTCAGGTCTTAAAACATACTTTACCATGATTATAGTTTAAAATAAAACAAGCACACTAGAGGACTAAAGGTTTCATACCCCATAAAAGGCACGGGGCCCATCAGCGAAATTCTTGAGACCGTAATCAAGCATAAAATCATCAACACACAGATATACATCTTCCATGCATGTTCTAAGCCCTATGTCAGCCCATGCCCCAGAACGGACAACAGGGATGAACTCAGCACCATGGTTCTCCACCACGTGTCCATTTCCAACATCAATATCCAATGCCTTTGACTTCACCTGCTAAAATTAAAATCAAAATCCTATCTCATAAAAAACAACACGTGTAGACATTTCATCAGAAGAAAACAAACTTCTAGAATTCTGAAAACAACTCGCAGCAAATATGGTTCCTTCAAGGTAATATTATTAAGAAAGAAAGAAAACTTCCAAGCATGGCAAATACTCAGAGAAACCTCGAAATTCTTAACAATCTACAAAATTTGCTTCCAATGAAAAACCCTTCCATTTATTTCCAATCAAAAGGGAAACCTTGGAGAATCGCATATATGATCATTCTATGCAAGACTATACAAGTAAACTAAAATCTCGTAATTTAACAGAGTGCACAAACTCCTTCACAAGTAAAAAAATCACCGCCGATTAAAAATGTAGCCTACCGACATAAAAAATAAATAGGAGAAAGGAAAACTCACAAGAGAGGGGTGTCGAACGAGGGACTTCTTACAAGGCTTCAAAACGGCATCACCGTTAGGACATTGCAGCCCATACGACGGCGTTCGAGGATGCGGTGGCTTACCCTCGCTGGTGCTCGCATTATCTAGACGACCAAATCCGTTGTTTCCCTCCATCATCACATTCTCCAAATTCAACCCAGCATAACTTCAAACACAATCTTTTAACCTGTATACCTCGATCTCGAGTCAACTCTGCTCAAGATTCTTATAACAACCAAGCAAATGCAATAACAACAACTAGGTGAATCCCATCAATGAGTGTTGAATTCTCCCCATATCCCAATTACGAAAGAATATATCATATTAAAAAACAACCGATTTTCTCGAGATTTAAAGGTTTCCGATAGTAAGGTTTAGAAAAAGGGACTAAAACGAAATTAGGGTTTAGAGAAAAGGGAGGGAAACAAAATTATACGATTATTTTTCCCCGTGCACACAGAAGAAGAGAGAGAAGCTTTGGGCGAATCCGGCGAGAGCATCAAGAGGGGTGATTCATTTACAGCTGAAAAGCTGAATGGTCGATTCTTAAAGTCAAGCGGTGTGACCTCTAAACGGTGTCTGTTTAGCCATTTTTTTATTCGGATTTTACATTATGCAATTTATACAATTAATTAATTATCTAGGTTTATTAAATGATTCTAATGATTAAAAAATGATCCACTTCATCTCAGTGATTTAAATTCAAATAATGGTTTTTATAGAAAATAGGACAAAATCATAGCAGCTTTAAATGTTTAAAAATAATAATTAATTATTTAATTACAAAACATTATCATGAATACTAAATATTCCAATTAATTCCAAATACAGCCTATAAGATAATTATTACGAAAGATTAATTGCTTTTTTATTTAATTATTTCTCTATATCTTATGTCGTTTGTTTAGTTTTTCATACTTTTCAATGCTGACGTGAATATTAGTTTTGAGTCAGTTGTTAATTTTTACTTTTCATTAGTCTCATGATATTTATTTGGTTATATTTCAAATTAAAAAAAATAACGATATATCTCTTTGATGATTGTAATGCTAATAAATACTATATTATACAGTATGAATCGTACGATCTTAATGATTAAGAGATTGTTATTTTTTCAAGTTTCAGGGTTGAATACTACGAATGTCTGAGGTATAAACTTTCGTCATCAAATGATTAAGAGCCTTTGAACAAATAATATTGTACATTTACTCGATATTATATTATATAATTCAAGTTTTATTAATGCCATCGATTTTATTGGATTTTGAGATACTTTTAAATGATAAATGCAATAGTTCCAGCTTGATCTGCATGTGTTACCACGTGCCAATTACAAATGAATTAAAACGAAACACTTCTTTATTATTTTTTTCAATACTTCAAGCAAACGAGATTATAAATTTAAACCGAATTAAACCGACATTATCTTAATATTTTACCATAAATTTATTAATTAAAAATGAATTAATCTTGGAATAGAAGACTTTTGGTATTGGGCCTAGATTATAAGTCCGATTAAACTTAAGGTTGACCAGCCTAAGTTTTCATTTCCTTCGCCTGCTTCGGGTACCGTAGTCATTATATCCTATACTATTCCGGTGATGTGTCCGATTAGGATTTGATTTGTTTTGTTCCGTTCCCGGCGTCTCCGTTCCAATTCCGCCGTGTCAGACACCGGTACGAGGGGTTTCCAGCGTCAGTACAAATCTTTATCCTCTTTAACAAAGGGTTGGGATTAGGCATTTAAACGAACACGAACGAGGATTTTCATGTTCGTTCGTTTAACTTTAATCGAACAAATGAACGTACACAAACATAAACAAACGAAAAATTTCTTGTTCATGTTTGCTCGTTAACGAATGTAGTTTGTTCGTGTTCGTTTATTTAAATGATAAAAGAACACAAATGAACGAACATAAACAAACACAATAAACGAACGTAAACATACACAAACAAACACAATAAATGTACATAAACGAACGTAAACAAACTTAAATGAAAATATTATTATTTTCTTTCCTAACAGTTTTAGGATTATAGTTTATTTAATTGTTTTGAGTTTTTTTATATGTATCTAAAATTAATTCAATATTAAAATATTTATGGCATCAGATTAAAACTTATTGGGTTTTAATATTTTAAATGAGTCTAAAGAGATTGGGCTAAATATAAATAAACGCGCATAAACAAACATATTACCAAACGTTCACGAACGTAAATGAACGAACGATCCATCTATTCATGTTCGTTTATTTAATTAAACGAACGCAAAATCTTGTTCATCTTCGTTCGTTTAATAAATAAACGAACATAAAAGAACTTCCCGCCAAATAGTTCGTTGAACGTTCGGTTCGTTTACAGACATAGCTTGAATTAGATTCGACCAATAAGAATTGTGCTATTGTTATTACTAATATTCTGAAGTGGGCCTTTAAGTTGATTTCCATAGGCCCGATAATAGGAAGCTTTGAGATGACTCCCATGTTCAAAGAAACAATCTCTTCCAACATTCGAGGAGACTCCGGCTCTCAGCATGTACTATTTTTCATCCTCGTACCTTTCTATATATCCATCGAGAGTGCAAGTCTTTAATATAAATATATTATTTTATAATTATTATAAATTATTTTAAAAAAAGTTTCAAAAAATAATTAGGTAAACTATACATTTATTGTCTAAACTATCAATTTTGATGCATTTTATGGCTTAAACTTTTTTTCTCTTCAAAATCATACCTAACATTTAATTTTTATTTCCTTTTAGTATACGGGATGAGTATAACCCTAGTAGACGAAATACCAATCTGAATGATGAATCACGAGAGAATAATGGATCACCCAACATAATTTAATTTTAAGCCCATCAACGGCTAACGATATAGATAAGAGGATGAAAAAGTCAGAGAATTTATTGTTGATTTGAGAAGATTATGATATTTTCTGATGAAATAGAAATCATAATCATGTTCATACGATCAAAAAATGTGCGAATTGAAAAGTTTATATCATATCGATCGATAGATGCGACGACCAACGATCATAGACACAATGATTGACGAGTCTATTCGTCAAATTTTTAATAAAAAATATTAAAATAAACTAAAATAAAGTTATATATACTTAAAAAAATAAAAAAAATAAAAAATTAAAACATATTAAAATTAATTGTTTAACTTTGCCCCGATGCTAATCGTCACCGATGAGGAAAGAAAAAGTTGTGAATAGCAATTCATCGTCATCTCGTGTCCATCCCCAGCCGTCGTATTAACTTCGGTGTTCGTGTGATGTCCCCTCCATGGTTAAATCCAACGACTCTCTTCAAATCGGAAACACCAAATCCGATGCTGTTAAAATCCTGCGATCAATTTTTTTTCCAACGGGGAAAGAGCTGACAGAACCGGTTAGACCGACACGTGTCTTTCGTTTTGGATTCCAAAATATGCCCTCCACCGTCAAATCAAATTGCTCTATCCTCGTGCGTGGCCATCATTTCAACGGCGTCAATAATACGGTAATTCCCTAACCACTGTCTAAACGTCTCAAGGTTATACAGTCTTTTCACGATCGTAAGCCGCACCTCCACATTTCATTGGCTGACGGAAGCTGAAAGGCAGTCGTACCACCTGACTCGCAGTCGTGACGTGGATTTATGTCACGTGACATCACTATCGATTTCCGGACTCCGGGGAAGGACCTGCTACATGACGTAATCGTATTCTGTAAAGGGGAAACCGTACGTACTTTTACCCTATTTTATTGGTTGCTTTGTCCGTATAAACGTTTTTTCATGGCTTAAGGATGGCGTTTGGTGCTTAATACACTTAATTTATCGTCTATATTATAATTTTGTATCAATTTTTTTAAAATTTGTTGAATTATATTATCTTATATTTTATCTTTATCTTAAAATCTTAAATTATAATTATTGAGTTAGATTTAGGGTTTATATTTTAGAGGCTATAATTTAGGTTTTAAGTTAGGAGATAAAATATAGAATGATATAATTATGTATTTTCAATGTTAAATTAATACGAAAATTTGATTGAAACAAAAGTGATAAATTCAATATACTACGAAGACAAAAGTTTTGCATTTCTTTTCAATTAGATCAATAATTTTCATCGAACATAATTGTCAATTTGACATCCCGTGTAAGAAAATATATGACCGTTGCTAAAATTTAACGTTAAGTTTTAAGAAAATTAAATGTTTAAATATTTAAATTTATTAAAATTGATAGTTTATACATTAAATACGTTAAATTTTTAACGGCGTGTTGTTAAAATAAAATAAAATAAATATTATATTAAAAATTTAAATATTAAATAGGCTGTCATTATTAGTTTTAATACCAAATACACAATTTACCGTATGATATACAGGTCGATTCAATGCTCGAGTCATTACATCTTTCTTCAAGAAAACTTATCTTCGCGTCTTTGGTTGAAGATCCGATGTTTGACAGACAATTTAAGTTGATGCATATATGTAAAATGAAAAGAAATGGGGAAAGTAGGGGCGCAATGGAGTAGTAGATGGCGGTAGGTTTAGGTCGGTCCAATATTTGGTTTTAGGCATGCAGCAGAACAGCTCGATTTATATGGCTTTAGGCATACAGTTCGATGATACATTAAATACCTATATTTTACCCAGCCGACCTATGGTAGTTAAATATATTAAGATAAATTATACGAATAATCTTATATTTCTATTCATCCAATTTCGATCATCAATTTAATAAAAAAACGATTTTATTCTCTTATATTATTGATTTGTTTAGTTTGATTCCTCCTTTTTACCATCATTAAATGTTAATGTTAAAATTTTCTTATATTATACCTACGTAACGAAATGTAACAGCATACATAACATCAACGTTTAGCTCATAAAAGTCATGCCGTGTAGTGAAGCCGTGTTATTTTTTTAGGTTTAAAATCAAAATAAATGTCGAAATTATATCTCTTTCTAAAATAAGCGCTTAAACAACTTTTGACTAAGTATGAGGCTTAACGTTACAAATATTATCCATTTAAGTATATGGACTGTCAACGATTTAATTTTCTCATTAAGTGACCCGTGTCAATTTTTTGATAATTTTAAAAATTTTATTTAAAATTATACATTAAAAAAACAAAGTTTTTAAATAAACTCAAAACTTTGAAAACTTTCATTTCAACACGCCGGCCCGGCCGCCGTCTTTTGCCGTCAACGAACCTCCACCCGAAATTTCCTCTCACGACGAGCAAAACAATCATGAAATCGTGACTGATCGACGGCCAATCGACGAAAACTACGATGACGTATGAGTAGAAGGATGTCATGGACTACGTCGGTGACGGTAATCGTGGCCGGAAATGATGACGCGAATTAAGGTTGGAAATTGAGATTTGGGGTTGTTTTATAAGATAAGAAAAGTTTTTTTTAAATATCATAATATTTTTAAAAAAATAAATTTTAAACTCACCTGATTTTGACACGTATCACCTAAATGAAAAAATTAACATCATTGACTACCCTAATACCTAATTGGATTTGTAACGTTAGACACCTGAACGAATTAAAAAATCGTTTAAGTACGTATTTAAAAATATAATTTAAACATTTATTTTGGTATTAAACTTTTTTTTATAACTAGCCGTGGAAATAAAAGACATCGAGAATCAAAGCCGTATATAGCACATCAGTATTGTGGGCTCCAACTGTGTGTGTGTATGTATATGTACAAGATCTCAGCAAAGCCCCTTTAGATCCCTTTGTATCCAAACATCAGTCATTGATGTTGTTCCATCTTCATTTCTACACCCAACAGATCACTCATATATATATATAATTACGTAAAAGAAAAGTTAAAATATACCAACACAATATGAAATAAATAGCATAAAACATAACACGTATAACATGAATTATTAATATTTTAATATGATAAAAAATATTAATATATTATTAGTACATACTTATGATTGAACTGAATTAGATTTTTATATCCAACTTAAACTTGCATCAAATTACATCTTCAATGGTTTTATATTAGGTGTAATTATTTATTGTTTATTCATTTAAATTATACTTAAACATAACTTAATTCACTTTCATTCCTATCGTGTTTTTGGGCATGCGTGTGCAATACACTGTTCACATCAAGTGTTTGTATAGCACACATGTAGTTTTAGGGTAAAGTGCACGAACGGTCCCCAAGTATAGGATATTTCTTTATTAGGTCATTTGACTGTTAAAAGTTATAGAGTAGTCGTTTGATCATAGAGTGTTTATTTGTCGAGTCCTCAATTATTAAAAGTTACAAAATGATTACTCAACTATTCATTATGTTCCAAACTCGTCATATTTAAAAAAAAATATGAATGATATTATGAGTTGAATATCCTATTAAAATGATATATTATGAGTTGAATATTCGTTGAGTGTGATATGATAAAACATTATCTTAAAATCTCAAATGAGTTAATATCCTACTAAAATTTTAGCATCCAGCTTAAATAGTCATTAAATTTTTTTTTTGCAAAAAAAGACGAATATACAATGAATAGTTGAGTGATCATTTTGTAGCTTTTAATATTAGATGACTTAACAAAGTAACATTCTATAATTAAAATATCATTTTGTGTGAACTTAATAAAATAATATCCTATAGTTGGGACCATTTGAGTACTATACCCTATTTGTATATTGATATCGGATTAGTTGATAAGAATGAGAACAAAATTGGCCAAAACTTCTTATAAATCAATCAATAATATAGTTGTCTAAACATGAAAAAGAAAAATAAAGTGGGGAAATATTAAAATCTGCATGGAGAACTCAGAAACAACCTTGAGAAAAGGAAAAAAAAATCCTTTTCCTTAACCTTCACGCCTCCATTAATACCTATTACCTACTGCTAAAATAAATTGCCACTTACAATCATAAAGAGAAATAACCCATGTTTTTCCCTGCAGTAATAATCCCCTCCCACCGTTGACTCTTGGGTTTCTGTTTCTCTCTCTTTTGAGTGCCTTTCCACTCCCTTTTAAAATCCCACATCGTCTACATGAAACTTTTATGAATCGAGGAAACAGAGCTTTACAGAGTGAAAAGAAAAGGGAAAAAAAGATAACTGCTGAGGTTTTCTCTCTTTCTTCTTAAGCCTTCTTTCACTATGGGTTCTTTTAAAGACGAAGAACAGCGACATCATGGTTACAACGAAGCTAACTGCGTTTTGGTTCAGGGGCCTATCATTGTAGGTGCAGGACCCTCTGGACTAGCAGCCTCGGCTTGCCTTAAACAACAAGGTGTATCTTCCCTTATCCTTGAGAAAAGTGACTGCATTGCTTCTTTATGGCAACATCGGACGTATGATCGTCTAAAACTCCATCTTCCCAAGCAGTTTTGTCAACTCCCACTCCTTGGGTTCCCTCAAAACTTCCCCAAGTACCCGACCAAACACCAGTTCATCTCTTACATGGAGTCCTACGCTTCACATTTCTCAATCCAACCGAGGTTCAACCAGGCGGTGATGAACGCCGAGTTTGATCACGTTACGGCATCTTGGAGGGTTAAAACTCAAGACTCCGAATACATTTCAAGGTGGCTCATTGTTGCCACTGGTGAAAATGCCGAGCCTGTAATTCCGGACATTTCGGGTATCAATATGTTTAAGGGTAACGTCCTTCATACGAGTTTATACAAGTCTGGCTCCGAGTTTGAAAACCAAAGGGTTTTGGTTATCGGATGCGGTAACTCCGGCATGGAAGTCTGCTTGGACCTTTGTCGATACAATGCAGTTCCTCATTTGGTTGTTCGAAACACAGTAAGTTCATTTCATACTCCAACTTATACATTTTGGATTGTTTTGGTGTTGCTCATGTTATTTATTTTCCGACTGATTTTCAGGTGCATGTACTGCCGAGGGAGATGTTCGAATTCTCGACATTTGGTATAGCCATGGCACTTCTCAAATGGCTCCCTGTGAAGCTAGTGGACAAGTTGCTTTTGCTGGTATCCAACTTCACCTTGGGCAACACGGATCAAATGGGTCTCCGGCGGCCGAAAACGGGCCCGATTGAGCTCAAGAATGTCACCGGAAAGACTCCGGTGCTCGATGTCGGTGCACTATCACAAATAAAATCTGGTAAAATCAAGGTAATGCAAGGTGTCAAGGAGATCACACGAAATGGAGCCAAGTTCATGGATGGACAAGAAACCGAGATTGATTCAATCATATTGGCAACCGGATACAAAAGCAACGTGCCTACGTGGCTCAAGGTACTATATTAACGTACTCTTTTGCATGTTTTTCAGATAATTAATTTTTATCGGCAGTAACTTATTTGCCTTTAATGGAAATATAGGGGTGTGATTTTTTCACCAAAGATGGCATGCCGAAAACGCCGTTTCCTAACGGATGGAAAGCGGGGAAGGGATTGTACACAGTCGGGTTTACAAGAAGAGGGCTTCTAGGAACGGCTTCTGACGCCGTTAAGATTGCTAGAGACATAGGTGAACAATGGAGCATGGTCAATGACTGTAATAAACAAGAATGTAAAATGTAATACAAGTTTGTGCAGAATATTTCGTAATAAAATAGAATGTATTTTAATTTCAATTTCTATTAGAAAGTCGTGTTTAAATGTATAAATATAGTTTTTTTTTTAAAAAAAATTAGAAACTATTAGTAAACTGTATAAAAGAAACGAGAGATGTTCATATAGAAATAGACAATGCATTATATAAATTCAAATAGAAATACAAAACAGTAGAGATTTTTTTTTCTTTTTCATATAGAAATAGACAAATGAGGGCAGAGAAGCAATGAGAAGGCAATTGGTGTGACTGAACACTTCAGTGCTGTAAGTACCCATTCCTTAGCAGCGTTGGTAAGTACCCATGACGCCGAGTACACGGTATATCGCAACGCACAACTTTGTCTGCATCTAAAATCTACAGTCTCTTCTGAAATTTACATTTAATTATATATATATATCATACATCAGCCTAATTTAACCTTAGTCTAATGTAAGGTTAAAAAATAAAAAAAAAATATTATAAGATGGAAACTTATTATACAAAAATGTAACATTTTCGGTTTATTTTCATTATGCATTAGCATTAAATTAGGCAGGCTTTCAATCTCCATGGAATTTGGTTTCTTGTTTTCTCTTTCTGCTTCATGTTGATAATTGAGAAAATGATGGGGCGATCTGACGCCTTCCCTTCCATTGTACGACTTTGCTTTTCTTCATAAAACGGATTGACAGCTCTGCTTTGTTCATCTCATTGCTCTCCACTTAACAGTCTATTCGCTGATTGCTGATGCTAACAAATCCCTTCTATAATACAAATTTACAGTGATAGAGAAGTGAAGGGATTTGGATTCTGGGAAGAGCATTGAATTCGAATATCACTATCACACGATTCCAAAAGGCATGCGTTCTCTCACGTCACTCTTTCTCTCACTGACCCTTTCTTGTTTGGCACTGAGAAGAGGCAGATTGCATTGTTTAATGATCAAACAAACACAGGTTTTCTCGATTTTTTCGCTTTGCATGCTCTCCCCATCTGCTCGACGTATTGCCTGGTCCATCCTTTTACTTCACCAACACCGGGTAATTGGTCATCTTTTAAAAATGGATTTCACTTTCAGAGGTGGGTTTTGATTTTTGAAATCAACAGGGTGGCGCGTGCATTAAACGCGAAGATGCAGGTGGATGGCGGGAACTCGGGGATCGATGCAGGGGCGTATCTATGCAATGCAGGTATAGATTGGAATGACATGGCATGCATATGTACTGATCGAAGACTGATGTTTGTGCAACTATTCATTTACTGGATATAACAGTTTTATTATCTTTCTTTGGATCTTGTTGAGATGATGATGAAATAATATTCCACACCGCCATGGTTCAGTGCTGGAATAATATTGGGCCCACTTTGTATCACTGCATTTTGCTCACTGCGTCGACGTTATCTTAGCTGACAGCAGATGGGAGAAGAAATGCCAAAGAGAGCCATTCCCATGCCAGCTTTACCAAACACATTTGGGTGAATATTCGATCGAGTCAAATAATTCAGCCCCTCCATCGGGAAGACGAAGGTGGCTTCACCTCATCGAAACCAAATTTGGAGAGTGGATCATGTTGTGTATACCCCCTGATTCCTTCGTCTTCGCGGTCGGATATCTTACGGTAATCACACCAGACGCTACTTGGTTTTTCAATTTCATCTTACAGTACATAACTGAACCAGCATTGAATTTCCAAATAAAAAATGCAGGCGTGGAGTAAGAGAAGAATGTTTGCAGGGAAGCATAGGGTGATGCTGAACAGAGACAAAGGTCGGTGTTCTTTGGGAGCATTTGTGGTTCCGAAGGAGGGTACAATCATTAAAACACCGAAAGAGAGTTGATGAGGAAAATCCTCAAGTTTTCAAGGATTTCGATTTCATGTACTTCGTCGATTATGCAAACTCAGATGGTTCATTGCGAATTGACTCAGCTAAGAAGCTGTTTTCATATGCTGCTCTACCATGAAAATAAGATAAAAATTCGAAACGTATTAAGCATCAATGACAGGCATGAAACAGATAGCTCTTCCTAATAAGTAGGGATAGCAGCAAGTCAATATCCGCAATTTCTGTAATATCCAGATTCGAACTACGCTTAAACTTTATACCTCTCTTTATCTTCAGTGCCAGATTCCGCTGCTTGAACCATATTTCTTCCATCTCTCGCCATAACGACTGTGCCTTGAGGAATGCCTGTAATTTTATACAGCAATGAACACCATAAACATACTAAAACTGGACCCTTTCATATCAATTGCGGAATTCATATTTAGATTTAGAAGGATCACCTGTTTGTATTGGGACTCGATCGCCGGAACCAGTTGCTTGACTTACATTACCAGCAACGGCTGTCTTTCCCCGAAGTTCCCGTGAGAATGTGATGCTACCAACTGCTTCAGGTTCCCCATTGGATACATAATTTTCACCAACTGTCCTCACCGCAGATTTAGGAGAATAAGTTGTGAACCAAGATCCTCCGTTCGAGCCAGACAATGCCATTATTACATCTGCCTGAAATAACCATACAGCATATAGTTGTCATTAACAGAAATGTATATTAAGAAACAATATACCTGACATGATATTCACGTGACATATTTTAAGATTATGCAGCCATTAAATATCATGCTTGTTTAACAAAAGTGTGGCTGCAAACTAACCCTCTTCAAGCTTCAGAAAACTAGAATCATAAAAGATTCCCAAAGCTGAAATGTTGCACCGACTGGAGCTAAAATCGGTGATTAACAGGCATGAGGCACCCTAATAGCCAAAGCCAATGTGAAGCAACAAGTTATAACAGACAATATAACCGCCAGGTAAACTCTAATAACAGCCAATTTTCCACTTGCTTAGAACCAGTATCTCAGAAAATTGAGCAAGAAAGGTAAAATCTCAGTGGCAATCGGATTTCCAAGTCTAAAAATCTTCGGTCTCTCAATGATCAATGGTAACTTCTTATTCATTGGTACAGTGGCAAAGGATTGTGCTTGATTAGGCACCTTTGTTTGGAATCCGTGTTTTGTTAGTGCTCCTATGTTGGTGAAAAAACAGCATTCAGTTTTTCTTAACAAGTTGAGCACAATCTGTCCGTCCTACTAAACCGAGTACACGAATCGAAAACATATGAAAAGGAACATATCACAGGTTCATTCCTCCTAATCTCCAAGCCATCAGGGAGACCAGAAAAATCAACAGAGCTATCGCACCTGATGTTTCAGAAAACATGATGGCATATCAAATCTTATGAGAACTTCCAAGTCCAGTACAAAGATACGGATGTAGGTCCGATATCGAGTTATACCATATATGGTGTTAAGCTCAACAATCCTCTTGTGCATCACATTGATTCAATCGGCTACACAGAATTTTGAAACCTAGTCGCACTAGCTATTAATGGATTATATAAAACAACTATGATATCAACTTATCATAGCCGACGGAGACCTGAATGTTCAATTAGATGAAATACTTGAATCATATAGAAGTTTATACAAGCAACCCTGACGGAAAACAATTGAAATTAAAGAACTTAAGGTCCATTAGCATATAATAAGAAACTGACCTTGTTTGGATGCACATCATCAAAGACATGGGCCTGACCAGCATAAAATATAGTCATTTGTCGGCTGGCAGTTGTTAATCCCTGTTGACTGAAGCACAAAAGAAGGCATTGCATATATCATCTCGACATTTCTTTTCTTTGCGGAGCACGACAATCAAAAGCAAGAAACAAAGACTATTATATTCACCTTGGAGGAACTAAGGACTCTGTTTCTGAAATATAAGCACCAGACTTGGGCCGTTCTCCACTTGACACTATCCCAAATGAACCCTTTTCAGTGGGAACACTACTAGCATTAATAGAAGACAAAATTCCAGGGCCTATAATTCTAGTTCTAGATCCTTCATCAGCAGCAGCCTGAGAGATACCAGATGGACCAACATTTGTATCCTTGGACCTGTTTGAAGATATTTGATGCACAAAAGGTGCAAAGTGACCACCACGTGAACCATACTGAACTGCGGAGGGGACAGACCGCTCCCATTTGGTAGCATTACCTTCAAGTCTGCTACAAGTGGGAGGCTGCAATATACGAGATGTAGAAGAATGGCGCATCAACTTCATACCAAGGAATACTTCGTCCTCATTGGACATTCTAGGTCGCTCTTCTCCGTCCCCATTGTGGAGCATCTGAACACAAACATAAAGAAAAATATTTAGAACTTAGGAATAACTAACAAAAATGGAGTGTTTCTCTTTCGCTTGGAGAAGATAGAAGTAAAACATGATAAAGACACAATATCGACAAACACCTTCATCAAATGCAAGCTCTCAAGAGATTCATGAGCCATAAAGGCCAAATCCAAATTACTCCTCTTACTTCCTGCCAAACTGTTGCTTATATCTGGCCCAGATATTTCGCTCCTTGGACCGTAGTATGGAATCCCTCAAGATGATTTCCGACCTGTCTTTCTACTCATTGATGAGAAAATGGATCAAACTTCAATCGAGATAGGTTGAATCTCAACTCAGAAGATTACATATTATTATGAGCAAATGTAACAAGCTCGAAGATTAGGAATGTCAACATACTGAGATAATATGCATATAATTATGAGCAAAACGTGTAAGAGCTAACTAGCAACACATAATGCTTAACGAAATACTGCAATTATGTAAAGCTTTTTGTTCGCAATAGATGACAACATGTAAGGTATGGCTCATAAATATACCGGTAAAGAGGACAGGAGATGGAGCGGAGTGAGCGAAGCGAACGCAGCGAACATCAACTTTCCTTACAAAGAAAGTCTCGTAGAGGGGGTTACGATTATGTGGGTTGGGGGTGCGCCCCGCGGTACGGTACAAGGTTAATTTTGTAATTATGTACCAGGGTTTTCTATTATAAATAGAGATGTAACCTAAACCTATAAGAATGAATAAAATTTTCTAGCGCCGCCTAGGCACCGAGGACGTAAGCACATTGCCGAACCTCGTTAAAATTCTTGTGTTCTTTCGTTTACTTTGCCCAATTTATCAACACAACATTAGGTACCAAATAAAGGCATCAAACAGCAGCATAAAATCAAACACCATAATGGCTTAACCTACCTCCAAAAAGTAGACAAATCAGAGAACTACAAATTCACCACTGAAAGTGAAACCATAATGATAACCCCTTATTTTTAACTCTATTTGGTCCAAAGTAAAATAACCAGAGAAAATAAAACATGTCAAGCAAAAGCAAAACTACCCATCAAACCATACAACAATAATCATATTTTCCTAATTCCATCATTCCCGAATGAGCGACTATAGTCTGAGTTTTAACATGAAAAAGGAATAAAGAGAAACTAAAAACCCAAGTAAGATTACGCAAAGCTAAAAGCAAACAACCTCGATTAAAACTTCTTAGCGTTGAAGAAAATGAAGCAAAAAATAATAAGAAAAACCTGTAAAGGAAAGATGGCGAAACGAACTAGAACCCAGATCGCAGGTGGAAGAGATGGGTCCACGTCCAGCTCCACCACCGCCACCAGAAGAAGCGCCGACGGAGGCTGAAGGAGACGGGGAAGCATCTGGAAACCTTGCATCACTGGCCTTAGGGGCTAAAACGACAGAAGAATTTGCAGGTTTCGTACCCAGGAAGTCGTGGAACATTGTTGGCTTTACTTGCTGTTGGTGTTGCAAATGAATCGGGGTGTTGTTAATTTTGCTTTGTTGAGCCATTTTCAGAACGGCCATCTCATCATGATAACAAATATAGTCTCCACATCATCATCATTCATCTGCAGTTGCTTCTAAATTATCACTTTCTTCGTCAAAAAGAGCTCGATTTTTTTATTTAAAAAATAGGGAAATGAAGACGGTGGGGGGCCCCGGGCCCCGGGGGTTGTGAAACACTCAGAATCAAAGTCCTTTTATGAGGAACTAGGACAGAGAAAGGAAGCATTAAAAAGCAAAAGTATTTTTTTTATCCTTCTTTTCCCCCAGTTTTTATTGGGTGATTCTTTAACTTTTCTACGTTCTCTGTTTGATCTCTGTCCGAATGTTGGGATATTTATATTAAAAACGAATTTGGAAATATAGTCGAAGTTTACGTTGTGGTAGTCAATGTTCGCATTGTGAATATGGAAATTGATTTGTCATATCGGAGATCGCGTTACGAATTATCGATCGTATTACGATTTAGTTGGTCATTTTGATAAATCCAAAAAAAATTAATTAAAATCATATATTATAAAGTATTTTTTGTAACTGAAGTTATTTTCTCTTAATAATAACATGTGAAAAACAACAATATCACAGGCACAAAATCTAAGGTAATGATTCATCTAAGATTAAATATGCTGACACCAAGATAATATAATTTCTACTTATTTGATATTTAAATTATAATCATATACTTCGGATGTTAGAGATTGAATCGAATTTATCACGCCACAGTCACACACGACGAATATTAAGGAATTATTTATATCTGTCAGTAATTACTACTAATAGAATCTAAGCCAATAACTTTATTAAAAATAAATAAAACTGCTGATTATCAAGTTAGACATGCATAAGAAAATCACGAACTAACTTATTTCAGTAATTAAATGAATCGTTATTATTTTTAGAGGTTACATGTTTAAGTAATTAATAAAAAATAAGGCTTAAGGGTCAACTTTGCCCCTGTAATAGACTTAATTTATTATTTTCACCCTTATCGTATTTTCGTATCAATTTAACTCTCGAAGTTGCTCAATTGTATCATGTTATACCTTACCCCTAATTTAAAACCCTAAATTATAAACCCTAAGTTGAGTTTAAGGTGTTAGGTTTAGAGGTATGAGATTATGCTTTAGGGTATAGGGTTTGTAATTTATGTTTTAAGTTAGGGTATTGAATGGTGCAATCGAGAACTTCGAGGGTTAAATTGATGTATAAATACGATACGGGCGAAAAATAATAAATTAGGTATACTACATGAAATTTTGCCTAAAAATAATAATTTGTAAATTTGAAAAACCAAAACATTTATATCCCCCCCTAAAACAAAAGGGTCTATTGTGGACCATTTGATTTTGCCCAAGTGTTCGAATGGATCAGATTCCTTCTTCAGACCCCAAATTTCACCTGAGCATGAAAAAGATAATGATTTACTTTGAGGAAAATCAATTCAAATATCGTAAAACACCAAGTTCACAGCTACATGCGTTCTATTCCTAAGTTCGTTTTCTTAGTCTCAATTAGATATCATCATGGATCGGTTCATGTTAAATCTTTTATTCATCTGAATTTGATTCGAATAAAATATATTTTTATGTCATCTGATCTGATTTGAGTTTACGATAGCTTACTGTTTAGTTTTAGATGTCTGGCTTTATTATGCGGCCGTCTTTATTAATGGTTTAAGGGTTGAAGTTTGACACAAAATTGCACCTCAAGTTCAATTATTTCCAGTCATTTAACATACCGTGTTTGCAGTGCATAAAGCTAAAGCAATAGGAAGAGAATGTTGAATCTATGTTATAGTAGCCACAATCGTTGGCTAAAACTAAATATCCACACAGATGGATATATAGAGTCTGCATATAATTTCCTAATTATTGGAAATAGAAGAATATGTTAATTCTCTTTCATCTTTCTAGATATTTAGTTTTTCTCTAGTCCAAAAAAAGGGATAAATTATGTGCTTTGATTCATTTTAGTATTTGAACTTTTAATTTTTTGAAACCATACCTAAAGTTTAATTTTTATTTCATTTTAGTACATCGTTCTAAATTTAACGTCAAGTTTGGAAAAAAAATAAAAGTTTAAATACTAAAATAGACCAAAATTGGTAGTTTAGGTACTAAGCGTGTGAATTTTTAACGACGGTACTAAAATGAAACAAAAACTAAACATTAGGTATGCTTTTGAAAAAATTAAAAGTTTAGCTACTAAAACGAACCAAAAATGATAGTTTACCCAATAAGAAAAGGGTAAATTACGTGTTTAGTGCATATACTATTAGTTTTCACTCGTTTTAGAATCTAAACTTTCAATTTTTTCAAGACAATACCTAAAATTTAGTTTTTATTTCATTTTAGTATCGTTGTTCAAAATTTGATGTTAAATTTTAAAAAAAATTGAAAGTTTAGGTACTAAAATGGGACAAAACTGATAGTTTAAGTACTAAAAATGTTAAGTTTTAACGGTGGAGTAAAATGAAATGAAAACTGAACGTTAGGCATAGTTTTGAAAAAAGTGAAAGATTAAATACTAAAATGGACTAAAACTATTAGTTTAAGTATTAAATGGGTCATTTACCCTAAAAGGAAATAGAAGGTGACATGCCTCGTGTCAAAAGCTTGCTCCCTTGTCCGACGTTGGCGCCTTCTCCTTAATTCAAATGAAAAATGATCCTTCTAATTTGAAAAATCAGCTAAAATATTCAAACGATTTGACTTTTTCCCTCTTAGGCCAAGGGCTCCTACTCTGACAAATAACTCCTCTACCTTTTTTTGTAGTATTCATACACGAGGAGACATAGTATAGATAATCCCAATTTTAAAACACATACGTAGGATGAGTAAAACTCGATTCGATTTGAAAAAATCGATTTTTTTTATTTAACTCGAGTTGAAATGAGTTTGAGTTTTACTTTTATAAACTCGATTCAACTAAAAAAATTCAAGTTTAAATCAAATTATAAAATAGAAATCGTCAATTCAAATAATTCAAAAGAAATTTACTCGACTCGATCGAACAATCACCCAAACTCGTGGGTAACAAATATAAGTTTAAACCTTACAATACCGATCAGATCAACTATCCCATTTTAACTATATAAGTTTTAATGATTGAGTTTACGATTAATATAAATTTTAAATGGAAAATTATAAAATTTATCACTCAATTTTATTTTCACTCTTATTTTGGTCATTAATGTTTAATTTTTTTAATTTACTCACCGAAACTTTAATTTACTCATATTTTAGTCACTCTATCATTAAATGCTTAACGAGATTGTGAATGTATGATTTTTTTCTTAAAAATTGTGAAATAACCCTAAAAATTTGTTATTTTTGTACCATGAAATTTTATACCAAATGATAAAGAATTTCATGTAGATTAATTATGTATCTAATAGCTTAATAAAAAAAATCAAGTATATAACTTCAAAATTCAAAACAAAGATCTTACCTAAAGAAGCAAGGAAGTCTCGACCTGAAGTTTGGGAATGGTTGAAAATCATGCTAAATTATTGTTTATTCTAGTAGTTAATAATTAATACACTTGGCACTAAACCAATTTAATTGAATTTAAAATTCAATTCTTAAGAAATTCCATTTTTACCATGAATGAACCTTGATAATTACCAAATGTCACTGTCATATTCTCTATTAAAATATTCATTGGTCAAATATGAATCAACTTAGTGTTGATTTTTCACTTTGGACATGAAATTCTTGAAAATTGCATTTTAGTCATTAAAATTCTATTGTTCGACCAAATTTGAGAAGGTACATTGATTTGAGCTAAATTTATTTGATATAAAATATGGAAATAATATTTCCAACCATTTCCTACCAGTCTTCAATTTTTCAAGAAATTCTGATTCGATTTGATTATCCGATTTTTATACCAAACTTTATTGTTTTATAGCTTTTAACATAAATACCGTACCGAAAATTTAATTCTCACGAAAAATCTCGTTTTAGGCCAAACTATTCATTTGCGTGCTAAAAATATAATTTTAAAAATTACATTTGATCCCTAAACTTTTACAAGTTTATACTTTAACTCATAAATTTTAAAAAAAATACATTTTAGTCAATAGTTAAAATTTGGGATATTACATGCCACCGCTTGGTAAAATAATGTAGTAAAAAATAGGGTAAACTATGCATATAGTCCCCTATGTTTAGGGTATGATCGACTTTGGTCACCAATTTAAAAATTAAGAGAAATAGTTTCTAACATTATCGATCCGTTCGATTATAGTCCCCCAGTTATTAACTTTTGTTAACCCCTTTTGGTTAAGTCCCTATTGTTAAAGTCCCTAACAAGGATAAGGGACTAAAATGAATGGGAGTTAATAGTTGAGGGACTAAAATTGAATGGATCGATAACGTTAGATACCATTACCCTTAATTTTTAAATTAGTGATAAAAATTGGCCAGACTGAAAACATAAGGGATTATCTGCGTAGTTTACCCTAAAAACTAAAAAAATACAATTGCCAATGTCTAAAAAGGGAAAAAAGGTTTTCATTATTACTGCTGTAATTTTTTTTATTCTTTGAAAGTTCAAATTATTGATCTATGGAATTAATATTCCCATTATTGCTGAGTTCAAGTCAATGCTTGTTCACTTTGTCTTTAGATTTTATTGCATTAATATATCGTTGACGAAAAATGTGAGTTTTGCCGTATTTAATGCATCTACATGAAGCAGACAACATCCCACTAGGGATGGTAACGGGCCGGGTATTGGTCCCGTCACCGTACCCGTCTCCATTTAAAAAATTTATATTTGTCTCCATTTAAAAAATCGCGGGAATTTAAACGAGGATCTCCATCGGGTAATCGGAGAAAACCGCAGGAGAACGGGTATCCCCGTTTAGAATAAATAGTTATTTAAACAGTACCGGGCCGAATATATATATATATTTAAATTAAATATATAAATATTATATATATATATATATTAATTTAAATTAAATTTATTAATATTATATATATAATAATTATTTTTAATATTTATCGGGCCGGGTAATCGGAGCGGGTAATCTGGGCGGAGATTACCAAACCGTCCCCGTCCCCGTCTCCGTTTATCATCCCCGAACCCGACTCGTTTAATTCAGTTTTCGATTTTTCCCGTCGAGCTAGGATTTTTTTATCATCCCTACATCCCACGCGGTTAAAAAATTTAAAAATAATAACAATTTATTAAATTTAATGCGGTGACATAACCTAATTCACTTATATTTCATTTATGTATTTGTTTTTAATTAAATTTTAACATTTACAAACAATTTTCATATATATATTCTTTTTATATAGAATATACAAATTGTAGTATAAAAAAGTTGGCCATTGGCCGCTCCTCCTGGCCCCATTGTCACTGTTGTCGATGTCAACTTCTCCGGTGGAAAATAAGTCAAGTAGAGACGTTGATAGGAGGCAGATGCATTAAGGGTCGAGGATGGGTGGGTAGTTCAATTTTTTTATTAATATGTTTATCTTGAAATTTATTATACTTGTAATGAAATTTGAAATTTCTTCGATTATGATTTATTTTATCAATGATATATATCTTGAAATTTTATTTGTGTCTAAGATTAGCATGAGTGGAAGGGGCTCGGTCGCTTAAGCAAGTGTTCTCAAGTTCGAACCCTTAAGGATGTAGAAAACCTTCTTGGGAGAGGTTCCCACCTTTCATGCCCGACAGTACATCAGAGGATTAGTCTCAGGCGAAGCCTAGGGACACCTTAGGATACAAAAAAATAATCTTTATTTAAACAATATCAAATTAATTATAATTCGAATCAACGTTCAATCACCGAAAAAAATTTATACAGGTAAAAGTTCACATTAATTTTTTTACCAAGTAATATTTTACAATGAAATTTAAATAAAAATATATTTGTTAATGGCTACTCTTTTTTAAAATAAATTTGATAAATATTTTTTATTCAAATGAAAAGGACTTACAGAAACCCACAAAGGAGAGGGGAAGCTACAACATAGGGAATTGATATTGACTTTTGGTAAGTAGCCTTTTTAAGAGTTATTTTTTTTAGAAAAAAATTTTGTTTCGGGTTATCAAACCTAAAAAAAATTAAATTATAATAAGAGAAAATCGCCTCAGTGACCAAAAAAAAGTTATAATATACGATTTTAACCAACTTTTTTTGGATTTGCCAAAATGACCAACAAAATCGCAACGCGAAATAAAAATCGCAACGCGATCCCCAGAATCGCAAATCAGTTTCCAAAATCGCAACGCGATTCTTGAAAATCGCAATGCGATAGTACAAATTCGCATTGCGATTTTCCAAAATCGCAACGCGAATATGAAAATCGCAACGCGAACACATAAATCGCAACGCGTATCCGTAAATCGCAACGTGTATCCGTATATCGCAACGCGTATCCGTAAATCGCAACGATAATACATAAAATCGCAACGCGTATCCGTAAATCGCAACGCGATATTTAAAGCGCCATTATAATCGCTACGCGTATTTTATTTTCAAATTACAAAAACCAATATTAAGACAAAATCCCGTAATCGCAACTCATAACCTAAAACCTAAAATCACAACTCAGTCCCATCTCCATCTCTCATCTCTACGGCGAAGAAATCCGTCCCCATCTCCGAAGATTTCCGTCCCCATCTCCGACGAAATCCCTCACAACCATTCACGGTCAGAAATCCCTCACAATATTCAGAAATGGAAAATCAACCTCCGAGGGTTAGTTTTTTTTTATTTTTATTTGAAAGTTTGCATTATTGTAGGTTTTTCATATTGAAACTGATGATAAGTTTACTGGTCATTTCAATAATAGATTAACCATTTCACTTAGATTTCATTTCGCGTTACGATTCTGTCGTTGCGATTTTCATTTCGCGTTGCTATTCTCTCGTTGCGATTTTCAAGTTAGTATTTGTCTTTGTCTTTGTTCTGTCTTTTGGTTGAAGTAATGCAATCCATTCAAGTTTCAATTTGCAGAAGAGTCGCAACGAGATAAATGAAAATCGCAACGAGAGAATGTCTGTCGCAACGAGAGAAATGAAAATCGCAACGAGAGAATCGCAACGCGAAATGAAAATCGCAACGAGAGAATCGCAACGCGAAACCAAAATAAAAATATATGTCTTTTTTTGTAAAACAGCATATCGATGCGTGGGTGACACGTCTTCTAATAATAAGAAAACTTAAGAAAAATAAAAATATACGATATACAATTATGCCGACGTCTTTTCACGCCGTTCACTTGAAGAATGCACGAGATGAATCATTTGATTTGGGCAATGGACAAGCTAAACTTTATCCTGCATGGTGGGAGGTCGATAAGGTTAGTATTTATTTTAGATTGAGTTTAAAGGTTTTATGAAATAAGTGCGCAAATGAATGAATTATTACTTATGATTGCAGGTGTTTATCCCTGTTTTGGAACGTAAACATTGGATTCTCGTCGAGCTTCAGCTCCCATCCCTTAAGACAATAGTGTATGACAGCATGATAAATTACATATCATTGGCTGATTTAAGAGATGTTATTAAGGGATGAAGCTCTCATTTGGCTAAATTCTTGGATGCGATCAATTATTTGACTCGTTCTGGAAACAAGAAGCCAAAGAAGCTCAATATTACAGTTATTAGAGACGAGACCGCGCCACAACAAACGAGCGGAGCCAGAGGAGATTGTGGTCCTCTCGTATGCTTGGCGTTGGAGCGTTTGACGACGGGAAGCATCAAGTATCTACCTCCCACCGATAGAGATAGAGCTGCAGTAGGCTTGTGGTTTCGGCATTATATGGCTAAATCGATATATACGAGACGCTGCCTACCTGCATCCGCGTTATAAAAATGTCCATAAACAATTGGTAAGTTTATATACTTTTGGTTTGAAAATGTTTGGTTAAGTACCTAGAATTCAATAATTTGCTGTTTGTAGGTTTTAGATGTGTAGAAAGTGTTGTTTGAGCAAATGTTTGGTTTCTGCAGGTTAATCTCAGAAGTGAACTGCGTGAAAATGATGTATGGCTGCAAAAGTTGATTCAATAGTTTAATTGATTGTTTTTTGATTGTTTAATTGATTTGTAAAAGTTGATTCAATAGTAGATGATCGGAAATAAGAATTATTGCTTATTTTTTGATTGTTTAATTGATTTGTAAAAGATGATTTGTAAAAGTTGATTTGTGTAATTGATGCGAATATAATTCTTATTTGTGCTTGTTTAATTGATTGAAATGTAATGGTTGATTTTGTTGATTTCAATCTGCATTATGTTGAAGGCAAAATTGACTATCGCAATGCGAAATGAAAATCGCAATGCGAAATGAAAATCGCAACGAGAGAATCGCAATGCGAAATGAAAATCGCAATGCGGAAATGAAAATCGCAACGGGAGAATCGCAATGCGATTTTAATTTCGCATTGCGATTCTCTCGTTGCGATTTTCATTTCGCATTGCGATTTTCATTTCCGCATTGCGATTTTCATGTTGGGATTTCATTTCGCATTGCGATTCTCTCGTTGCGATTGTAATTTCCGTGTTGCGATAGTCAAATGCATGCCTAATAGTGATAACAACTGAATAACAAGAGTTGGTTAAGTCAAATGGTTGGCCTGAGTCATTAATTCAACTGAAAATGTTAAAAGTTCACACATAAAATCCCATAATACAACGTTTGCATTTAAAAATCACCTAAGTTAACAGTCCCAAAAGGTGAAGCCAATTGTGATTTTGATGAGGATCCATATTTTGGTAGAGGAAAAGATGATTTTGATGGCACTGGTGATCCACATGTCAACCTTGTATGACCACTTTCCTTGCACCGACTACATGTCGATCTCTTCTTCTCTTCACCCTTAGACGGTATACGATCGTGACTTTTTGGTCGGCCAGGTAGCCTTCTGTCCATGGCTGGTGGCAAAACTGTTTGTAAGTCATCTGGTATGTCCCACTCAGAAGGATGTGGAATAGGGTAGACAATCTCGGCATAAGTCTGTCGATAAACTTCTGTAGTGTAGCAATCCATAGCGTATGCGCTTGAATCATCTTGGTTTAAATGAAGAGCAACTTTTATAACATGGCCACACGGATAACCAGATGTTTGCCATTTCATACAACTACACGTCTTTGCATTTAGATCGACTAGCCCATTTAAGTTATTATCCAGTACTTGAAACAAAGTGTTTGAACATGGTTCAACTCTCCATGACGTTGACTTCACAACACGTTTCGTTATCTTTTTTTCAGTCCATGGTGTAACACGATGTTCCAATGTTCCTGTAAATTTAAATAAACAATACTTAGTAAAATATATAAATATGATAAGTTACGAATTCAAAGAAATAATACCTGCATGGTTTCTTTTCTTGTAGTACCACTGTTGAATAGAGGCTCGAAAAAACTCCATTAACATAGTAATGGGTAATTTCCGGGAATGACGACTTAGAGCGTTGATTGATTCTGCACTATTAGACGTCATGAAACCATATCTTGCTCCAAGTTGATGTACTCTTGACCATCTTTCAAACCCGACATCTTCTAGTGTTTGAGCACACTGAGGCAAAACACGTCTTAAACAATTATATGCTTATTGAAATCCACTTCCCGATAAGCTTTTACAGCCTTCCAGTATGTCCATTTGTGCTTTTTTATACCAGCAGACCTTGATTTTAGATTTCTATACAAATGAACACCACAAAGTCCATGAAAAGCATCTGGGAAACACCTTCTAACAGCGTTGTCAATTGAGTTTGCCCTATCGGATATGATTGTCAGATTGCTAATAGGACCTATGCAATCCCTAAGATGCCCCATAAACCATGTCCATGAATCAGAGGTTTCAGATTTGCCAACCCCGTAAGCTATTGGCAATATCCCATTGTTAGCATCCATGGCTACTGCTAATAAGTTTACTCCAAGGTATCGACCTTTCAAATGTGCTCCGTCAACTATAATAACTGGGCGCATGCAAGTAATAAACGAACGAATCTACAAAATAATATACACAAGAAATATAATCATTTAAATGTGAAATGCATGTAACTAACAAAAATGAGTCAACAAAATTATATTGATTTACTAACCGTAGCACCAATGGCGATAAACAGCAACTCAAAGCGTCCATCTCTATCTGTTTTGATATGAGTTACCGACCCAGGATTTTTCAGCTTTAAATTGTGACAATAAGCCGGCAGTTGGGCAAACGATGCTTTTGGCGACCCCTCAACAATTCCAAGGCATAACATTTGGCTCTCCAAGCTTGAGAATATGATATACTAATCTTGAACCGAGCATTCATGTCAGTCATAATTTCATGTCCCCGATATACCCTGCCATTCAAAAACATTAACTCAGCCAGAAAACCACCCAACACCTTTTTGTTTGCCTGTCTATGGTGAGGAAAAACTTGGGTTCTTGAACATGTATGTTTATCAATAAAAGTCCTAACTTGAAACATTTCGCAATCTTTTATTCTTTTTGCAATCATTCGCCACATACAGTTTTTGTCAATCATACACCTTGTTTCGAAACGATCTTTGCTTGATTTGTTAACTTTTAGTTGATAGCCATCTTCCACACATTCGTATACAAAGCTATCTTCAAGTCTTCCTTTGTATCAAAACAATCATCTTTCTTGATACGAATAACTTTTGTGTAACAATCAACTGCTTTCTTTACCAACTCTTCTTCCGGTATCTGAAGTAATTCTGGCATATTCCAGTTATACGCCCGTGGCATTTTCTTTTCTTCGGGGATTTTTTCTTCTTCTTTTTCTTCTTCAGGATTATATGAATTACAGAATGGATGTTCAACATGTTCATTCACAGTCGTAACTTCCTCCTCATTATCATCAACAATACATTCTTCGGCAACGGCTGTTTCATCATCAAAATTCGGGTATTGACCAATATCAAAATCATTACACGCAGGGTCTGTTTCTTCTTCTGAAACATCATCAAAATCCGTGTATTGACCAATATCAAAGTCCGGATATTGACCAAGACCAAATTTCGAATACTGACTAATACTCACAATTTTTTCTGTTGGCTCATCATCGTCTAACTGGTCAATACGAAAACCGGAATTTGGTGCTGAAAGTTGATTGGGATTTGGATTAGAGAAAGGTTGTGGGTTTTGAGAAAAACTTAGTTGATTACTACCCGCTACTGACCCAACAATACTACTTCTAGGTTCAACAACATACAATGTAACATCATCTTGTGAAACACTAATGTAAGCAATGAATCGTTCAACATCTTCATTGTCGGTTAACAAATAAACTTTACCATTCTCTGATAAGATAGCCTAAATCCACTTAGGGGCTCTAAATTCAATTTATTTGAAACACGTAGCATTAGAGTTTCATAAGTTAACTTTTGTAAAGACAATTTTAGTTGAAGATTCATGGGTAAAGACATATATTGTAAAACACCATGAACATTATCCCATGACCCTCCAAAACACAAATCTATCCAAACATGATCAATATTAGATGATTTCATGGTTGTAAATTAATTTACTAAACAGACGAGCTGCGAAACTAAAACCTGTTGCCGGATTGGGAAGGATGTCGTTGGATATAGGAACGGATGTCGCCGGAGAGAGTGATAGATGGAGATGGAATGAGTTGCGATTTAGGGATTTAGTTTATGATTTCAGTGTTATATACCCAAAATTTCAGTGTTGTGATTTACAGATTCTCGTTGCGATTTACGGATTATCGTTGCGATTTACAGATTCTCGTTGCGATTTACGGATTATCGTTGCGATTTACGGATACGCGTTGCGATATACGGATACGCATTGCGATTTACGGATACGCGTTGCGATATACGGATACACGTTGCGATTTACGGATACGCGTTGCGATTTTCATATTCGCGTTGCGATTTTGGAAAATCGCAATGCGAATTTGTACTATCGCATTGCGATTTTCAAGAATCGCGTTGCGATTTTGGAAACTGATTTGCGAATCTGGGGATCGCGTTGCGATTTTTATTTCGCGTTGCGATTTTGTTGGTCATTTTGGCAAATCCAAAAAAAGTTGGTTAAAATCGTATATTATAACTTTTTTTTGGTCACTGAGGCGATTTTCTCTTATAATAATAATATTATAAAAACAGAAAATATAAAAAAAATATAAAAATACTTAAAATAAAACGAATATTATAGTGATTGATAGAATTATTTATAGTTAAAGTTAATTTCAATAAAGTTGCCTACGATTATTGATAATTTTACTCTTACTTTCTTATAATTTTGGGGGTTAGAAATGAGAAAATAAAAGTATAATAACTAAACTAATATTTTAAAAATAATAAATATTTAAAGTAAAATTATAATCATATTATAAAATTTTAAGATCATGATTTGTGTTTGTGTTTGATTAAGATTATCTTTTTTTAACTCATATATTTTCTTCGAGATTCACCCACATGCAAAAATTTATTTTTATTATTTTAGTCTTGAAAATATCATTTTTTATCTTTAATTTTGAAAAAATATTTCTAGTGGTAATTTTTTTATTAATCTTAGGTAAATACAAAATAATATTTGTTCAAAGATAACTCTCAACCATTTGACATTTAACATTTATATAACTAATATTCCCAGTGCTAAAACTCGAAATATTAAAGAATAACAACAATTCATTTACTACTAAGGTAGTTATGATACACTCTTTTTTTTGTTTTTATAATATGTTTTCTTTTATTTTTTAACAAGTTTTTTTGTTGTTTGGTCAATGTTTTTTGTTTATCGTTTTTTTTATGTCTAGATTTGACATCGTCATGATTGATTAAGACGATGTTTATTTATTATATGATCGATCTTTACTACTTTGGGCTCTCAGATTAAATTTGGATACACGATTTGTATTTGTGGATAACTTCTCACTCATTCGACTCTAATTTACAATTTATTGATAGTATTTCATAAATTAATCCCTTTTATGATTAATTTGATGATGTAATTAGATATGCCTGTATTTATTTTTTATTCAAGCGTAATTAATTATATTTGTTAATATTTTTTAGGATCTCGTATGGCGTTACTAACTAATTTTTACCGCCGTGCAAAGCAAACCAAAAGAAGTTTAACTGGAAAAGAAAAATAACAAATGGGTCAAAACCGAGGGAGTTAAAAAGTCAAAATAAAGGGACAAAAGAAACAGTGTTGAAGAAGCCAAAAAATGAGTGGAAATAATAAAAATAAAATTAAAGTAGTTTAAACAGTAGCACCGTCCCGCTCAAGCAGCTACGCTCTCCTCTCTCCTTTATATCCATGCACATTCTGCGGAAATAACAGCTCACTCACTCCTTTCCCTTTCCTCCGATAGGATCAGCCAAACGAAATCAAAATGAAAGCCAAAAAGCAAAAGTGAGAGAAATAATAAAATTTCATCTCAGGACCTCTCCGAGCTTCTTAAGCACGGTAAGCTCGCCTCTGTCTCTTCGGTTACGAGTTTCGGTTTTTTCTTTTCATTTTGAATTTTACTTGATCTTTAATTGCATTACGTATTTACTTATGAATTTGTAGTTTTCTTAGCAATTTTATAACGGAGCCACCGTCTTTTCTTCTTTTAGTTTTTGGATTGCTTTCGCTAGGATATGAGTTGATGTTTCTTTTCTTTTCCAAAGATATCGATGATAAATGTAATTGTTTAGGAATTAGGTTTTTGAGTTTCCGGTTTCTTTGTTACCATGAGGAAAAGAACACTGTATAAATCCTCTGTTTGGCTACCTTAAAAAGAAAAAATCGAGTATGGGATTCTTAAAAAAACCAGAACGTAATTGTAAAGGTTTGTAGCTTAAATCACAAATCTGGTTGCTCTGTTCAAAGCTCCCCATAGACGCTTAGACTGTTGGAACTTGGTACTTTATTTGGATTATTAAAGCTCTAGAAATCGAATATGTAAATTCAAAATGACTACCTCTGACGTGGTAGGTCGTCATTATATGAACCGGTAGCGGAGAGAGAGTAAAACTGCAAAAACCGACAGAAAGTCGTGTTGCAGCTCCTACTTAAATCCTTGAAAACAAATTTCTAGTGTAAAAAACAAGCGGTAAATTTGTGCATGAGGCTAAGAGTTTTTTTGGGTCGATAACTTCTATGAAAATCGAAAATAGCGACCTGTCATGAATCGGTAGGTTTAGATGAATATTGATAATGTTGAGAGCCAGAACTGTAAAGTAACATCGTGTCCCGGTCCCTATTTAAATCCTTAAGAAAAACAATTTCCTAGTGTCAAAAACAAGCGGTAACTTTATGCATGAGGCTTTGGGTAGATAATTTTGTTCTAACAAGTTGTCCAATGTGTTCATTCTTTCTCATCATCCAAAAATTCGGTGTCTGAATGCAGGTTCAAATTCAATGAAAAACTTTTCCATTTGAAAATCATGCATCGCTCTTGCAAAAGGCAAGCAAGTATGAATAAAGAAAATGAACCTACTGGAAAAGTTGAAGAGGCTACAGGACCAATTACGCGAGCAAGGTCTAAAACCTTGGGGCCAGCTGGAGGAAAATGCTCCTCCTCAAAACAATCTTTCAAACAGGACCAAAAACGTGTTCTTCGATTGAACTCCAAAAGAGCAGCCTCAGATGAGGACAAGGCTTCTGTGGTTGCATCTGTAGGCCTTCAGCCTAAAAGAAGGGCAGTGCTTAAAGATGTAACTAATGTCTGTGATGACAGTTTGTGCGATGACTGCATAAATGCAACTAAAATTCAGGTGAGAGCATCAAATTTATTTCTTTTTATTGTCACGAGTTTAGTCAGATTTTTTTTTGTGCACCGAATATTACATGCAAATAACATTTATGCTATATTAAGTTCATCGCTTTATCCTCATAATGCTCATAAGTACAGGAGTGATTTTCACTTTTATGTATTCTCCTAGCAACAAAATACCCTTTACTTACCGCTGATGTTGCTGGTCGACAGACCACCGAACACACTATGACAGACCCCAGTGAGAACACAGAAACGTTTGAGGATATTGCGATGGAAATCCTATCACCTGAAGAGGATGTGAAAGCTAAGTTAGCTGAAGACTTATCAAAAATAAGGATGGTAGAAACACAAGATATCACTTTACCAGTAATACTGGAAGAAAGAGAATTAGCGGAACCAAAGTGTTGTGGTGCAAGGGAACGTGCTGTTGCCGATGCAATGCCTTCAATACAGGCTTCCACAATGGATGTTGGAGTGCATAGCCATCAGAAAAAAGGTTTGTTCTCTGTTTACAATGATCCATGTAATGGGATACCTCCATTTGAAATAAAATAAACGGGTATTTAAGAAATGGAAGATCTCTTCCTTCTGAAACGCTGTTCTATGGTTGATAGACAATAAGAAAATACTAGAATAGTATTTTGGATTTTGACCAAAATGTTCATTACTTAGTCCATTTGGCATTTTATAAGTTCCATTTTTAAAGTGGATAAGCACCAAACCGACTAATACGAGACTAGTATGAGTAAAGTGGATAACCTCATTGATGTATGGTTGTGTAGAATATAGCTAAGTGTCAACAAGAAAGTTGACAGTTAGGCCCTTAAATATTCTTCTTGTAAAATTCATGTTGCCTTTGATTGGATGATGCAGAAGAAAATGAGGTTTGCGAGAAATTAGGAGCCTCAGAAGAAGATGTGGATATTGATTCAAATCTAAAAGATCCTCAAGCATGTTGCATGTATGCCCCTGACATATACAATAATATGCGTGTTACTGAGGTTGGTGATGCAATTTTCATTCACTTAATGCCAATGTGACTGTCATGCTTTCTGATAACAGCAATTTAGCTTCAGAGTGAACACTATTCTATCTTACCATTCAGTAAATTTTATTTGATGTTGCTGCTTTATTTTCCATCATTAAAATACTACTTTTCTATCTTATTCTGGAACACATTGTGCATGTGTTTTTACAAAGGAGGAATGTCGCTTAGCTTTCAAAATTTTGCTCTACCAGCAACATAGATGACACTTATTTCACGAGATTGTACTCTCCGCAGATTAACCAAAGACCTTCAATCAATTATATGGAACAGTTGCATCGGGATATTACCCCAAGCATGCGGGGAATTTTAGTTGACTGGCTAGTGGAGGTAGGTCAATTTAGCCGAGTTATATAAGAAAACTGTTTACTTTCGTCTCCACTGCTTGAATGCCGGATAAGATGTAACAGCATGTTTTCCCAAGTACAAGAGATATTTATAAAGCCCTAAATAGGACACTCTATTTGTACTTGACTGAATAATTCCCCAGCCCCCGCCCCAAATTTTAGGACGAGTTAAATTTTGGTGTAGCTGTTGTGCTTGTTATTGATAGTTTTTTTCATACGGTTTCAGGTTTCTGAAGAATATAAGCTAGTACCAGACTCACTGTACCTCACAGTGAGCCTTATTGATCGTTTTCTTTCTCAGAATCTTATAGAAAAACAACGACTCCAGCTACTTGGCGTTGCTTGCATGCTAATTGCCTCGTAAGTTCTTTAGTTTATTTCTGCCTCAGAGTAAAAAATGGCATAAATTTCACAAAAATTCAAATATCATTAGTACAAATCTTATTATTAGATGTTATTGTGACTAAGAATTACGTTTTATAAATCTCCTCTGATGGTTTTAACCGTTAATCATGATTATTTCAACAACATTAAGGACTCCTCTCTCTCGTGTACTCAATTCTATCATGGATATGCATGCGTGACAAAGGAAGCCTTTTCTTTTCTTTTTTGAATTTCTGGTAGCTATGAAAAGTTACTCTATAGTTCTTGAGGTTCCTTCATGCACCCAAGTCTTGAATGGGTTTGCTAATATTTTTAACGCTATTATTATCTCTCCTATTCTTTGTTTAACGATTCTGGGTGCTTTTCTTTTATAATTTGACAAGTTCAACTATTGTATAGTGACAAATTTAACGTCATTAATTGGCTTCCAAGCTTTTTGTACTCTTTCTTGAAGGATTCTGAGTGCTTTAGTATAATAACACAAATTCTTTTATGGTTTGAAGAAAGTATGAAGAGATTTGTGCACCGAGAGTGGAAGAATTTTGTTTCATCACTGATAATACCTACACAAGAGAAGAGGTATGATTTTTTAGCTGCTTAATCTTGCACATAGCAGTCATTGACTTGTGATTTGCCATCATTCTATGCTTTCGGAGTTCGGACCATATACTTTCTCGATTCCAGACTTCACTCGACTCCCATCAAATCAAACCTCTTAACACTGCTTCCGAGATTTAATCACTGTACTGCAAAATAACAAATAGTTATTACTTTCCTTTTTACAGCTGCTGGAAATTTCTCTCCTTAGCATTCTGAACATGTCTCAACAGTTCTGTAACTTTTGGGCATTAGCATTTAAATTCAAACTATAAAGAGTGATTTGATTCAAGTGGATAAAAATTTACCAAAAGGACTTTCTATTTTCCAAACCACATCATGTGAACAACAATTACGCTGACATTAAAATCTTTCTGCAAAATTAAGCAACTTGCATATGATTTTTTATTCTGTTAGGGCACCAAATGTACCTTCTCATTCTCAAAGAAAATCCTTTGTTTCTATTGCAGAATCAGAGGTGTGAGTTAGCTAAAGTTTTTCATATTAGGTGAAACATATTACTGATTATTCCCAGAGGAACTTTCCTACGGAAAAGCTAACCACTTTTGAGGTCTATTCCTCTTGTAAGTCTATAAGACTTCCTCAGTTCCTTGTGAATTAGGCCTAAACCTCGACACATTTCTTAGTCTCGATAACACTTTCATTCATTCATGTAATTTGAAAAAAAATAAAACCCCTCTTTAGTATAGATTGAGTTGTTTTATATGGAATTCGCTAAAATTATGAAAACTTCCCTCTTATATGCAGTAATATTTGTTACATTTGCTGTTATGTATGGTTTCTGATTCTAGTTACATTATAGGTGCTGAAAACGGAGAGCAAAGTTCTTAATTTATTATATTTTAAGTTATCTGTTCCAACCACAAAAACGTTTCTCAGGTAACTGACACCATCTTCTACCACTACTTTGAAGTTTGAATATACCATTAAATAGTCTAGTAACTCTGAACCCTAATTTTTTGTTTTTTCCCCAGGAGATTCATTCAAGCAGCACAAGCAACTTACAAGGTATTACATCTGGGAAATCACCGTCTACATGTTTTTGTATAAAAAATCAAATAATAATATCAGAAAAAAAACCTGATTTGTACTTCCATTATCTTGATGGACAGGTTCCTTGTTTAGAACTAGAGTTCTTAGCCAAGTATTTAGCAGAGCTGACTCTTCTTGAGTACACCTTCTTAAAGTTCTTACCTTCAAACATCGCTGCATCTGCTGTTTTCCTTGCCAGATGGACTCTCAATCAATCAGACCATCCATGGGTCTGCAATCCTTGATCCCCACCTTGATTTTTCATTTTTCCTTTTTAGAGTAAACTATGTATTTAATACATAAATTATTAGTTTTGGTCTATTTTAGTATCTAAACTTTTAATTTTTTCAAAATCATACCTAATGTTTAGTTTTTGTTTCATTTTAGTACCATCAGTTAACAACTTAAAGCGTTTGGTACTTAAACTATAAATTTTAGTCCATTTTAGTATCTAAATTTTCAAAAAAAATTCAAAATTTAATATTAAATTTTGAACGAGTACTAAAATAAAACAAAAACTAAATTTAGGTATGGTTTTTAAAAAAATTAAAAGTTTAGATACTAACCGCATAGTTTACCCTTTTTTATGATTATAAAGATTCTCAATGTTGCATTTCCCATGTTTTTCCTCCCAAAAAACAGAATCCAACGCTGGAGCATTATACTAATTATAAAGTATCAGAGCTGAAAGCTACGATTCTTGCATTGGAAGATCTGCAGCTCAACACTAATGGTTGCTCCCTCAATGCTATACGCGAGAAGTACAAGCAACAAAAGGTAAAATTTAATCTCTATACAACTTGGTATGTATCCAAAAAAAAGGTATAAAGTTTCTTGTATAATTTTTCTTCTTATTACGTTTTTATGTTACCACCATGACAGTTCAAATGTGTGGCAACAATGACTTCTCCAGAAAGAGTTGGATCAGTGTTCTTAAGATGAGGAAAGCTGATTTATGTTCTAGACCATAACCATTCATTCCCCCCTGCTCGGAAGAATGAAGAATCTGATCCTAATGTGTAAAAATTGTACAACTTTTTGTTGTTCTGATATACATATGCCCTGTCATGTTTTAAATTGTAAGTTCAATCTTATTATGATTGTTGTAACATGTCTACCAGGTTCGGATGCTTCCAGACCATCTTCACCTGCAACTGTAACATTTTAGATCATCGGTTTTTGTGCTTTTAGTACTTCTTTTTGAAGTCCAAGGTCAATGGGAAATTGCACTATTTGAATCTAACATACTCCAAAACTTTGTTTGGTTGAGCATTAGTCACTAACCACAAAAATATGTTTGGTTTGCGCATGTTGAATAATCGTATGTGATTCGTGGCTTGACAGTTCTACTGTAATGTGATTAGATGATGGTAATTTTAGCACATGTTTCGTAACTTCCCATCGTCATTTCGTACGACCTCAAATTATAACAAGGTTATTAAACACAAAAGCTTTTTTTTGTACTGCCTTTCTATTACAAGTTTTAAGATTGAGTCTAATAAATTAGAGTGGCTTCCACACCCTTATACGGTTGTGGAAAAAATGATTTTCTCATATAAAACATCTACCATATTATTTTATGATCTAAAGTTTTTTATTGGTCTGAAGACGCCGTGCACTCCTGGGGTATTCTCTATTTATCTGAATACGCCATACAGTCGTGGAATTTTCATATTTAGTTTGAAGACGTGTGGAACACCTGACATCTTTAGGTTGGTACTGTCAATTCATCCTATATGGGAAAATAATCCCCGGAGTATATTATATTGTAAATTTTTTTCTCACATCATTTACTCAATCATTTTGTCAAATTAGAGCTAGTATTATTTTTTATTAATATAGGGTAATTACAAGGTAATATCTGTTTAAATATAATTTTTAACTATTTGACATTAAACGTTCATACCCTGACATTTATGGTGCTTGAACACGAAATTTCAAGAAACAAGAAGAATTTCTTTATCACCAAGGTCACTCAGTTCGTGCTATAGCTAGTATCCGAGCTATAGCTAGTATTAAAGTGTAGGAAAATAGTCCAAATAAAAAAAATTAAAGAAATGCCAAATAATTAAAGGGTAAATTGCAACGTTACTCATTGAACTATACTCTCTATCCTATTTTCCTCACCCGACTTTCAATTTGCTCACTGATCTTACAGATTGAATCATTTTGCTCGCTCCCTATTTTATCTCTATCGTTTGGATGATGTGACATTTTTTTATTTTTAATATAAAATAATTAAAAATATTAAATAAAAACATAAGGGTGGCCAGATGGCACCATTGACCACCATCGACTGTCGTAAATGGTGGTATTTCGGTCCCAAATTTCATGGGTCGCTTCGCCTCGACACCTTGAGTTTGAATCCACCCTCCATTTTATCGGAACTTGCTCCGAAGTCCACGAATTTGATATTGAAAGTGAGGAAGTTGAAACATTTCAGTCCAGATTCACGAGTTTTGTGACATTTTTTTGGTGAAACAACCACCAGATTCGGACTCAGGGGGTCGAGATAATCTGACCTATGAAATTTGAGACCTAACAACCATCCTCAATGACAACGGACAGTGGCCAAAATGAAAATGATGTGGTGGCCGGATGAGAGAAAATGGAGAAGAGAAGGAGAAAAAGGGTAAATTACATAATTCCTTATGAGAAAATTGAGCAAATTGAATGTTTAGTGAGGAAAATAAGAGAGAGTAAAATTCAGTGAGGAACGGTGTAATTTACCCATAATTAAATTACCCTTGAGGGTGGATAACGGGTCAAGTTAATGTTAGGTAAGATCCACTGATGGGCTGAAAATCATATTGGGCCCAAATTTAGAAGATAATAAATGGTCCACGGGTCAATCCATTAATCCGTCTCCGAAGTAGCACTACTCGTAATGTATATACGAAGTGCATGTATCACTTTCTCTATCATTTTTAATTATCAATTATTTTCTATTTATCTTTTTTGTTTAGGGTTCACCATTTCTTCGCAACCAAACGATCAAACTCCTTCAAAGCCTCCAACGAGCTTTTCTTCAAGCTTTTTTCCTTCTTTCCCTCTTTCTAACTGTCTCGCTTTCTCAGTTCTGCTCCCTCGATTCAGGTTAGCTTCCTTCCTAACTTCAAAATTCTAGATCTATTATTTGATTAATTTACTTTTTCCCTAAAAAATCAGTTACTTCTTTGGTTTAGGGTTTGTGATTCGAATCCGTTTCTGTGCTTTGGATTTCTACTCTTCTATTTCATTTTTTTATTTTAATATTTCTGGACTTTGCATGTCTTTCCCCCGATCAATTAGTTATCCTTGGAATTATTATTATTATTATTATTATTATTATTATTATTTCGTTGAATCTTTCTTATGTTTGAAACACGTGCTGATTTTGATTTGATGCTTTGAAATGGTTGGATTTGATTATGATTCTGTCAGCTTTGTGTTTCGTTTATCCCTGTTTTTCATTTTTGGACTTGGATGGCAATCGATCTGAGTATTTTCCATAGTTGAACTTATATGTACATCCACTCATGTTTTCTTTTAAAATTATATGTACATGCAGCCTGCTATTCGCCGTTTGAATTGTTTTAGTATTCTGGAAAAGCTTTAATCACCGTTTAACATGTTGCATGAATTTTGGAGCTTGATCTGTATGGTTGTTCTTTTGTTTCATTGATGAATTGAACATCTTAACTTGTGAAAATGTTTTAATAGTATAATAATGGATTGATGATATGTTTACAATTTACCTTGCAGTTGTATTGTATGTGTTCTATGGTGATGATCTAGTATGTCAAACGATCTGGTATCACAGCAGTTGTCAATGTCCGGTAGCCAAATGGCTCAGCTGGAACCAGTTTCCAGCAAATTGGATGCGCCCATATCCATGGGATTGATAGGATTTGGTACCAATGATTCCTTACAGCACCATATACCTACTAATATGTCTATTGGACAGATGGTATCCATGTCAAATGATCTTGGGTTGCAGTTTTCTTTGGCGCAGACTCAGCAAGGTGGAAACACAGAGTCCCAAACATATACTCAACTACCTCAACAGCAGCAAGGTGGAAACTTTGGATCCCAAACATATACTCAGCTACCGCATCAGCGGCAAGGTGGAAACATTGGATCCCAAACATATACTCATCTACCAGAACAGCAGCAAGGTGGAAACATTGATTCCCAAACATACTGTGCTACCACAACAGCAGCAAGGTGGAAACATTGATTCCCAAACATATACTCTGCTAGCACATCAGCAGCAAGGTGGAAACAATGGAACCCAAACATATGCTCAGTTACCACAACAGCAGCAAGGTGGAAACATTGATTCCCAGACATTTACTTTGCTACCACAACAGCAAGGTGGAAAAATTGGTTCCCAAACATATACTCAGCTACCACAACAGATCTTAATGTCTAACAAACCAATTGGACTAATAACTCCCACCATGCTGGATAGCCCGAGACAACACCAATTACGAACTCTCAACAAGCGCAAAGCACCAATGGACCCAATTTCTCCTAATTCTATTCCAGAAAAGTTATCTTTGCCAAACAAACGAGTGGAAGAAATGGAACATAGGCCTTGGTTGCAACCAATGTCTGCACCTAGTAAAAGACCTGCTCAGGTGCAGACTGGTTCCTATTCACCTGGATCACAGCCTTCTCCAGCATCAAACAAGAAAGCAGTTCCAAATAAACCTGGGTCATCAGCTTCAAGGTATCAGCCTGCACAAATGCGCCCATCACCAAGGGTTCAGATGGAGGCATTTGAATCTGTGAGGTCCAAGATGCGGGAGAATTTAGCTGGTGCACTAGCCTTGGTTTCTCAGAAGCAAGTTGAAAATGCTACAGTGGAGAAAAAATCAAATGATGAAGCTGCAGCTTCCCCAGGGAAGAGAGAAGAGGTGTCTCTCCCTGCTGAATTGGGTTCTGATAATTCAGGTGCTGTTCTCTCTATACCTGCAGAACCTCAGAGGACATTGAGCTCCAATCAGGGTGGTTCTCCAAATGGAAATAATAATGATGCTACACAAACTGTGCAATATAATGGGCAGCAACTTCAATCTAGCAATCTGTTACCTGATGAGGATGTTCCATTTAGTGACAACATTTTTGCTAGAGATGAACTTTTGCAGGGAAATGACCTTTCGTGGGTTTTAGAACCTGGAATAGATGTGGCAAAGAAAAAGGAATTTGAAATTGATGGAAAACAAATCCCAGATGATGAAAAAATTGGAAAGGATAATTTAGAGAAATCATCACCGTCTCCAGAAGAGTTGCCATATCAAATTGAAGCAGAACTCTTTAAATTATTTGGAGGGGTAAATAAAAAGTATAAGGAGAAGGGCAGGTCTTTGGTTTTTAACTTAAAGGATCGTAATAACCCTGAACTCAGAGAAAGAGTTGTGTCTGGAGAAATTCCCCAAACCGATTATGTTCTATGAGTGCTGAGGAGCTGGCTTCTAAAGAGCTTTCTCAGTGGAGACAAGCCAAAGCTGAAGAGCTTGCCCAAATGGTAGTTTTGCCTGATGTACAAGTTGATATTAGACGTCTGGTGAGGAAAACGCACAAGGGTGAAGTTCAAGTAGAGATTGAACAAACTGACAGTTCTGCAGTGGAAGTTTCTGCTGGAACTTCAGTCACTCAGAGACCTAAAACTGATGCGAAACGAGCTTCCATGAATGATAAAACTGTTAGGAAGAAAGATGAATCAGATGCTGCAGGTAAAAAGATTAATCCAGAAGACCCAAATCTTACCATTACCATTCCTTCAAGTGAGGGACCTGATCCAATGCAAGGGTTGATGGGAGAGGATGAATTGAAGGATGCAGATTTTCTTCCTCCTATCGTTTCCCTTGATGAGTTCATGCAATCTCTTGATTCGGAGCCTCCATTTGAGAATTTACCTGGAGATGCTGGGAAATCAATATGCACTTCTGATAAGGATGATTCGGCAGCTGGGTCCGACTCAAAGTCTTCTGGTCGAGCTTCACAGGATCTTCCGGATACAATGTCTAATAAACCTGACGGCATTGATTCAAGTAAACTGAAATCTGATTCAGATGTTAAGCTGAATGTCACTCCTACAAAAACGGAAACTATAGTTTCAGCAGCCACTTTGAAGGGTGAACGTGTCTGGGAAGGGATGATCCAGCTGAATGTCTCAACCATGACCCCTGTCATTTGTATTTTTAAGAGGTAAGTTGTGCAGCATTTTATGCGAGGCTATGTTTGTAGTGTTTTTCTTACTGATCATAATTTGTTATTCTTTCTTTTCTGTTTGTATATGCTCGCTCCTATTTATATGATACGGATGTTATCTGCCATTGAATCTAGATGAAATTAGATTATAACTTGTTGCCTGAAGAGGCATGATTGCTTCTAGGTTGAAATTTTAAATAGATTTGTGGAAGACACCCAGTGTCTTTTTGGTTTATGTGATTACCTATTTTGCTGTGGTCCCTCTCTCGCTCTCTCTTTTTGACTTGCTGAGTAATTGTCCTTGAATTTTAACCTTGTGTAGGGATTACAAATTAAGGTAGGTTGCGCATATTAACTATCTAGTTTTCATGGTGCAGTGGTGAAAAACTTCTACGAAGGATTGGCCTGGCCTTCTTGAAATTAAGGGCAGAGTTAGACTTGATGCCTTCGAGAAGTTCCTCCAAGAGCTTCCTATGTCCCGGAGTCGTGCTGTTATGGTATATCAAGTTCATTTAAATTGTAGTAAATTCCTGTACTGCCATATTGTTTCCCAAAAGAAAATTGGGGGAACAAAAATTTCTTTTTATCCCAGTTTTTTCTTTCATTTGTTTATTTTTGTTCGGTTTATGGAACGTTCATAAGTTTAAGGTGAAAATTGAAAAGGCAAAAGAGATGGAACTTGAACATTACTCATTTGATTCGAACAAGAAAGATGGCGAACCAAATTTATTAGTTAAAAGATTGACGTCTTCATCTGCAAAGAAGGGATTCATCTGATTGTCATAGCGAATAATATTCTTAGTTGAGCGATTTATATCTGGAAAACAATGAACCTCGTTCTAGTACAAATGAACTCTGCAGGAAATTGATTCAAGGCACAAAATGTGGCCAATATTTCCAAATTACTCTTGGCAAGGGACATCAAGGATGTCAAATGTTGTGTACACTCGGAACATAAAAATAGTAATAGTCTGTAAATATTTGAGATCCCTTAAGCAACTAAGTAACCCAATTCAGTTGGTGAATGAAATTTGTTTTGCATTTCTCCTTTTTTTCCTTCCGAAAAATTGCCTTTATATTTCACAATTTAACTCGTTAGGCTGATGCAACTCCTTTTTTTGCAGGTGGTTCATGTTGTTTGCAAGGAGGGATCAACCGAGAGCGAGCATGGGAGCCTTCTCGAGGTAAAGAAATAAGATTTTGTGGGTTAATTGCCTGGTTGTCATGTGATTTAATTAGTTAACATGAAATGCTGGCCTTTTGCAGGCGGCTGATTCATATATTTTGGATGAGAGAGTGGGTTTTGCTGAGGCTAGTTCTGGAGTGGAAATTTATTTTTGTCCCCCATACGCTAAAACTCTCGAAAGGCTGACCAAGATCCTCCCAAAGGACCAACTTCAGGCTCTTAATGCTATTGATAATGGTCTAATTGGTGTTGTTGTATGGAGAAGAGCGCCATTAATTTCACCCAACTCAACTTCGCACCATAAGTTCACCACCAAAAAGCAACACTTCACTCCTACTTCTACATCTAGGAGACCTCATGAAAAGGATTGTGCTGTTACTAACATGAATACTAATTTCCCATCAAAACCGACTTCTGTTTACCATTCTGTAACCCCTCCTGATGATGACGACGATGATGATGTGCCCCCAGGATTCGGCCCTGCTGCATCCCGGGATGAAGATGACCTACCCGAGTTTAATTTCTCTGGTGGCTCGAACCCATCAGGCCCAAAATACCCAACTGGTAGCCAATCCCAGCGAGTAGGGATGACCTCTTCTCATTTACATTCTCAAACATCATCTAGCCCTGTTGATCAAATGAGGGAGCTGATACAAAAGTACGGGGGGCAATCAAATAGTAATAGTGCGCCAGTGGGGTTTCCAATGCAACGGTGGAATGATGTCGACGATGATGACGATATACCTGAATGGCAGCCCCAAACCTCCCAACAGCAGCATATGCTGCCACCACCAAACAAGGTCCGTAAATTCCAACAACCGATGCATGCACCTCATCAGTTACACCACCAGACCTTACCGGCCATGCATGTTCAAGGTCAACACGGAAACTGGTGGGTTCCTCAGCCTGGTTCACCTTCTCCAGGCCAACCACTGTTAACGGATCACAGTTTTATGGAACAACTGTAGGAACCGGGCAACCTGCCTGGCGAAAAGATGCTCCCCACAGTAGAGGCTTTTAGTTTCCATCATTTTTCGTAAATCCAGCGTTTATGTAGCTGTGCCTCTAGCTCTTGTAGCTTTATATGAATGTCTTTTTCTTCACATAGCTTCTTTATTTAAATGAAAATAATAATAAGACAGACTATATTAGATTTTCATGCAAATTTAAAGTAGGCGTGACATACTTATAAATCCATATATTACCACCTCTATGGGGTTTCAATTATGTATAGAAATATAATTATACAATGCACACTGTTGCCTATAAAATTTCAACCGTCTCTCTCAAGAATATAAGAACTACAGAAAACAAGAGAGAGAGAGAGAGAGAGAAGAAAAAAAATCCAACGTTAGGTTAAAGGTGTTATCTTTTTATTTATTTATTTTGACTAAAGGTGTTGGAAGATATATTTGATTGTTGAGAGTTTAGTATACAGCTTTGGTGATTGAGTTCAACTTGGGTGGTGCATATGAAATATTCCTACTTCACCCCCACAAGGTTTGTTTCAGTTCGTCTCTTTGCTCTGGTGTCAACTTTGTAGGGAACTTCACCTCAAATTTGATCTTAAGATCACCCCTATTACCAGGCTCCTTTGCGATTGGCATTCCTTCCCTAGCGACGACAAGCTCGTAACCTGGGTTGATAATATCGGTTACGGGCAATGACAAGTAACGGCCATCGAGAGTAACCAGGTTTATTGTTGTACCCCCAAGGGCATCTGCCAGTGACACCCTTTGGTAAACAATGAGGTCGTTGCCATCTCTTTTGTACAAGTCATGGGGTTTCTCATCGATTACGAATACGAGGTCTGCCGGAAGCTGATTCGGCAGCTCGTTTCCTTTATCCGAGAATGTTATCTTCGTTCCTGTCTTCCACCCTGGCTTTACATCAATGGTTAATATTTCCGATTCCTGAACTTGCCGCCTGTATGATCTCAAAAAGATTGAATTTCAAGCATTCAATAAGATTCTGTTACTAGTTTTTCAGCAAGAAAACGAAATACGGATAGAAAGGAGAATGTCACAAAGCATGTAAGAAATAGACTCATTCAGCATTCATAAGATATGAAAACATTTTTGGTTCTTTCTTTTCCCCTCTCAAGTTCAACGAAAATGCATATTTGGACTGTCAACTCACTGGAACTAGAGCATCATTGATGATGGCAAGAGATTATAAAATGTAGGTATTTATGGGAAATTCAGATTCAGAGCAGCAGCAGCTAATTCATGTTAGGAGATGCATATTCATACCCTAAAGCATTGACAACGGTTCTAGAGATCTTCATCCTCCTTGTTGATCCAGTGTACAACTCCTCAAGGCTGCAAGGCAATTTGCTCTCGACCGGTGGAGGTTTCCTGTTGTCAGTGGAACTAAACCCTCCCAACTTCCCTCCATCAGAGTGGAATCGACCAGACCGACCAGGTCCAAATGACCCGAATCCGAAGGGACTATTTCCAAAGAACTCTGCAAATATGTCCTCTGCATTCCTAGGATTAAACCCATTTTGTCCACTGCTTCCCTTTCCAAATGATGGTCCGCCACTACCCGCCGGCGGCATATCTTTCAACCCTTCTTCACCGTACTGATCATAAACTGCTCGCTTTTGAGGGTCACTCAAGACCTGAATCACAAAATCAATTTAATTCTCAATTTACATCTTCATTTTCAATCTAAAAGCAAATCCCAATAAGAACAAATGGACAAGAGATCACGAATACTAATTTAGTGCAATGCAAAATGCAAAATAAACTCCTCTAGTTCTTGCTAGGATGCAAATTAAATGTAGGAATATTCAAATAGCTTCATCTCATGTTTTTCTTCCGTTAATGCCTGCCTATATAGTTTTTCCAGAAAAAATAAAACCCTTAATCTCTTCAAAGCTACATCAATTAACAATTTAAAGAGAGCAGCAACTGCAAGATAAGGAAAACGAGGGACAGGAACAACTTGCCTCATAGGCTTCAGAGATCTGCTTGAACTTGGCTTCAGCTGCATTTTTATCTCTAGGGTTCTTGTCGGGATGCCATTTCATTGCCAATTTCCTATATGATTTTTTTAGATCATCATCTGTTGCATTCTTCTCCACCTTTAATATGTTATAATAATCCACCCCCATTGTTCTTTAATCCTTTCGGCAATTTGATTCGATTCCTATAAATCGTCAAAGAGAAAAGATTAATAATTTGACCAAACCCAGATTCATAAAACACCAGCTTTTACCTCTTCTATAAATCCAAATTCTGCAAAACAAGATCTATAAATTTAACTGTTTTGGAACATGAAAAATGGAGATTTTTGATTGCAGACAACAGGAACATTGTCCAATCAAAACCTCCGGTTATTGAACAAGAAAAGACCAGAAGATGAAAAAGAAAGAATATGAAAGGGGTCGAGAGATTTTTTGATCATCTCTGGGGTGAAAGTGTCTGCCTTTCTTTGGTTAAAAAGTAAGAGCGTGTTCTACGAACATAATCAAAACTAACGGCAATCAAACCGTCAAATTGCTGTTTGTCCTTTTTGTTTTTTTGGGTTATTGATTGCTGTTTGGATAATTAAACCGTCGAATTGTTGTCTGGTCTTTTTTTTTTTTTGATATTTAGTTGCTGTTTTGATAATTAAACCGTTAATGGTAAATGATTTAGAGTTATCTTTGAACAATTACACTTGTTGTACTTATCGTAGATTAATAAAAATAATCATACAAGTATAATACTAGCATGAATTAAATGAACTCAGTGATTAAAAAATTATTCTTATTTTTTAAGATCGTAGATTTGAATACGACATGAGTACGAGTGTTCGATGTAAATGGGTAAGAATTTTGAATGATCATATAAATTAATCGGTCCGTATCAGATTTTGCTGGTTTGTATTTCGAAGAGAGAGCATTTCAAGTTGAAACAATGATCATCACATGCATGTGTGTTACAGGGATTTCGTTCAGACATTGAAGCCGGACCGTAGGCTGCAGCATTGAACCTTTTAGTGAACAAAGCTCAAGTCAAGTGAATGGCAAAGCTATACATACATGCAACAACCTTAAACCCTTCAAATGTTTACAGCAAAGTACAATAATGAACCTCCCTGGTTGTGTACACTTTGTTATCCACATACACAAACCTTTTGATTTAGTCGGTCAGGGAGGCAATATATGATTCCATAGAGCCCGACGACGAAGACGCACCACCGGTTTCACCTGCCGCATTCGTCGGTCTACGACCAGCAAAGAGTGTTGAAGACCTCGATTCGGTGACATCACCGATGTCCAATGTCACGGGAAGAGTTTCGGCAGACTCGACAGTGTACATCTGAACCAAAAGAGAGCTGGAAGTGATGTGAGTAAGAATAATAGAAGCACACAATCACATACCGAATGAAAATCAATCACATAAAACAATGTAAAAGATCAAAGGGGAGGAGAAAAAACAGGTAGAAAACTCCTTCATTTGTAGACACCAACAACATGATGGGATCGGAAATTGCACAGAAGAATGATTAAACAGCATTCATCCTCCTATGGCTCGAGAAAAAGAATCCAGATAATCATATTTATATAAATTATGAAACAAAGATGGGCAAAATTTACCTCAGGTCGATTAAGCCTGTCAATAGTGGCTTCCGGGTCTCGATTATTTTCCAAGTACACGTTCAGAACAGACTCACTGGATAACCAAGCAAGAAACTCCAAATCCTTGTTGAAATCCTCATATGAAACTGTAATCTGCTCGGCACTCATTTCACCAGGATTTCGCATCAAAGAACAAGGTTCAAACCAAGCAGCAGCCTCATTGCCAGGCTTGATATCTTTAACAGTTGGATCCTTCTTTTTGGCAACAGGTACGTATGATGCTGCATAGGCATTCAAGGAAGAAACACCTGCCTTCTTCATTGCCTTTGCGGAACAAAAACAACAGACAAACACAAACTAAATCAGATAAAAAGAAGGGCAAAATGCATAAGAAACGAGATTTATCAAGAAAGGGTTTATATGGTCGAAGAATGAGAAGGGGAATCGAAAGAGAAATTACCAGAATACTCGAAGCGGTTGAAGATTGGTTTATCATTTCTTATTATTAGAGTAAACAATTAATTCTCTCTTTTTTATATATATAGAAAAATAATTGTTTCGTTATCTTTTACTGGAATGGGACATAGTATCCATTTTCTATAAAAACAAACAGATCTATTTTAAGCACAACGGTTAGTCGTCGGCGTGTCCTTCTCGACAGTGGTCGTAAAGAAATTAAGGCCGAAGCACAGATAAAATACCATGGCTTCTTCTTCTCATGAAACTAAGCTGTATTCCAGCCGGAAAGTGATAGCAAAGCAGAATAAAGAACCGATTTTAGATCAATTCCAATTAAATCCTAGAATAATCCACCAAGTAGGCACCCAAAGACGATCATATCGACACCTAAAGACAACAATACCAGCTCGTGAGCTACATGACGCTGCATGTGGAAATGTGTACCCGGTTGATCACCCAATCATGACGCAGAAGCACTGGTCCTCACTTTTAACAATAATTATAATCAGTAACAGGTTGTTTCGCTATATCAAACATAAAATTGTCCCATGCACACAAAAAATACATATCAGAAAGAAAATGTAATACACAAATATTTTCAAATGTCCTCGTCCAAATAAGTTTTAGCCAAAACAAAATAAAAAGTCAGAGCAATGTGTCCCAAATCCATGATAAATGAGCAACAGTAAGATCCAAAAAGTAAAAACAGATGAAACTTTCTTCCAGTCCATTCAAATAAAAGTAAAACAGTCATCCTTTTAGCCCACTGTTTATTTCACATTGCCGTACAACAACGAGAAATACATGTTCATATGTATACGTAACGTAGATCAAAAAGGGTGGCCTTTACCGCACTGGCTGCTGGTTGTAATGGTTCTTCTCTTTCTTCTTTGCAGCAGCAAGCCTTGCACTCCTTGCAGCAGCCTCTTGTGCAGCAGCTTTTGCAGCAGCATCCATCTCTTTACTGGATTTTTTCTTCTTCATAGATGCCATCTTCTTTAGCCGCTCTTTCACATCAACAGCTGATGCATCCTCCTCATTCTGCTCATTTCCAGCGGCTTCATCTGGCTCATTGGTGGCAACTGTACCAGTTGGCTGATCTTGTGATTCTTTACCCTCCTTTGATTTATCCTTCTTTTTCTTCTTCTTGGCACTTTTAGACTCTCCTGGAGGGTTTTCCTTCTTTTCTCCCTCTCCATCTTTCTTTTCTTGTGCAACTGCAGATACAAGAGATAATGACCTAGCTCAGAGAGACTTCCAGTGTATAGATATTTGAGCAAAGGAACTATTCTGGACTAGAAAAGCCATCTTCATACAGGTACAGGCCTCTTTACAGCTAAGCAAACAACATATAACCTTTAAAAGGATAACATGTAAATATAAAAAAGTTGCATGCATGGGATTGAGAGAGATATTTTCAAATTTTCAAGCTTGGACTCACAAACAACTTTAAGGTCGTCATGCACTACATCCCAATAGACGATGACTGAATAATAAAACATTGTTTTTCAAAAAAATACCATCTAAGATTTGATACTACTGCTTTCAGAGCTCAACAAAGTAAAGAAAATGCCAGCTTTCCACCAAAACCAGGGGAAAAATGCTTGAAGCAAATAATTAGAGTACTAAAGGAAGTAATAGAAGCACCAAGTCAGCTAAATTACCACGTGACTCATCCTGGTCACTGCTTTCCTTCTGTGTAACTGCAAAATCAGCAAGAAGAGCCTCCAGCTCAGCAAGTTCTTTCTTCTTCCTCTCTTTCTTTGAAAGTTGTCTTTCTGGTTCCTTAGGTGGTGCAGGAGCTTCAGGAACCTTTTTTGGTAAAGGCTCTGGGTGTACTTGAAGCTCTGGTTCCTGGTCATGATCTTCCTCTATATCATCATCACCTTCATCTAAAATATCTTCTTCACTATCACTATCCTGTCATCCCAGATCAACTAAAAAGTTAATGACAAATGAGAGATACCTAATGAGAAAGCAAACTAATTTCCATCATTCCTCCTGTATCAACTATAGCCATCCAAATTAACAGGATAAATATGCTCAAAAGACATCCTTATTGGTAGGATAAAAAAATGCATAAATGAGCCTGACACTTGGGAGGGCCCACCAGTAAACTGAGTTGGATCCCTGCAAACAATAGTAGTCGGCTAGTCGCAATGTTACATCTTATATGCCGTTCACTTATTCAAACAACTATGCCCTTTTTCAACCTTAAATTGCAAGAAGTGTTCGATAAACTTCCACTTAGAACAGAACGAATAATTTAAATTTTGACACCTTAAAGATCTCAGCTATTTATGTGAGAAGACTACGAAAAAATCTTTAAAGTTCCAAAATCAAACTAGAGGAATGGCAAGATGTACCAGTATCCCTATATAATCTGTCGACAAGGAAAACAAGATTCAGAAAAATCCACATCAAATAATAAGGCAGGGTGTGAAATAAATGGTGTTCCCATGAAAAAAGTCAATAACATAACATAAATGTCTAGATTTGGGGAAGCTTACAACAAAGCGATCTAGTGGTGGAGGATAAAATAAAAGGAAGAGAGAGAGAGAGATTACTTCAGTTCCATCAGACTTGTGATTCTTTTTCCTATTTTCCCAGAGTAAGGTTTCCTAATAAATAATGCTAACATGATTCCTTTCTTCACACATAAATCGGAATAATTAGCATTCTAAGGATTTCCATTCTAAAAAAGTGCATTCTAATTATAAACAAACGTCCAATCTTCATCTTGAACTTGCATGATTTTATTTCACTAGCGGTAAAAAGATAGATAATTTTCATGTACTACTAATTTTGCTTGGGTAAATCCATCATTGATTTAATGGCATAGACCTCTACCAGTTCCGGGGAACTGTTTGGAGTTCCCATAAATACCATTCAGCACCATTCATCATTTTGTCAACTTCAGTAGAAGTGTAGAACCTTCAAAGGAATTTCCTCGAATAACTTCTAGCAACAATGAAGACACATGTAGAAGCATTCTCATATCAAACTGCTCTCACCAAAAATAACTAACAATTTAACATGAAGACTACAATAATTTGATTTGAGATATAAGAACCCAAACATCTGGACCTGAGGCCGAATTCTATAGAAAATTATGCTATCCGTTTCAGCTATAAAACCATTGACCAAATTACTGAGTGCTAAAGTTCATTTCCAATCATCAACCACACTGCTTCCATTCCACAATTTCCCATAACATAACCATCCACAATCATTCAAATAACGAAAAATAAAATCCAGCTAGAACTTTAAAATTTGACACTAACTGATTCTATAGCAATCAAATAGAAAAGAAAAGAAACCAATAAGTTAATTCACCTCTAAGTTGAGGATCTTGTCTTCGTGACTCTGAGACGGCTCAGATGGTCCCCAAACGGACTGAGGAGGAGCTGTTGTGGCATAATAATCATCGTCGTCTTCATCATCGACATCGGCCCACGATTTGGCAGTGAGCGGAGCTGGAGCCCAAAAGACCTGCGGCTCGGGTTCTTTTTGCGGTTGCTGTTGCTGAGACTTGGAAGAAGATTTTTTAGAAGAACCTCGGTCCTTGTCAGACTTCTTCTTCTTCCTAAGAGTTTCGAGAGCAGCAAACACGTTGGTGTTGTTGATCACCATAGATCCTTCGTCTCTCCTGCTTCCTCCTCCCGCCATCTCCCCCTGTTTCCCTCAAATAAAAAAAATCTTTTCGACAAATAAAGGATTTTTTCCTCTTAAAAGTAGTAATAAAAACGCGGAGATCGAGAAGTTATAAAGATAGATTTGTTTTTTTTCTTTTTGAATGATCGTTTAGGGTTTGTTGTAATAGGAAGCAATCGGGTACAAGAGGGGGGCGTTTGTTTGTCGGGAAAGGGAGTTCAGGGTTAGAAATGAAGCGTTTTTTATGCAGTGTGTAGGGTTAGGTTATACTAGGAGCGGAGGAGATAACGCAAGTTAGGGAACGAAATCGAAAAATTCGAAAAATTTATACGAATCGAGTAAAATGGTTCGGTTTGATTTGGTTTGGTTTTAAACGGTTTAATTTTTGGTTCGGTTTAAAGGTTTCATTTTTTTGATTCGGTTCGATTCAAGTTTTTCATATGGAACCAAAAAACCCGAACCGTTAAAAATATCGAACCGAACCAAAAAAACCGATTTCGATTTTTTCGATTTTTTAACTATTCGGTTTCGATTTCGGTTTAAATATTGAAAACTTGTTTATTTTGGTTCGATTCAATTTTTGGTAAAAAATCGAACCGAACCGAATACACCCCTAACGCTGGGTAATCTAATAATGCATTGAAATTGGGAACGTGGATGAGGTGGACGAAATCCAAACAATGTAGGTTTTTTTAAACCCACAAATGCCCAAATTCACAAATATTTTCTGGATATTACAATATGAGGTAAAATCTTGAACCTCCGTATGACACCGACCAAATACTAAACCGACCCCTTACCATCCTTACTTGAACCTCCGTATGACACCGACCAAATCTAATTCTACCTTGTTTGTTTGTAGCAAATGAAAACGAGATCTCCTTTTGCACCCGCAAATCTTGAACGTCGAAAACAAAAAGTTAATTACATTATGTCCCTAGATTATGATATTTATTTTAATTTGATTGTTAAACTTTTGAATATTTCAATTTTATCTCTAGATTATAACTCTCATTATAGATTAATCTTTAAACTTTTGAACATTCCAATTCTGTCTCTAAACGATGACCCACATTTTAAATTAATCCCTAAAATTTTGGATCTTTCAAATTTATCTCCAAATTCATCTAAATATGCAATTAGTTGCAACCATAATTGAACCTAAATTTTATTTTTCTCAAACCTATAATAATATAATCGCATATTGACAGTGCTGATGCTTTTGAGCTGGTAACTTCAGCCTTCACGGATAGCCCATTCGTTTTGGTATGTGGTATCTTTGGTTTGCTTGACAGGTTGATTTTAAACTCTGTTGGGGCCTAAGGATGCCTTGATTCCTATTATAATTTATATATTCGATATAATTTTAGTTTAATAGTATTTTGGTTCATATAAAAGTGGATATTTAAATTTACAAAATAAAAAATATTAAATATTTAATCAAGTAGGGGGCCGAACTAAGGAATGATAAGTCTGTGTTCTTAAAATTTTGGTCTAATTACAATTTAGATCATTGTAAGTTTAAATATTAGACAAATAAAAAGTTGTCTTGTGAATTTTGAGTTTTATATATATATATATATATATATATATTTAGGGTGAATACAATGTAGTATTTGTACAAAGATTTTCAATTATTTAACAATGAACGCTCATACCCTTACATACACAGTGCTCGAGCTCGGATTCTCAAAGATAACAACAATCTCTTAATCACACTAAGATCACTTAGTTCGTGCTGAATTTTTAGTTTAAATACCTAATAAATATTTACATTTTCCTTAAATGATCTAATATTTCGATCCTTATCAATATTTAGTTCCAGTTCCATCCCTGCATGATTGTTGATTTCTTACCAAAACTAAATGATGGAGCTGATGGTGATCTTAGAATCCTCGACAATAGTCCTACGAAAGTTTTCGAAATCTTGGAAAGGGATGCGACAAGGCCCCCTTACTTGCGATTGTAATTTGCCTAGATTCTAGGCTTATATCTATTCGAAAAAAATAAGAGAATAGTTTCGTAAAGTAATTCTAAGACTATGTCAATTATCATATTTATTTAATTTTTTAAACTTTAGGTAGAGTTTGTAAATTTAAATTTTAAATTTGATACAAATAAAATATAAATCTAAGTTTTAAAATTTTCATTTTCAACCGAAACATTAAAGCATATGTATCATAACTTAAGAACACCAATGAAATTATATTATTTTTTAATTAAAAAAAGTCTAAGTGAAAAAATTACAATTTTACACGATGAAAAGGAGAACTAAATACATCTCTAGACATAAAATCAACTAGTTATTCGGGGGTGGTTCAAAGATTTCAAGAGATTCATATCATATTTAGTTATGAAATCGGTTGTTGAATCGGTTTTACAGTTTAGCAGAATAAAATGTACCATTTATATTTTCCGACAAAGGCTATTAATTACACGAATTAGAGAGTGTAAACTAACGTTAGAGACTAGCGTAAGAAGCTTGTCAACATCTGTATTGTCGGTTTGGACGATAACATGTTTGAATGAAATTATATTTTTTATTAAAATATATCAAATTATAACATTTTTAATGCTCTAATTCAAATCGTATAATTTATACAATATTAACATGATAAGGTTAAATTATTTATATTAATTATAAAATCAGTTGATGAAAATAATATCGTGGGATTTTGGCGGTAAATAAGCGAATTTTAAACTAAATATAAACGAACTCAAGGCTGTTTAATTCACTTTAATTACAAAGAATATTGAAAAAGAAGAGAAACCATAGAAATGCTGGGAAATAAAGGAAAGGGAGGAATTATATTCCAATAGCATCAAAGAGAACAACATGATTAATACATTCAGGTTCGTTCAGAAAAAATCAAATCGGATTGGGGTTCAATAAGGCCCATTTAGCGAGAGAATGAGCCACTCTATTGACCTCTCGACATACATAGTGGACTTTAAAGGAAGAATTTCCATCGAGCATGGAGCAGGCTTCATTGAGCAACAATCCGATAGTAGAGAGATCCTGGGTCTTGTTCGAAGTCTTGTTTGCCAGTCAGTTAACCACTGAGATAGCATCTCCATCAATGAGGACGTCGCACCATCCATTCTCGACCGCAAAGTTGATTCCCTGGATAAAAACACATACTTCTGTTGACTCCGAGGAGTTAGGGGGTCAATTCGTCTAGCCACACTTCCTAGGATCATTCCATGGGAGTCTCCTCGGCGAGTTTAAATAGACAACAACCCCGTTTGCAGGTCTTGGTGGGAGGAGCACCCCCTCTAGAACTCGCACGTGGAGTTGCCCTACCCCAAGCTCGATTAAAATTAATGTGGATGGTGCGTTATGTCCTAATTCACATAAAACAGTTGAAATTGTTTGATTTGTTTGTATAGTTTGGTGATGCCTTGATAGGGCTTTAGTTTTGATTGTATTGGTACTTACTGATTATAAAAAAATGTAATTTAATGAAATTTAAAGCTTTTAATTTATACCGCAAGCTAATATTAAATTAAATAATCTAAAATATAAATTGTCCCAATATAATTTTATTTTTCTAATTTTAATAGAAAACTATGAATTTTGTAGTATTGCCTAATCAAGCCATGCATACGTTATACGTAGGCCAAGAAATAGTAAAGAGAAATCTAGTGAGCAAAATTCAACGGCTCAAAAAGGGTCATCTAACCTTTTTTCCCGGCAACTTTCGCTCTTCTTGTTAGTTTGATGGTTTCTTTTCAATCATCTTCTCAATTCCTTGTTTTCTCTCCGCCTAATAATGAAGGTGTAGATATTAATTTTTTTCCTAAGAAAATTTGATTTTCTCAATTCACCAAATGGATCTAACAGAGCTTGAAACTTAGCATTATCATGTTCTTATATATCAAAACGATTGTATGCGTGTTTAGTGATTTGGGGTTCTGAATCGTTTTGGATGAAAGAAGGATAAAATTGTTGTTGTTGTTTTTGTCTGGAAAAAAATGCGGGATAAGAAGAAATTAAAGGATGATGAGAGGATCGAGGAGACAATTCGATCTCTTCTCAAACTTCCCGGAAATAAAAGATGCATCAATTGCAATCTTTTGGTACACTTTCCCCTTTCTCTTGCTTGTTTAGATAACTTATTTGTTTAAATGTTTTCTAGGGTTCTAATTTCCCCTAAAATTCTCGGTGATAGCATTAAAACATCGATTTAGAAAGCAAATTAAAATCTTAACATTGATTAACTTTTCTTCTCGCAGGGTCCCCAATATGTTTGTACCACTTTCTCGACTTTCGTTTGCACCACCTGTAGCGGACTACAGTAAGTTTTAGTATAAGTGTTCCTGCTTCTATTCCATTTTCTTAAGTCTGTCGAGTTAATTTTTCAGAATGAGGTTCTAAAAACTGCTGCCATTTGATATTTGACTGTAAGCATTGTTTAAACTATATCAGTAGGGAATTCACTCATAGGGTGAAATCAGTATCAATGGCTAAATTTACTGAAGAAGAAGCGAGTGCTCTTCAAGCAGGAGGAAACGAGGTCCGCAATGAACAATCACTGCTGATATCTTTGATTCCAGTTTCTTGTTTCTAACTTGCTTCTCGTGATTTTTGCAGCGAGCAAGACAAATTTACTTTAAGACATGGGATCCTCAACGCAATTCTTTACCCAATTCCAGGTAATCAATCATTTTTTTTCACTGGATTTGTTTATGCTTCATTAATAATCTGTCCCGACTCATAAATGCTTGCTTTCAGTGACCTTCCTATGCTCCGGAATTTCATCAAGCATGTCTATGTGGATAAGAAATTCACCGGCGAGACGATTCCAAGTCCGGGATTGGTAATGATTCTGGTTAACCTTTTATATATACATATTATACTTCTATGTCTCTTTCTTGCCATAGTCGGTCAACTTATTAAAGCTGCTAGTTTGACAAGTTTGGGACACATTAATTTTTTAATGGTGGCATAGTTTAACAAGTTTTTTTGGTGCTCTCTCTCAAATCCCACTCCGATGTTTACCTTTAATAGATTTCTCTACAAATAATACAGCGATACAGAGCGCAATCCCCTGAAAAGAAGAAGGTCATTGTATTTACTAGATCCAAAACTACACTACATGAAGGTAGACATGAATACGGAGGATCTAGTCCTGCTGGAGCTGTTAGGGTTATCTATACTGAGCCAAGAAGTCCTCGACTTCCCCAAGAAAATTCTAGATATGAATTTTCTCCTAGAAACCATAGGCAAATTGAGATTATCGATAACAGGCGCCGATACGATGGTCCTGGAAATGCCATAAGAAAAGATAACCCCAGCATTCCACAGGGTGAACATGTGAGAAGCAGGTCATCTGACCACCTAGATAGGGTTGTTTCTCCAGTGGTGCGCCCCATTAGAGATATTTTGGAAGAGAATGTTCCTGCCTTACAGGTGGGTGAACATTCAAATGAAAAAACTGGAAGGGACCTTGATGCTCCTCCTGCTCAAAACCAGGTAATTTTGCCCACTTCTTTAGGTAATATGACTCTAATGGCGTTCCCTTTCAGAGGCTTGTTGTTGATCATTTTTTTTTATTTTGGTTCTAAGAAACCAAATTGATTAGTTTTAGTAGCACACACAATGATGATTCAGAAATATACAACAGGCAAGTGAACCTAATTCAGATATGAAACTCTAATAGGATTTCGTGTGCATATTTGAATCATTTATTTAGTATTTGTGAATGAACAATACATATAAATTGATTTGTGAATGAACTAATGATGGGAAAAAAAGATCTTGATTTCTTGGAAGGATCATATTTTTTCAATTGAAAATTTTAGAAGTTAAAATTTCAAATAAATTAAAAGAAGAAAGATAAAAAACTAAATTTGAATATGTAAATTAAAATTGGTGAGACACTCTCTTATAGAATAGTTAGTTCTAAATAATGGTAGGATTGAAACGTATAACTCTCTAAAGATAATGATTTTAGCAATTTAAACAATAAAATAAATATATTAACACATTATAAATTTATAATGCAATTGAATACTCATAACTTAAATAAAAAAATAAAATAAAAATTAAGCATATAAAATCCTAAAATATTTTTTTAGGTAAATTGTCTTCACTAGAAGGGATATAATTTGAGCTTCACATTTAAACAGTTGAACAGTTCAAAAGAAGATATTTCAACTAAAAAATGTTCGGATATCATTAAAAAAATTATCACAAGTTAACTGACTTCAATCTTAAAGAGAAACATAAATAATTCATCTAAAATAAATTGTTTTACTACTCCTATAAACTAATTTTAATTGTTCCCCGAGAAGCTGTGGATGACCGAACTGTATTCCATCATTCCATGCAGCGGTTCAGAAGACTATTCACTTATGCTGTTATTTTTACGCTTCGCAGAAGAACTCATCATCATCTAGTGGCATGGAAAGCTTGATTGATTTCAGCATGGATGCTCTGCCGTCAAATGCTGAGGCATCACCAAATTTGCTGCCGGCGCCACCGTCAAGTGATGTTGGTAACCAGACAGATGAACTCTCTTCAAAGGGAAAAGCAACTCCGGAATCCAATGCAAACCCCTTGGATCTTTTTCTATTTGATCTTTCAGCTCCCTCTATGGTACCTGTTGATAATGTGTCAACAGTACCAGGCAGTGCAGGTGCTCCACCGACTGCTTCCGGACAGAACATTTCATTAAACAGTATGTCTCCAGCAATACCTGAGGGTCAGATTTTAGCATTGGCAAGTAAAAAAGGCTCCTCACCAGTTCCACCAGCTATCAATGTCCCACAAGTACAATCCCCTTACGGGCATGTCTTTCCCAGGATGCAAAAGCATGCAGAACAAAGTCCTCGAACAGTTGAAGCATTGAATAACCAGGTTATCATTGGAGTTGATTAGAAGTTGGTGGAAATTAGAGAAACCTGAAGAACATGCCCCGTAATTTGATAAAAATGTGTGAAGTCCATTTCACTTGCTAATTCTGTTGCCTCATGTTCATATTTGCAGCCTGGTATGTTGTTGCCGATGCACAATGCTCAACAATCTTCCAATTTATCCACTGAACAAATTTCCGATGCCACCTCAAAATCAGCTGAAGAAACTAGTTCTAAAGACAGAGTGAAGCCTCTTTCAGCAGAAACAAAGTCTAGTGGAAGAAGGGAACTTCCACAGGTGATGATTATATTCTGTTTTATGTGACGTTTATGAATTTTCTTAACAGTGTTTCCTTCCATCCCTGCAGGATCTCTTTACTGAAAGCTATGGATCCTCCCCTGGAGCTGGGTTTGATTTGCAGTTTTATTCTAATGCAATGGTATCCCGCGCCATAGGAATTTCAAATCCTATGACTTGTATGTTAATTATTTCTTGACTGACATTTGGAATTCGCTAAACTCTACGTATGCATATGTTCTCAGCCTGCAGCAGGATTTACAAGCATTGCTAGGCCAAATTCATTTGATCTCAACAGTGATGTGACTCCAGCACATGCCCCACCTGTAAGAACCGCATCACAAACTTTTCCCGCCTTTGTTGGTGCCACTCGACCTTTCTACTTTGAGTTACGTTAATGAAGTATTTTTCGAGGTTGCAAGAGTTCTTATTTTTGTTCTAATACACTGACACCGACGTCAATGTCTCTGAAGTATCTTCTGCATCTGTTAACTTCCTCCGATTTCAAAATGTACATGCCTTGATTGTTGTTTGTTTTGTAGTCTCCTTCTTTGGCATCTCATTCATCCAATATTGCATCTAAGATTACTCCGGAATCACCCTTCACACTGGCAATGCCTTCTGGTAAACTCAGTTCTCCTCTAGTCGTGCTAAAAGTTTATATTAATACGATATTTCTCATGCTTACATGGAGTTTATGATCCTAGGTGCATACATGGGGAATCAGTAAAACCTTGGAGTTCCACCTTCCAGGTTACATTTCATTCTGGCACTCTTCTATTATCTGCAGTTCTGCATCTATCAGATATATTGAGACAATTTAAAAGTAGTGTTTTCCTTGAGCTCGCATGCATATCAAGTTTTGTTAAAGAGGATTTTGAATCACCATTGCAGCCCACAAGGAATAGGTGGCTCTGGCAGTGGTAAACTCAACTCGGTTTCTTGAATGCAACTCAAGAACCTGCCGGAGTATCAAATCCGCCCTACAAACTTCTCATAGCCATTATTTATTTTCTTTCTTCCCACTTGGTTTGATCCCTTTGTCCTTTTTCTTTAGATTTTTCTTTGTTTATATGACGACTTCATCATTTTATAATTACTGTAATCCTGTAAGAGTATTGCTACATCTACATCCACAGGAATCCAAATATGCCCAACATTTCTTGTTATGATCATTTTCTTCTTACGTTATTGATTGCTAACTATCTAAATTTGAAAAAGAAAATCGTGTTCAAACAAGTTAAGACTTTGTTTGTTAATTTTTTAGCCATGATCAAGCAATACAAGTGACCGCCTCCATTGTTGTAAACTTCCCCTTCAAACAATCAGTTATACTCAGTTAACTTGCACCTGAAGTAAAATAGTATAAGCAGCACAAAGAAAGTTGCCAACACAACCCAAAGCAGTCTCCAATACAAAGAACTAAACAAAACTGTGCAAAATTATTATTACATTTACTAAAGTTTCCTAAAAAAACAACCCTCAAAGTATCAAGTAACTGGCGAATGAGTAGTGTAAAGGGATAGTATTCTTTTCTCCAGAGCCTCTTCAATTAGGACCAGTTACCACATTGATGATCCATTTTTTTATGTTGGGAGAAGTTTCTTCAATCCAGCTTTACCGAAGAAAATAAATAATGCACGAACCAGAAAGACGAAAGGAATCCAATTGTGCCCGTTGCAAACATGACTGCTAGAACCATGAAGAGAGAATACCCCAAGTAGAGAGTCGCAGACACAGGTCCGCTCAAACTCTTAAGATCGAATATGAGATAATTTATGGAGTACAAGAAGATGTAGATAGCAACTGAACCTGAAGCAAAGAAGGACTTCCACCACCATTTCCAGTCCTCCACACAGAGATGCATGTAAGTTAACACCAAAGATACTTCAGCGCAAACCACAACAAGCAGGATCAGAACAATGAGCAGAAAGCCAAAGACATAATAAACTCGCCCCATCCAAATGCTAGACATGATGAAGAAAAGCTCGATGAAAAGCGTACCAAAAGGAAGAGTCCCAGCACCAAGAACCAACAGCCAGGATGGGTACTTTTGAGCTGGAATTTCCCGAGGAATCTGATTGGTTCGAACAGGGTATTCAATATGAGGTGCTTTAGCCCCAAAGTATCCACCAACTAGGGTGAGTGGAACCGAGATGCAGAACCAAAGTAGAAGTAGAATAACAAACAGAGAAAATGGAATAGCTCCTGTGCTGTGACTTCCCCACAACAGGAAATTCAAAGTGGTTAGTATCAGGAAGGCAATGCCAGGGAAGAAACAAGCAGCCTTCCAAGCGACAGAAGCCCATCCTCTGTGATCGCCACAGCCAATCGTTCTCCAAAGACGAACTGAAACATAACCAGCTGCAATACCAAGAATCAGGTAGAAAAATAGCATACCAGTAATAAGAGTTCCACGGGATGCTGGTGACATAAATCCGAGAGCAGCAAATAATATTGTTACAACAGCCATCCCAAGGATCTGAACTCCATCCCCAACCATAACACACAAAAGAGCAGGATTAGATGGGGCACGAAAAACATCCCCGACAACTAGCTTCCACCCAGATAACTCCTCGGTCATTTGTGCTTGGGCCCTGTCAAGCTCCTCATAACGGGTAAGATCCCGCCTGACGGTCCTTAAGAAGATCACAAGGACAATACCAGCAAGGAAAGTGATCACCATAAGAGAATTCAAGATTGAGAACCAATGAACTTTGGATCCCTCCATCTTCAAATAAGCATCCCAACGAGATGGCCACTTAATATCACTCTCCTCAAAAGCTACCTCATAGGTGAAGACAATTGGCTCTCCTTCCTTGATGGGCATTGACACACTAGTTTGGTCACATTTAATCGGAGATGGGTACTTTTCATACATTTTCAAGTTCCTAACCAAGTTACCATTATGCATGACATTGCAAGGAACCACCTCAAAACCAACAACCATATACCCAGGCACAGGTGATCCCCCATTGTCAATACCAGGAATAACCTCAGCCTCCCCCGTCCCCATCATACGTGCCACATTCGTCTCCTCGTACTTATGAACAAGCACCTTAAATTTCAAATGATTAAACACATAATAAGCGTCCTGAACCTTAACCCCAACAGGATATCCGGTCCACCTCAATGTAAGACCTTCCTTCATAGTATATCTTATTGCAGGCAAATTTTCTAGAATCAAGTTAACTTGATACATCTCATCAATCCTCTCCTTCAGCAACCTAAAATCATCCGCCGATAACTTATCGGATTGACACAAGAAGATCTGAGTCTCATTTGTATACATCTTAAACCTATACGGCGAGTTCTCAATCCGATCACCCATGAGAAGCTCACCAAGGTTCTCAGCACTATCCTTAACACCCTCTTTTGGCTTACAGAAGGGTAAACTATAATAGCTAAAGGGCATTTCAGTGTCAATGGAAGTTATAGAATTCACTTTGACAGACAAGTAGCCTCCAACCAAATGTTTGTGAGGGTAACTACCAGGCAGATAAAAGCCATATCCAGATTGAATTATCAAACACGTTGCAAACACCCAGATCCCAATATTACCCATTAAGTCCAAATTTTATCAGATCAGGGAAAATCCAGATCGAGAAATGGGATTATATGCAAAACTTTAAGAGAACTTCGATGTTAGGTTTGAAGTAAACAAAAATCTAGCAGTAATATTGAAGAAACTATGGAAGGAGGAATGGATCTGACTAACCTTTAGAAGGAGAATCAGGATCGCCTGAGAGAAGGAAGCAAAGGGTCTCTATGAAGAAATTTGAAGTCCAAACATACAGAGATTTGGGCCTGTTGATTTTACTTGTTAAACCATAATTAAATTTCCAGAGGGAGAAATAAATAGTGATGGATGGCAGGATAATGGGTCTTATACGACTGCGTTTCCCGGTTTCTGCTTAAATCAATTCACTTGGCTAAAATTCAAAATCACATTACTTTAATACTTTACCTTTTAATTATTTTTTAAATTCAAATTCCTCTCGAATTCTAAATTAAAACTCAAATGAACTTGAATACCTGGAAATTAAAAAACAAAATTTTCATGTAAAAAAAATTATTCACTCACACACATATATATATATATATATTAGGGTTATTCCAATCAAGTGTCAAAAAGAAGAATTAAATTTTAAAAGTGTATTTAATTGTAAACCACAAAGTAAAAATATAAACAGATGCCAAATTGACATTGTTATATTTAAAAAAAGTTAAATAACATTCTTTTTGTTGAATTTTATTCTCTCTCTTATTTTACTCACCGTACTTTCAATTTTTCTAATTTGATCACCGAGCTTTACAAATTTAATCATTTTGCTCACTCAATCGTTAGCTTTTTAACGGTGTTATGACATGGAACAATTATCAAAATAATGTTGTTTTGAAAAACTCAAATATACACCAAAACAACGTCGTTTTGAATCCTCTACTTTCCCCCTATTTTTTTCTCTACTTTGAAAATAAAGTGATCGGTTGTCGTCGTCGTCAACTGTCTACAATCGTTGACAATGGTTGTTCCGTTTGGTCTCAAAATTCATGGGTCGGTTCGTCTCAACCCCTGAGTCCAAATCTGGTGGTTGTTTCACCGAAAAATACCACAAAATATGTGAATCTCGACTGAAATGTTTCGGCTTTCTCACTTTCAATCTCCAATTCGTGGATTTCAGAGCAAGTTCCGACAAAATGGTGGCCGGATTTGGACTCGAGGTGTCGAGGTGAAGCAACCCATGAAATTTGGAACCAAACGACCACCATCTACGGCGGTCGACGGTGACCCGCGGTAGCATTCAGCCACTTTCTGTTTCTATTTTATAGTTAGGTAAGTAAAATATGAGAGAGAGAGAGTAAAATTCAGTGAGGAACGATGTAATTTACTTTTTATATTTTCAATTGTTTTATATTAAATAATAAAAAAAAATGGCATGTCATCACAACGTTAGAAAGATAATCGAGTTGTGAGCAAAATGATTAAATCTATAAAATTCAGTGAGTAGATTAAAAAAAATAAAAATAAAATGAATAAAATATGAGAGATAATAAAATTCAATGAAGAACGGTGTAATTTATCATGCGAAAAAATTATCTGCAGCCTGTATTGGCTTTTTCAATTTTCTTTAAAGTAAATGGGTCGACTAAACTTAAACTTATTGGGTTTTGAATAACGAATCTCCTTTCTTACTTTTTGTAAATCTTTCATATTCATAATAACATGGACAAAAGTAAACGTAAGATTTTATATTAAGAGTAAATTTAAACATATAAAATTTTAAGAGAGTAAATTTGAACTTATAAAATTTTACTATTGAAAATATATTTTCAATAAGTAATACATATAAAGATCTGAAATATATAGTAATTTTAAAATTTTAAGGGGAGGTGACCGCCCCCACCCGCCCCGCTTATATTCATCCCTATTTATAAATCTTTCATATTTTTTTTGACAGAAAATCTAAATTATTCATAATATATTTTTAAAAAAATGAAATAAAAATTATACTTGAATGTGATTAAATCTAAAACTTTAGAAAACACTAACTGAAATCTACGACCTTTAAAAACATTAATTGAACTAAAATTCAATTGACGTAATCTCATAATTTATTTTCAAATTTAGTTTATAATTCCGTCCTCCATGCAGTGTAAGATACATATAATTTTTTAGATAAAGTACACAAATGGTCCACCGGATATAGAATACTACTTTATTAAGTTATTCGACTATCAAAAGTTATAAATGATCATTCGATTATAGAGTGTTGCTTTATTGAGTTCCTCGACTATTAAAAGTTACAAAATGGTCATCCGATTATTCATTGTGTTCTAAACTCGTCATTTTTGCGTTAAAAAATAATGATATTCTGAGCTGAATGTCAACTTATTGACTGTAAAATGATAAAATATGATTTTAGAATCTCACACGATTATCATATCTCAATCATCATGATAACGTTCACCTTAGACAACAACCATTTTTTAACGAAAATGACGAGTTTGGAACATAATAAATAGTTGGGTGAACATTTTGTAACTTTTAATAGTCGAAAGACTTAACAACGTAACATTCTATAGTCAGGGGATTGTTTTGTAACTTTTAATAGTCAATATACTTAATAAAATAGTATCCTATAGTTGAAGTATCATTTATGTACTTTATCCTGATTTTTTTGGTTGTTGGTATATGCATGTTGCGACAAACAATATAAAGAAGAGAAAATAACTTCAGTGACCGAAAAATGCCTTATAATATACGATTTTAACCAATTTTTTTTGGATTTGCAAATATAACCAACGAATTCGCAACTCGAATTCGGATTCACAACTCGAAATCAAATTTCGCAACACAGTTTCCGAATCCGCAACTCGAACATGGAAATTTTCGCAACGCGGATTTCGTTTTCGCAGCTCGAATTCGCCAATTTCGAAACTTGAATTCGCCAATTTCGCAACTCAATTACCGATATAGGTAAACACGAAAAAAAAAATCGATAAAATATCTGAATTCGTCAATTTGAAAAATGAGTTGCGAATTTGGAAAATTCGTGTTGTGAAATGTAAAATCTCGTCTCTTAAAAAAAATCTCAGTTGCTAAGTCCACATATAAATCACTCAGCTAAACCTACGCCTGTAAATGAATTGAACAAACACGAACGAGAGTATGTTCATGTTGGTTAGTTGGTTCGTTCGTTTAACTTTAACCAAACAAACAAATGAACCGTCAAAACGATTGTTTCTTTAAGAAGCGAGATTTTACATTTCGCAATACGAATTTGTCAAATTCGTAACCATCAAAACGATTGTTTCTTTAAGAAGCGAGATTTTACATTTCGCAATACGAATTTGTCAAATTCGAAACTCAATTTTCAAATTGGCGAATTCAGATTTTTTATCTTATTTTTCTACCATGTTTACCTATATCGGTAATTAAGTTGTGAAATTTGTCAAATTCGCCATATTCGCAACTCAGTTTTCAAATTGGCGAATTCGGATTTTTTACCTTCAAGTTGCGAAAACAAAATTCGCGTTGCGAAAATTTTCATGTTCGAGTTGCGAATTCTACTTCTGTTTTGCGAATTCCAAACTCGAGTTGCGAATTCGGAAAATGTGTTGCGAAATTGGATTTCGAGTTGGGAATTCGTTGGTTATTTTTGTAAATCAAAAAAAATTGTTAAAATCGTATATTATAAGAGATTTTCGGTCACTAAAATTATTTTCTCTAGCGTTTGAATTATGTCGAATATAAGAGAGGGGGAGTTAGGTCCTTTTATTATTACTATCAACTGTATTAATGTTTTAAATTTAGGTAAAGTATACAAATGGTTCCGATTATATAGTAATGCTTTATTAAGTCTCTTAACTATTAAAATTTAAAAGTTACAAAATAATTCTTCGACTATAGAGTGTTGCTTTGTTGATTCCCTCAACAATTAAAAGTTACAAAATTATTACTCAACTATTCATTATGATTCAAACTCATCATTTTCTGTTAAAAAATTAACGGTATTATGAGCTAAATGTTACTTTATTGATTGTAATATGATAAAACTTGATCTCAAAATCTCAAACGACTATCGTATCATAATCATCATGTTAATGTCAATCTTAAACAACTGTCATTTTTAACCGAAAATGATTTAATAAATCAGATTTTTTAAAATTAATAAAATAAAGTTTTTTTTATTATTATCATTAAATAATGCATATATTGATTAAAATAAATGTGTGTAAAATGTAAATTGTAATGTAGCTGTTTGTTTTGCATGGTGGTGCGGTGGTGGCCCCTGGCTACACGGCAATGTGTACGGACGAACCCGGTTTGCGAGGTGGTCCAATGAAATCTTATGGCAACACGTGTTGAGAGTACGGGGAGATGCAGGGTATAGTGGCGATCATACAGTTTGCTGGGTTCTCTTAGTGCCCCTCAGGTGTGGGATCTTACGGGCTGTAAATGAGACTAGATAGATCGTGATTTATTTGAGATCGATTCGATTAAAGTTTGATAAATATTTGGATCGAATGGAGTCGACTCGAGTTATTAACGAGTCGAAACGAACTACTCGATATTCGACTTGAAAAGCTCGTGAGCAGCTCAAAAATATAATATATTAAAATTTTATTCTTTTTAAAAATAAATTATTAATAATATTAATATTTATGCATTGATTTTTATTTAAAATACAATAAGATTTTATGTATTTAAGATTTATGTTCGAGTTTGAGTTTGAGGCTTCAATCGATTTAAGTTTAAGATTTTTTTTAATTTCGAGCTTTTTCAAGCTGCTCACGAGCTTCAGTTCAAGATTTCGAATTCGAGTCGAGCTTGAAAATTTTAAGTTCGCGAATTTTCGAATCGAGTCGAGCTCCATTTCAGAGTTTTTGAATCTAACTCAACAATATTCAAACTCGACTCAGCTCGTTCTACCCTTGCTTCCACTTTCACCTTCAATTTTAGTTATTTATTACCACCTTGCTTTTGTATGTGCTACTTAAAAAGTCCGTCTATATTAGATATTTTAAAATAGGATAAAGTACATAAATAGACTCCTTAGTATAAGATATTTCTTTATCAAGTTCTCTAATTATCAAAAATTATAAAACAATCCTTCAACTGTAAAGAGTTGCTTTGTTGAGTTAATTGAGTACTATAAGTTACAAAACAGTCATCCGACTATTCATTATGTTCCAAACTCGGCATTTTCTGTTTTAAAAAGTTGACGTCAACATAAGTTATACGTTAACTTGCTGATTAGGATATGATAAAATCTGATCTCATATCTCGAACTACTATTGTATCCTAGTTAGCATGTTAACGTTAAACTCAAATGACTATTAATTTCTTTTAACAAAAAATGATGAGTTTGGGATATAATGAATAATCAAGTGATCATTTTGTAACTTTTAATAGTCGATGAACACAATAAAACAACTCTTTATAATTGAAGAATCATTTTATAACTTTTAATAATAAGGAGAGTCACTAAAGCAGTATCTTATAATTGAGGGAACATTTGTTTACTTTACCCTTTAAAATATTAACAAACAACGAATGCTGATTTAACTTCAAAAGAGTTGGTCATAATAATTTTTAGATATATCGATAATTAATTAATTAATATAAATTATATATTATAAAAAATTAATATAAGATGATTATTTTAATACATTTTATTTTATTTATAATTATTAAAATTTAAATATTTAATTATATTTAAAAATTAATATTTTATATCATTAAACTAATTAATTGTTGGTTTATCGTAATTTTTTTTGTAAAAATATTAGGGGGGTTAAAAAGAGGAAATAGAAGAGACAAGAGGCAACCAAATTAACCAACAAAAAAGTGTATAAAAAATTAACTCAAACGTCAATGGTTGTCCCCTCTTGTTCCTGCTGCATCATCATCATCATCATCATACCTTTGTCGTTTTATTTCACAATCTTCCAACCACCGCGCTTTGCTTTATTCTTATTTTATTTCATATCTTCTCCGTAAACCTTCCTTTGTTTCTTTCTCTCTCTCCCCTTATTTTCTTCTTCCTGAAACCTCGCTCTGACCAACACAAAATGGCTTTCGATGGTTTTGTCTCCGACCATACCAAGGACATGCAAACCCTTGCCCTAAACGACCCCCCACCGTCGGCTTCCGAGCTCGACCATTGGGAAAGAGCCAAATGCAAGGCCGAGATAATGGGGCATCCCATGTACGACCAGTTGTTGGAAGCTCACATCGCCTGCTTGCGTGTTGCCACGCCTGTTGACAAGCTCGCTCAGATCGATGCTCAGTTGGCTAGGTCACAAGAAGTCTTGGCTAAGTACTCGTCGGCCGCCGCCGCCGCGGGTTCTGCTGAGGAAGAACTTGATCACTTCATGGTAACCCTTTTCCCTTCTCGTTTCCTGATCTGAGTCCTTTGTATGTTTTATCAGTTCTGGAGTATCTTTCTCCTTTGGGTCATCGTTGACCAGCTGGTTTTAGGTTTTTCTCTTCGTTTAGTTATAATCCGTCGGTTATACTGATTTTTTTTTCATTTTGTGTTGATTTCCTTTAGCTGCTAGGTGTTGGTGGCGGTTCTCAAAACCAGCTAACACTTCTAATCTAACCCTTTTGTTTTCTGATATCAGAGGTAATTCAGTGAAAGAAAAATAAAGATGAAAGAGAGAGAGAGAGAGAGAGAGAGAGAGAGGGGAGTATTAGTACGTTTTAGCTTAGAATTAGTATTTCATGTGTCAGTTAAAAGAGATGATGTAAAATGAAAAAGTCTTGCCTCGTAATGTGAATTGTCGTGAATTTCGAGCTACCTATAAGAGGAACGACCCTTGTCATTACTATCCTAAATAATGGAGCTTTTGAAGTGTTTTTCCAGAAATCATTTGTTTATTGATTGTTGTAATGTCTCTCCTTGTGTTGAGCATTTGCCCTTTTCTTGGTTCGTGGTTTATACCCTGATCATAGTTTGAGCATTTGTCCTTTCTTCAACATAAGCGATCATTGGATTAATATTTGGACTTCATAATACTTGAGAATTGGAACCTTCCCTGTTTAGGGTTTATTGGATGGTCTATTCCCCTTTTGCATGTTCTAAAGCTTTCTAATATCAACATATTATATGCCATATCGGCATCTTCTCCTTTTGTTTGTACTTTTGATGTAGGCAAATTATGTTCTACTGCTTGGTTTCTTCAAAGACCAATTGCAGCAACATGTTCGTGTTCATGCAATGGAAGCAGTTATGGCTTGTTGGGATCTTGAGCAATCACTTCAAAGTTTAACAGGTGAATCTTTCTTCCTACTACAAACAGCTCCCGGAAGAATTAGCATGACGATGCATAATTATATTGTACCGAGCCAGGGACGGACGTATGATTTTACTTTAAGAGGTGGACTTGAACTTATAAAATTTTAAGGGCAAACTTAAACTTATAAAATTTCAGGGTCGAAAACATATTTTCAATAAAAAATAAATAAAAAATTAAAATATATAATAATTTTAAATTCCGGAACTATGTTATTCGTTTCAGTTATATCTTGCGTTATTCCTGTTGGTACATAGTTCAGCCAATTTTATACAGAATTGTGTTTGTAGTTCTCTACTAGTGAACAAAGTGTTCAGATTTTACAGAGTTATATAAGAGACACCATGGCAGAGCAATGCTAATGAGTTGATTCAGTCTTTAAAAAAGCATCTAGCTTCCATTCTAAGTGCTAACTGTAAGCCATGATAATGAACTTAATCCATCCCTGTTTATTTTGATTGTTTTGGAAAATGACTGCATTAACTGTTGGTTGAATTGGCAATGGCAAAGCTAAACTAAAGAGCATGGATCAGGTGTATCTCCAGGTGAAGGCACCGGTGCAACCATGTCTGATGACGAAGATGAAGCTGTAGATGGTGACGCTAGTTTGTTTGATGGGAGTTTCGATGGCTTTGATAGCATGGGGTTCGGCCCCCTTGTCCCGACTGAGACCGAGAGATCATTAATGGAGCGTGTTAGGCAAGAACTGAAGCATGAGCTGAAACAGGTACGGCTTCTCGAACTTAATAGTTAAGTGGGTCCACAAATAACACTGCAGCTAAAACATGCTCCGGTCTTTTTAGGGTTACAAGGAGAAGATTGTGGACATTAGAGAGGAAATTCTGCGTAAGAGACGAGCCGGAAAGCTACCAGGCGACACCACCTCGTCTTTAAAATCTTGGTGGCAGTCACATTCCAAGTGGCCTTACCCAACTGTGAGTGTGATATGTTTTTCCCTGCCAGTTCTCATTGATCAGCATATGTTGCTTCCAACAGTTCCATGACAATAGGGTTTCCTCTTCAATATTGATTCAGGAGGAAGACAAAGCAAAATTAGTTAAGGAAACAGGCTTGCAGTTAAAGCAAATTAACAACTGGTTCATAAACCAGAGAAAAAGGAATTGGCATAGTAGCTCCTCTACCTCTCTGAAGAGCAAACGTAAGAGGTAAGCTGCTTATTCAAGAGTACCATTGGCTACTTTTGACTTGGGGAAGAAGTAACACAGTATGAACCAGTAATGAACACTTGGTGTAAATTAAAAAAAAGAAGAATCTCTTAATAGATAACTCCATGTTTGATGCTCCACTGTGGATCTGTTCATAGTTGAGGGAGTCCAGTCAGTCCTAGGTCTATGGTAATCTGCTGCTGATATGTGTAACAATATTGTTTTAGATCCTTAATTTAGATACTGGTAAAAAATATCGAGTCCTCTGCATAATGATGATATATGAGCATTGTTGTTGGACGGTTATGGGCTCATGTTTTCATATCTGTGGACAGTATTGGCTTTTATGTCATGGGTTATATTGTAAATTATGTTCTTGAATATATATATCTATGTAATGTTTCTACATGCGAAGTAATTATTATATAATTTAATGATGCTTCAAAACTTTGTTCCACCTGCAAACTTTATAGAAGTTGCATAAATGAATGAATTAGCAACAAATTCCAAAAAGCACCCCAACCCTGTTTAGGTGGAAAGTTGACATGTAATTAAGTACCCCCAAGTTGCATATAAACATAAAATTCAGACGGAAAGTCTAATGTCAACAAAATCAAGCAAATATAATTTCCATAAATAATATAATTAAATAATAATAAAGTTAGTTCCCTTCCTCTCTCTGTGCTGTGTACGTTCACGCCAAGCAGCAGCACATCTACGACCACCTCCAACCGCCTGCAAGTGCAAAGGGAACAAGAGATGCCAACATTAAGCAGATTCTCCAAAATAATATTTGAAACCCGAGGGTCGAGTTTTCTGCTTATTTTTGTGGGTTTTGTCCCTTTGACTGAATTTTTGCTGCAATTGAGCGCAACTCGTTTGCTATCTCGGTGAAGTTCGGTCTCTCCGATGGCTCAGATGACCAGCATCTCTCCATCAATGATCTCCATTCCGGGTCACAGCATTCTGGAACCGGTGGCCTTAGCGTATTACTTACAATACCACCTGAACGAATTCAGTTCAAGGCAAAGTGTGAACCATTGGAGTACAAAGGTTTGGACAATTGAATTCATGAATACATTTGTAAATAATGCAATTACCAATAATAGCCCCATAATGTAAGTCTGAATATGGTTCTTCTCCAGTGAGAAGCTCCCACATAACAATACCGAATGAGAACACATCAACCTAAATTACAGGAAATACCAAAACAGAAATCTTATGATATGATAATATGCGACAGAAGTTAGCATGTACGAAATGGATTGGTAGCGGGCACTAAACTTAACAATGCGCAATCACAAACCTTTTCCTAGACAAGACTGCTGCTGCCATTCAGAAGTTCTGGCGCCATCCACGGAAGGGTTCCACGGACACCACCTGAGATCAGAGTTTGACATTTCACCTTGGATAGGCCCAAATCACCAACCTGGTACCGAAAAACAAAAATATACCAGAAACCATAATTTTACTTTGAGAGAAACAAGGTCCTCTTTAGCTCAAGATTAAATGGAATGTACATGTACGTACTCTTCGCACAATCAAAGGTTAATACTTCCATAACAACAACTTTAAATATCATTGTCAATGTCTAAAGTCTAAATCAGTCCGTTGTTCATATTATTAGAGTACTCTTGATGAGTTCAGGAATTCATTCAAAACCCTGCTCTGTCCGTGTGTACTGAATTCTACTCTTGAGCTAAATATACCCGCATAAACCTCAATCCCACAACAATACTAAGAACATTTAACATATCAGTCAACTCAGTCACAAAATTGCTCTCCTTGAGAATATAAGGAAACATTAAATTTGCCAACTTAACTTACTCTAAGCGAGCAATATGCCGAATTAGTACTCGGAGTGAATCAATAGAACTGTCAATTTCATCTAAGGATGTTTGGAACAAATAATGAAAAGCTCCCACCAGAATGAAGGGCAAGCAAAACTTAGACCCGAGCATTAACCTTGCATATCGGGCGATGGGGATCTCGAAGATTGACGAGTAAATTGTCACTCTTCAAATCAAAGTGCACTATATTCTTTCCATGCAAATACTCCATTCCAAAAGCCACATCCATGGCAATCAAAAGTTGCTTACGCTTATCAAGATTCCTGGAAAGAGCAAGTCGTCCAATAATTATTTATAATCAGATAAATGTTTGATTAAAATACAAATATATGAAAGCTTATACCATATAACAAACAAAACTAGAACTTTTAGGACCTCTCATTCTTCTGTAAAGAAGTCCTTAAAGAACCATTCACCATATATTCTGTCACTGTTGCCACAGAGCCAACAGGACCATCGAGAACAACACCATAGAAAGTCACAACATTGGGGTGGTGCAAGTCAGCAAGCTTAATTGCCTCGTTCCAAAAATCATCAATCTTATCATATGCATTTACCAAAGTACGTGTTAGAGAGTGATATTTCAAAGCAGAGCTACTAGGGAGAAAATAAGAGCATGAAAACAGGAAATAATGAGTCGAACCATGCGTTCTTGTTCAGAAGGTTTCCCAGCAAAACATCTATCATTGATCCGTTTGATTGCATCACTACCCCTCCACTTCCCATGATAAACAGTACCAAAGGTCCCAGAACCAAGCTCTCGCAGCTCTTCAAGGTCAATGTTTTTTATAATCTGAAAAAAGAATATGGCTAAATTTAAGGGCAAAAGGAGTTAACAATAAATCACAAACATCACATAAAAACAATTATTCAACCTGCAAGCGACCAATGCCATCCGAAACTCGAAAATCATGTTTTTTTATGTCTGGTTGTTTGGTTTTGATTTCCTGAATTAAGAAGACTAAACATTAAAGATGGTCCAAGGAATGCATCTGCTCGTAGAGATAGTGATAGAGAATGAAGAGATCTTAGATTGCACACCTCAAATTTAGCTTTATGCTGCATTTCAATGTTTCGAGTTGAAACATCTGTCTCTTGATTACCTTCAAAACCAGTTTCGTCAGTTGCTGCTGGTATGTCAGGATTCGAAGGGGTAGAGGACTGGAAAACAGAAGCAGCAACTCCCTCAGCAACAGCTTGTAGTTATTTCTTAATGAGTTCCTCAGCTGAGGCTTTGGCAATGAAGGCAAAGACAATAAACATTTACTCCATGCAGAAATTACAACATTTATAGCAAACGGAAATCAAATATCTCACCTTGTGTTGACTGTGTGTGGTCTGAAATGAAATCCTTGTTCAAATGATTTAATGGCGGGTAAACTTCATCTTGCAGTTGAGCTTTAGATTCACCACTGATTACTGACCGGTTCTCTCCAAAAGGGTCTATGGTAGCTAATCCCTCTCTATGTGCTTGAGTCTGGTAAGATCTAGGAGGAAAGTTGGCATCTTGCTGCAATTTCCAAGGATCTTGATTGCTAAAGAGTGAATTTGTGGAATCCAAAACATCTCCACCTCTACCGGAGTTTAAAAAAGAAGTTTGGGTGTTAGCATTGAAAGGAGTATCTAAGTTTTGCGCTCCAACTTTTGGCTGTGCATGTGTTATTACATTATCCGAAATATTCATCTCATTGGAGTCTATTGGTTTGGTAAAGATATTATCCAAAAACACCTCTCTCCCTGCTATTTGTGGAGATCTCTCATCCAAGACATCTTTTCTGGTTTTGTAAATAGGTGAATTACCCTGCTGCTCATTGATTATCTTAAGTTCCTCCATCATCCCATCAATTGGGATCAGAGGGTTAGGGTTTACAATATCTTGTCTGGGGACATCATGAATATTGCAATGGTGTTCTCTTGAAACTTCAGGCATTGTCTGTTCTAAAGCGTGATTGTAACTCCCCTGTCACGCCCATAAAACCCTGACTTAATGGAAACCTAGGATGCTCAGAATTATCAGTTCTCGAGTTAATTTTTTTTTCAAGTTCATTTTGTAAATCAATACCTTGAGAGAATCCAAGTGCATCAGACTGAAGTCCTCCAATTTGATGGTCAATGTGACCAAGCTGCCGAAACCCAACTCCTTGTTCAGCAATGTTATCCCCTGATGCTCCAGTCACAACTATGTTTGCTGATAAAACCTTCATACCATCTTCTGGACGCAGACTATGATAAGTTGAGTTAGTATTTACTAAAGGCGTTGCGCTGATATTTCTTTTATCCTTTATCAAAGGATCAGAATGTGCGTGAGGCAAAGCCTTCTGACACATACAACAGTCTTCTAGCCTTGGAATTTTCTCAGGAAAGTTGCTTGTTGTAGCTGAACTACTGTTGGTCTAGTACCAACATGGGAAGTGGAGGGAGTCACTGTCATGTGCACAGCAGGAATGAACTGATTGGAGGTAGCATTATCACAAAAATACTGTTGGCCGAATACAGAATTAGTATTGCCCACCAACATAGGATTTGAGTACCCCATCTGAGGTGCAGGATGCATATAATCAGAACGATTTATAACATCAAGACGAGGATCAATATGTGTAGATCCATAATGTTGTGGCATATAATATCTCACTTGTTGAGGTGTCGAAGTGGCATCAACCTCTCGAACTCAACCTCAGGTTGAGAGGACAGTGTTTGAGGAAGAGCAGACTTAATCACTGGAATTCCTAAATGAACAGCAGCACCATCTGCATTAACAGTCGGACTAGGATCCGTAGCCATTATTTTTGGATCAGTATCAACAGAAGCAGCTGAATTCCCTCCAGGTGACAACATGCTTGTTGATGGAGCCCCACTAACACCCCCCTGACTAATACCAACGCAACAAAAAGCCTCACCCCAACTAAAATCAGAATTCTGTGTTGAAGCTGAACTTGCTAAGCTCTTCTTCCGCATGATGCCACCAGCCGATCCTTCCACAATTCCATTCACTGCCTCAACATATTTCTGCCCATTGTCAATTAAATCCCCAAATCGAACCATACCAAAAGGATCAAGCTCCGAAGCCAAAAACAAAAATACCCTTAATTTAGCTGACCCATCTGAAGACCTTTCAACCACTTTGTCGTACTCATCCATCATATTATCAAGATCATCCAGGGATGAAATAGATACCAATGCATCAAGATCCTCATCAGGAAGCTGGTACTTAATAACCACAGGTTGCCCATAAGCATCCATGATCCACCATCTTTTGCACAAACTCATTAAAGCTCACATCTCTCCTAAGCCTGATAATCCTTGTCTGCCCCCCAACATATCTCAATGCTCCATCACTAGGTCTAGTCAATATCTTCCCCCCGAAACTACACAAAATCTTTACCTTTTTTCCCGACACCGAATCACCCCCACCCTCATCAGTCACCTGATCAGCCCCGCTGCCATTGCTTCTGAGTCCTAAACTTGGTTTATGAGCAAGCCCACCCAATAATTCATTATTCAACTGATCATTTCCATTGCCATTGCCCCTATTTCCAATATTGGAACTTGTTCCAAAACCTGTTGGCTTAACATCATTACTCACTTGTTCACTTACATTCTCACTGCTTCTATTTCCCAGACAAGGACTAGAACCATGCCCAGCCACCATATCGTTACTAACCTGATCCACAGCATTAGCGAAAACCATATTGCTCAAATTGGAATTATAGCCAACCCCGACAACAGGGTTCATACTTGGGCGCCACAGCGGCATAGGCATTGGCATGGGAGGCCTCAATGCAGGGGCGCCCGGTGGCAAGGGTACTGCATTGGCATAACCTAAACCTACAAAACCAGCATTACTCATGGTTGCTGGATAAAAAACAGGCATGGCGCCAGTGAGATTACCAGTAGCAGCAGCGCGGGGCTCTTCAGTCATAGTTCTAGCCACATTCAACGGTCTCAGATCTTTTGGTATAGCGTTGGGATCAAATGCCATGATCAAGAACACAGGATTCAGCTAAAGCTTAGACTAGTGCATATCAAGCGCAGAAGAGATAAAGCTAGGGTTTTGGTTTCTGGGTTTTGTTTATTCCCGTAAAATATACTAGAATTTTCACATAAGATCTCTGAGACAGCAAAAAAAAAAACTTCTTTAGTTCTTTTACACAGAAAGGTGTTACTACTATTTCCTAAAAGCAACAAACATAGCTAAAAATTTAAAAATGAAGACGAATAGCTGTAAGAGGGAGGGAGAGAATATGGGGAGTAGACGAGACAGCGACAGCAGGTCAGCGGTGATCCGGAACCGCCTTTGATTCATGGCATTTTCGGCGCTTACAACGAACCGTTAACCCTTCTAATGTCTCTCAGCTTCATATCTACCTCTGTTTCTCTCTCATGAAATCCATTCTTTTGGCGCCTATGTTGTTTTGAGAATCATATTCACCGGATTTTTTTCCTGGGGTTTTTTTATTTTCTCGAGAAAACTAAGGAGATTGAAATTGGCTGGCAGTGATTTTTTATTTGTTTTTGTTTTCTCCCCAACTTTCGAAGGTTAACAAGTGAGAGAAAACAGAGGCATTAAGGGTGACGGCACGTGGATTGCTTCATGCAAATGCTCAGTCAGAGTCGTAGGATGATTTTGATTTATAAAAGAGAAAAAAAATTCTATAATATGGACTTGGGCGGGCTCTGCCTCTTATATCCACGTCCATTTATGGGACATCACTTTCTACTTTATTAGATTGACTAAACTGTCAAATGAGTGCTCATATTACAACGTTTTTTACGAATAATTATTTAAATTATTTTTTAAATATTTTCGATGTCTAACATTATAAATATTATTACTTTTGGTATATGAGTCGTTAAGGACATTAATTTTTTTCGTTAAGTAACATGTGTCACGATCTGATAATTTTAAAATTTATCTTTTAAAAATATATTCTATTTATAAAAAAAAAATCCTAATTTCTCTAAATTATAAAAAGAAAAAAAACTCAAAATCCCTAAAATCTCTAAATCAGGACTCTAACATGTCATCACCACCCTTCCCGGTCACGATCACCACCGTCGGTGTAGTCTTTGTCTTCCTCCTAGTCATACGCTGCCCAATTATCGTTAATTGGCTGTCAGAATCGCGTGGAGATCACGATTTTCATCATAAGATTCACAGGATATAAAACGATGATTTGTCGTCATCGATCACGATTTCAAAAGGGTTTTGGTCGTCAGGGAAGATGAAGTCGGGTGGAGCTTCTTCGATGGCAAATGACGATGATCAATGTGAATTTAAAGGTTGAAATGAAGGTTTTCAAAATTTTGGTGTTATTTAATTTTTTTATGTTATTTTAAATATAATTTTAATTTTATATAAAATTTTAAAATTCCCATAATGTGACACATGTCACTTAACAAAGGAAATTAATGCCATTAATTGCTCAGTAACCTAAAGTGATAACGTTTATAACGTTAGACACCGAAATTATTCAAAAAATAATTTAGGCTCTTATCCATGAAAAACACTATAATTTAGACACTTATTTTATAATTAAGCCTATTAGAATCGATAAATTAGTCCATATACTTTAACTCATCAAAATCCATCATTATATTTTATAAAAATCGATAATTTAATATAATTTGATAAGACAGTTAACTAGGAAGCATTTTCGATACCTGAAACATGCAAGATATACTTTTGTAATAGAAGTTTATCAATCCAAACTCGAAATCGAAAGCTGTTCAAACACTGTTTATTTATAACCCTAATCGAATCACTAGAGAAGACGATTCGGTCTCGTATAAGGGAGTTATGGCTTTTATTATTCAAAAAATGCTCTCAGCATTCAAGCAGCTGCCTCAGCAGCAGTGGACACTTTCTTGATGACATGTATAGGGTCTCCCACTTTAACCATCTTTGCCTTCCCTTCAGTTACACTTTCCTTGCAAACCAAGTTTTGCCCGAAGTAGATCTGCCATACCATTGGACAAATAGTTCAATACGGATCGTTTTCGTGGACAGTACTCGGAAGGATACAGGCATTGCGCCAGAGAAGTTTTTAATTTAATCTTACCCTCCCTGGCTGTTTCTTGTATGGTCGCAAAACCTTATCCGACCTGACTTTCATTAGGGTTTCATTCGGTTCTGGCCCGGCAATTGCAGTATCTTGATTGATTGTAGGTACCTGATAAATGCACAATCATCTTTTTAGTTTTTAGCTATTTGTTGATATAATATCCTCATGCGTGTGTAGTTATTAATATCGTAAGGCACTTCAAATGAAAATTAATTTTCAGGAAATAAGCTGAAAATGCAGGAAGGTTAGTTTCATACCTTACAGCGGGAGCATAGTTTCACACCTTGAAATGAAAATTAGCTAATCTTAATCTCTGTCCACAGGTCTTCGGAAAACGGCTCACAACCAGCAACGAGGATGCAATCACAAGCAAGGTAAATGATGTAATAAATTCATAAATAAAACAGAAGAAGAGAGGTAATCGAACTCAAGAGTCAAACACATGTTTCCTGTTGGAAATATCATGAGAGGCATCCACTAAGATATTGAAATTGAAGGATTTAGTGGATCTTGTGGAAGTGTTGTTTATGGCAGCATGCTAAATGAAAACCAAGGGTATGAGCCTAAAAGGTAAAAACAAATACTTGGGTCTGAAACGATTAACCGGTACAGGTTCGTCGAGAAGCTTGTTCAGTGCATCCAAAGATTCCTGCAAAAAATTATAGTTACAACATCAGGTTTGAGCTTTATTAAACTATTATTATCGTCATCATCATTAGCATCGTCGTTAGAACAAAAATAAGAATCGTTTCTGAAGCTGGCCAACCTGAGATATAAGCATGAACGGGTACTGATCGGAAAACATTACGAAATGCCTTGAGCATACTCAGGATCCGCAGGCCTAGTTTCTGATGCTGCATTAATTAAATAAAGTTATAGCAAAATTGTTGGCCATATAAATATGAGACTTGAGCTATCTTAATATGCAGCACTATGCCGACATGGCCGTATAGCATACTAGCATTTACAACACCAAGCAAGAATATCGTATCGTTGTCTTTCCCTTGATAAACCCAAATGGATGCACTTAATGTCCTATTGATTGAAATGTATTCGAACCAAACGAACCTGCATTAAAACGAACCATTCTACTGGGTTTCCCAAGATAATAGGTAAACCATTTTGAAGCCTCATCACCCTCATCCAAAACAGAACCAGACCATTCCCAAACCGAAACACCATCGCCACTTGTGGTGGTTTACAAAGTGAGATATTGAGTAAATCCATTCCAGGGGCTTTTATTTCTGCAAATGGAAGTAAATAATGGTCATGACAGAAAAACCTCATGAAAATTCAAAAGGAAATCGTGAACTGCAAGCATTAGACGACGGTAAATTAAAGAATAACGATAAAACATTAGAAGATCCCTATACTGCTTAAGAGAAGAGGCATAGTATTGCAACTTTACAATATAGAACCAAACAGCAACCATCATAGGACATTAACAATATCAAATAATTAACCACCTGATATAGGGAATCCGTGTTTCCATGATAAGAACAGGGGAACCAAAACTTTTTATGGTCAACTTAGATAGACAATGATTTGAATTGCCCGTCCAGCTCAGTTGGTAGAACGCAAGACTCTTAACCTTGTGGTCGTGGGATCGAGTCCCACGGTGGATAATTCATAATTCTGACTATCTGAGAGGTCTTCCACGAAAATTGTTCTCAACCTGGCATTGGGACAGCCTACTATCTTACATTCCCTCAACCCCATTACATAACAAATCACCGTTGCTTGCATAAAGAAAAAAATGAACAAATTGTTAGGTGTTTGTTTATTTTAAAATGATTAAGTGTTGAATGATTCAAATGTTGAGTGATTCAAATGTTGAACGATTCAAATGTTGAATGATTCAGAAGTTTTGTATAAATTAACTTTGAATGTGACATGTTGTTTGATAATGATTCTGAATCATTCAGAATGTTCATTAGAATGTTCATTGGGGCTGAATCATTCAGCATAGTCTTTATTCAGATGTCATAAACAAACACGTTGAATGCTTAACGGTTTAACATTTAGCGCTGAATGATTCTATTAAGAGATAAACAAACAGCCTCTAAGAGTTTTATATCATTTCAGATTATAGAAATTTAAGGTTGTGATTAATAGTGGAAATGAAAAATATTTATTAAAAGAAAAAACAAGACCTTTAATTTTCGTCAATCCTTCGTCGTAAAAAAGACGTAAAACTTTTAGTTTTAACCTATATATATTATCTCTAACTAAATAAGATCTAATATTAAATGTTCTATGGGTATAAATAAAATTTAATTGAATATAGGCCCCAAGTTATTTGAGCTTGAATTAAGATTTATTTAATTCTAATAAAATGTATTGTAGATATAAATAAAATTTATTGTAAAATACATAAATGGTCACCCAACTATTATACTTTTCGTCATCCTACCATTTGCTTAAATAAATGATCACCCTACTTTTTATCACCAGTAGATATAGAATGTTGCTGAGTTCCTTTATTATTGAAAATTTAAAAATGATTATCCGATTATTCATTATGTTCCAAACTTATATTTTTCTGTTAAAAAATTGACGGTATTATGAACTAAACATTAACATACTGACTGTAGTACGATAAAATTTGATCCAGAATCTCACACGACTATCATATCTCAATCATTACGTTAACGTCCAGCTTAGACGATCGCCAATTTTTTAACTGAAAAAGACAAGTTTGGAACATAATAAATAGTCAAATAACCATTTTGTAACTTTTAATAGTCGAGGGACTTAACAAAACAACATTCTATAGTCAAATGATCAATATACAAGGGACTTAATAAAGCAATATCCTATAATTGAAGGACCATTTGTGTACTTTACCTTTAAAATTTAATGCCAACGCAAGTACAAATGAGGAATACTTCAATGAGGCTCACTGCTTTTGCCATTGCACTTTTCATCATCCCGCCACTGGAAATCCTGTTGTCCATCATTCTTTTCCCAAATTTTTACAGTAATATCGTTAAGGTTTCATAAACAGCTTCATTCAACTACTTATTTTAAATCTCGACAGACACGCAGAGGACGTGAAGAACACGAAAAAACAAACAAATGGAGACCATGATATTTTCTGCATTCATAACATGTTCCGGATACTTGCCATGGTTCTGTAATTTTTTTTTTTAAATAAGCATTGTCGTTAGCTTTTCAACATGCGCTAATCTGTCAACAACCCGATCGAGTTAAAACTAATCTAAAACAATATCCGCTCTTGATAGATATCCAGAGCCTTGATGACCTTCTCGACAAATAGTTTCCGGTGCAATCTGTACCTGCATACGTAAAATGTAAGAAGGGCTTCAACTCGGACTGCAATTAAGAAACATGAAAAGAAAAGGCCAAGGTATGTTATGTCAGAATCGCATACTTGATTGCCGTTTCAAGTGTCCTCCTTGCTTCTGGCATAGAATCTGGTGGCATTAAAAGGGAAACTAAAGTAAATTGTACCATGGACAATGTTCTAGATGATAGGAATAGTTGCTAGAAGTAATACTTTCGATTTCAAACCCGAACAGATGTAATTTTTTTATCGTAATTTAGGGTCTGTTTGTTTGCATGTAATTGATTTTCCGGAAAATGAATTACTGGAATTTGAATTATTGGAATTTGAATTTCTGGAAAATGAATTACTGGAATTTGAATTCTGGAAAATGAATTACATTTCTGGAAAATGAATTACATTTCTGGAAAATGAATTACATTTCTGGAAAACATCTGAAAAACGTTTTATGATGTTTGGAAGATGTTATTTAAACATTTTATCCACTAGTTGAAGAGTTTTTTAAAAATTATTTATTACAAATATTAAATATAATAAGTAATATTATTTATCATAAAACTTAATATTATTATTTTAAAATATTAAAATAATTTATTTATTATTAAATATTATTTTTATAATTTTATTAATAAAAATATTAGTATTGGTATATTTTAGTGAAATAAAATATTATAAATTATATTAATTATTTATTAAAGTAATAGTGCTATATTATATTTTAAAAATATTAGTATATTTTAAATATTTTTACTAAAATATTATTGAAATATATAAATAATATTATTCATTATTAAATATATAAAAAATTTATTATATATTATTAAAATAAAAATATAATATCTTATATTATTATAATATAATTAATTATTTTATATAATATTAAAAATATAATATTATATTATTATAAATATTAATAAATATATTTTAAATATTTTAATAATTAATATTTTGATGAAAATGATATTAAAATATTTTATTAAAATTAAATTCATAAAATAAAATTATTTTGAGTATTTTTGCTTTGAAGTGAAAAGTTCGGAAAATGACTTACGGAAAATAAATCCGTAAGTCATTTTACAGAAAACACAAAGGAAATTCTGTTACTAGGAAAATGAATTACATTCCGGAAAACGAATTACGTGAAACAAACACGGGAAAACGTTTTCCGGAAAACAAATTACGTGAAACAAACACGAGAAAACATTTTCCGGAAAACGAATTACGTGAAACAAACACGGGAATTCAGGGAAAACCAATTCTGTAATTCCAATTACGGGAAACAAACCGACCCTTAGTTAATGTAACAGCAGTAGCAGATATTTAAAAACTTATAGCAATAAACGACCAACAGAAGCTTTTCATAGTGCCAATTTAAATAGTGCTTCAACCATAAACCATGAAAATATCTTGGCACGTCATTTTTTAAAGAATTAGGACTCTGCAAGCTTTCGGACAACCAAAAATCAGTCCACTTCTGTCAGGGCCCTATTTTAGGATCATGGACATTCCAATCTAATACAGTCAAGTAGGAACAATAAGGTAGAAAAATGTTCACCTAGTAATTTCTGGTCTTGCGCAGAAGTTGTAGGAAACTGTGCAAGCATCTGCTGACATTCTTCTTGTAACTCCTTCACAGCTTTCCTTTCCATGCTAGGGATTGGAGGAACGTCTCCGTCTGACCACGTGGGCAACGTTCTTGCAGCTGCTATGACTGCCCCGTCGACAAAATTGTCTCCTTTTTCCGCTAACTGGCCTGAAAGTTTTGTGAACTTAAAGGTTCAGAATCAAAATTAATAACCATTCTCATTTGAAAAGTTTTAGAAAGTTCAAACAATTCATACTGTTATGATAGTACTCTCCAGGAAGACCGGATATATTGAAGACCGACAAGAAAGATTCCAAGTGAATATGTGCATTTCCGGAGAATGGTATTACATCCCAAGGATTCTGCAACATTCAGGCCTCAAGAGTTAAATTTAAGTACAAATAACTTGCACATTAAGACATCAAACATCAGTTTATTTGAAAACATTTTTTGCAATGACAACGGATATTGCCATGATTCCACTAAACAAGATTTAAAAAAATAACATCTTCAAATATGTAGATTGAGGATTAAAAATTGAAGTTAATTACCACAGAAGACGAGAAGCCATATCGTTTCATGAGCATATGGTTCTGCTGTCCACTCATATAATCAATGGTCATCTGTCAAAATTTATGGAATCATGGATATAAACCCATGTTGCAAATAAAAAGCATTTAGGATCTAATTCGGCTGATGGCTTGGACCGAGACCATTAGCTGTGATAACCGAACAATATTAGAATTCAAAAGAGAGTTACGGAAGAACAATACCTCCTCTCCTTTTTTAATCCTCTGTCCAGCATTTATCATCACCTCAACCATGCGATCCTTAAAACGCCAATGAAGAAAACAATTTGGCCGAAATGAATGATTTAGCATGTCTACAACGGCAAATGAAAACGTCAAAATCACGTTAAAATATAATGTAAATGAGAGAAGAAATAGTTTAAAGGAAATATGATGGCAATCAACTTTTAGATAAGTTAGTAAGAAACTGAGTGAAGCCAAAACAAGCCAAAGAAAAACAAAACTGTCAGGCCCTGCATTAGTTTAACTTTCTGATCGAGCATCATAGATAAGAAAACATAGATGGAGGAGCCTTGTGCTGCAAGATCACCATACCAGCATAGGGAATTAGCATACTTGCATCTTGAACTAGTGCACCGATCCTAACTTGCATGTTAATGCAGCGTGACTGTGCAATGCTAACAGCCCAAATGAATCTCTCAGGATCACGCGCAAGGCGCTTTATTTTCAAGGGTGCCCCGGAATGCTGAGTGACGTTAAGCAAACAAACATTATTTGTTAGAGCAAGCAAAAACTTCTCAAAACAAACAAGAGTAGTGTGAGAGGCAAAACTTTGAGAGCGGTAATGACAGGATGTTTATACCCAGTTCTTTTCCCAAAATTCTAAGGCTCTTAGTTGTTGATTTCTCATAGTTGAAGCAAGGTCGGGATCCTGCAGCTGTGAGAGGTCATCCTGCAAGGATTGATCGAGTAGTCAATACAGCAAATTATGAACTTCATGAGTGCATTTGAAATCCAACAACCAAAATCCTTCCCATTCAACAACCAAATCCCAATGTTTCAATGCTATCAGAATTATATCACTCCCCACCATCAATTCAACAAATACAAAAAAAATGTATTTTAGCAAAAAAGAAGAAAGGAACTAAAATTAAAGTAAAAACAAGAAAAATAAACATGGAAACGATAATGCTACGTGTCTTCCCGTTTTACACACCTCAGTAGCAAGAAGCAAGCTAGTGCACTCGTCTGCACTAGGTAAGAAGTCTCCATATAGTTGCCAAAAGTTATCATCCCTATCAAATGAATACAAGAGAAGGCAAGCCAATCGCAGATCCCAGTCTGTCTGCCAAGAAAGATACACACAAATTACAGTAATTAAATACTGTGATAGTGCATTCACTGAATCGAACAATAAATGCAGAATACTTGTACGATACAATTAAGCATTTCGTGCAAAGGAAGACTCCAATTACCTCAGGATTGGTTGAGTTTATGATATCAAAAATGGGATGACCTAAAGGTACTATATCCGGGAAGAACATCCATGGAAGCTTCTGCCTTATTGTCAACATCAACTCCAAAGGTATTTCCATGATAACCTGTTCAGTCAAGTGTTAGAAGCATAGTTACCGGCACATGATTAGGTACAGAAGGATGTATAGAAAAGGCAGAAACAGACTCTGGCACGACGAAGAGGTTCAACATCTTTGGAGGCATAGACCCCAAAACCATCAGGTCCTTCCTTAAACTCAATTCCATAAGCTCTCATACTTCGAACGTAACCTATCTTGTAGAAATCAGGATCCGCACGTTCCAGCTATGATGAAAACAGTTCAAAAAGAAAAGGAAAGCAAAGTGACGTGAAGGTTTAAGAAACCCAAAATTCAAGAAAAACTAATAGGCGGAGTGAATTGACAAGGCGGGAGCATATATATACCTGAGAAGGAGATTCTTCAAGTGGGGGAGGTTGAAAAAGTGGGAAAGAAGGAGTTTCAACCGAAGCATTAATGGGTCTCAAACGATACCTGGCAACTGGTGTTTGTGACCACCCATGGTTATGAAAATGTCCACGAGGAGGGCGAGAATAGGTGAAGCACCCACCGATATGATGATGGGGAACAAACGATGTCGCCATTGGAGTTCAAAATGGAACCATGGTGGCAACGCTGGCAGTGTACTACTCCGGTACTGATGTTTAACTTTCGTTGTTGGGACAAGAAGTAGATCAACTCTAGACTCTTTAAACTCAGAGAAATGCTATTACAGGGAAACGTTATCCGCTCGCAAGCCGCAACCAGAGACCAGGCCAGACCTGCAGAGTGCAAAAGGGATAACGCAACTGGCAGCCCAACCCATCTTAGCCAACCTTGGGCATCATTGGCCCATCCTATATGTGAAATGAAATATCTCCAAAAGACCTCATCTTCGTTTCTTATCATCAGTGGTTGCAACAGAGAACCCAAAACATTGTCCTGAACCACGTTGAAGAGACCACACCTTGGCATTTTCTCATGTGCATGGTCCACCCAAATCTTGGCTGAGTCCCCTACATATGAGCCCACATGTAAGGGTGTATGCAGGAATCAAGTGATATCGGTGGTAAATAAATTATTGTTATTTTTTTAGGTTTCAGGTCCGAGCACCAAGAATGATTAGAGTGTGAGCCTCAGTAAGGGTGACCACTGACCATTCGAACACCATAATCAATAAGTGAAACATGTTGGGTCGATTTACAGATAAGGCTCCAGACCTACTCTCATTTAAGACTGGCCTATTTTAATTTTCATATTCATTCAAAATCTTTGGTGGTCCTCCATTCTGCACATTTTGTATGCTTATTTGTACGCTTTTATTAAATTCTGTCCAGATCCCATTTCATATATGTTATTTGTGCAGTTTTTGATTCTATGATAATGTAAAGTTACAAAACATATAAACGGTCCTCCAAAAAGGATGCAAAAGTACTCAATGATCAATACTGATGGTTTAACAGATAACTATATATTAAATACTATATTATATATACATAGACTCATTCTCTCTAACCCTAAAAAACTGCAGCATTCCTGGAAAGCTGTCAAATTTCTCATTCCTTTACTTATCTTGACAACTTTTTCTTATTCTTCTTTTAAATATCGTCTTTGATTCCCCCCCCCCCAACACTCTTAGTTGTGTATTGGAGTTTTTCTCTCGGCTTGTGAATAGTCCATTTCAGCTATCTCCACGATGTCCGAATATTGGTCATGGACTTCGTAAGTTGTCGTCGAACCGACGGGAACTTTCTCTTGCTTTCACCATTTCCTTGGTTCACTGATTCGACTTTTGAAATAGTGTTAGCTTTGTCATGTCCACTGTCTTCGCTCTGGATGCAGAGCACATAATGTCAAAGAGAGTTACAAATGTCGGGATTCAAAGAGTGATCGAAAAAATCGACTAAATACTGGGTTCAAGAAATAAATTACTAGTGGTGACTATGTCAACCAACCTTTGAACTGGTGAAAGATGCAGCAGTTGCAGTAAGAAGTTTCCTACCGTTTCCCGCAAAAATTGGATGTGAAAAGAGTTGTATATTAATATGAGTTGGTGTAAGAGACAAGGTAAACTTTTGATCCAACACAGAGGAATAATTATAGTAGCAAGATTCAAGCCCTGGTAATAAAAAATATGGAACAACACTGTTCCTAGGGGAGGCTCAATCCTTGGTTCACTGTAATCTTAATTATATGCATGGTAGCCAGTGCCGGTGGTTACCTGTACAATGCCCTTTGCATATAAGGACATTTCCCAAAACTCCATTACTGCTTTTCATCGAAGCTTCTTCCTGCATAAAACTATGTCCTTTCTTTATCTTAAAGCTGTATTGAACTGAACACATACAAAAATGAAGGAAATTGGATACCGACATGCAATTTAGGATGCCATGGTGGTTTGAAGCTTTTCTCCAATCGAATCCCTTCAAAACAAAAAGCAAGAAGATAAGATGTCAGAATTGAATTGAACAATAATGGAGGCACACTTATGTTATGGAGAAAGAATTGTGGAATTTTACCTTCAACACTAGAAAATGGAACCAACAACACCAGAGAAGATACTGCTAAACTGGAAGGACTCATTTGCAGGACTAAAACACAAAAGTGCTGAGAAAATTGTTCAGTCTTCGGTTTCTCTTTCTTTTCTTCTTCGTATTAGGAAGGAACTTTGAGTGCAAGTTTCCTGATGAATTTCTACACTACTGGAATTGCCTGCTTTTATATATAGTACAACTTCGCCCCCTGTAAGGACCCACTACAAGTTCCTAAATTTTATAACTTGAAATTTAATATGTATACATAGGAGACGTGTTTTGTTTTTTCACTAAATATCTTCATATTTCTTTTTTAACCTAAATCATATGTTTTTATTCATTTAATGATCTTAAATCTGTGTAAAATTAAAATAATTTTACATTGTGTAACAGGATTATATCACATATATATTATTTATAGTGCTATTATTTCATATACAGATAATAGAAAAAATATTTTCTATCAACAATTGGTTCGTCGGGTGGGAGGAGGCATGATATTTTCTATCAATAATCGGTTGGTCTGGTGGGACGAGATACTAGATTCTTTAAGTAATGTTAGATGTTTAAACTCTGTCATTTACTAATGCAGCAAATTAAATTGGGAAGATCGCCCTCGTCTCTGTAGTACCGATCTAGATTAGTCGATCAATAAATCAGATATCAGTAATTAATTAAAAAAACATTTCCTAAATTATCTATTTAAATGTTACTGTATGATATATTTATAATGCTGTATTGTTCAAAATTATAAACTTTACCCCAAATACCCATAGTTCAATCATGGATTTCGGGTGGGTCTTGTTGGAGGATACATGACCACAGACCCACATAGGCCTTTATGGGGGACAGGTTTTATATTTTCGAGTGTTAAAACGAAACCCCATAAAAAAGATGATAAATTTTAGGAGAACCCACAGTGTTAGTGTCTAGTAATTATTAGATATATATATATATATATATATATATATATATATATTCATATAAGAATAATTAATATATATATATATATTTAAATTAAATATATCGTATTATTAAAATGTCTAGTTGAGTTACCAACAATCCATTGTTCTAGTGGATAAGTTTTTATATCTCTTTAGCAAAGTAAGAGATTTGAATCTTGATGATTAAAAATGAAATAAATTAGATTAAAAGATTACATTTATCATTTGAGTTTCTAATCCGAATTAATAGATTAATAGATTATATACAATGATCATAAAGAAAAAAAAAGAAGAAATTTCGTGATTAGACAACTTTATGTACTATGCTATTTTGTTTGATTGCACATTTTGTGCCATTACAAATAGTAAATTTATTTTAAAAACTTCAAATAAATAAATATTTAAAGAAATAAGATTCTACACAGATTATTTGAAAGAATAATCCTCAAATCGTTTATATAGGATGATCTCGTGATCTGCAAATCGCTTATTAAGTTCTCGTACCCTCCAACACACAAGATACTCCGATGTAGGCGTACTTTCCATGTAAGTCAATAAAACAATTAGATAAAATAACCTCTTGCATTGCGAATCGCGAGATACCCTTTATGATCCAAAATATCACGAGATTTATGGGAGGCCTCGTTGCCTGCAAAGAGCGAGGTTCTTTCCAATTCCCTAACACACCTTATTGTCCATAACCTTGTTCAGAAACTATTTCCGGGTGAGAAATTGATTTTTTTTATTTATAAACGCGTAGTGTTGCATAATCTGATCATGGACGACCTTTTTTTTTGTCGTAGTGCATAATCTGATCGTATTGTAGATTTATCGACAGCTTCATCCAGATCCAATTCATTTACAATGAGAGGGAACTCATATTCATAAAATTTGAATATAGTTTCAAGTAATTAAACCGGTCAATGAATCTCATGTAAGGTATCCGAATAAAAGAAACATCAATAATGGTGTGCGCACACAGATATTTGAAAGTTTTGAAGAATCTGCACTCGTATATTTTTTTAATAAATTAACCACGTATGTATTGTGTTGTTGACCTCGCAAATTCTGATATAAATAATAATGACATTTCACGAGAGAAGTATATGTATCCATCACGTTGGAATGCTGCTGAAATATTTATAATTTTTTAAGGAGGTCCGAGTGGATTTAGTGGCAATCTGCCATCTAGTCTCCTACTTGCTTTGTCTAGTTTAGGAACATAGAGAGTGTTGAGCCAAAATGAAGACTTGGAAACAGATCCCACGTTCTTGTCATCTCTCTCTCTTGCTTTTTTCCCCCCGATTTCCAATTCCTCTCTCGTCTCCAAAGCCACAGGTGCTCATGTATCCTCCTATATATTCACAAAATGTTTGAGCCTCTCTCCAAGGAATAAATCTCTTTCTCTCTTCTGCTAACTCCATTGTCTTGATAACTGCTACAGCTGAAGCACCAGGATCTCTTGTTTTAACTCTTTCTAATGATGATCATGGTTTGTCTCACTTGTCTATCAGAATTCAAAATTCAAAATTCCCTTGGGTGTTTTGTGTCTGTGAGTTATTGAAATAATGGGCTAGATTTGAAGTGTGTTTAGGGGATTCAAAGGCCTGCATGGTTGGAAGCCATGTGCGCTCAGAAATTCTTCGTGGGGTGTTGTTACCACGAGAATACAAATTAAAGAACGAAAAGAACGTGTTTTGTTTGGATTGTTGCATCAGTATCTGCCCTCACTGCGTTCCATCACATAGTTCCCACAGGCTTCTTCAGGTTCGTCGCTACGTCTATCATGATGTCCTCAGATTGGAAGATCTTCAGAGGAGATCTCAGCTTCTTCAGGAACCTCTGCTTTTCCTTGGCCGGGGTTTTTGTCTTAATGGCATCACGTGATTGCTAATTCCAAGCCAAGTGTTTGTACATTTTCATTCTTAAAGTATTGCCTAGAAATATAGAACTGAAGGGTTATGTGATTTTCAGAAGGCAAAATAAAATCCTTGAGCAATAAGATAAGATTCATACAAGTCTAAGATATAGATTTAAAAGAACCGTTGTTGTTTCTAAAGATCACGTGTCCAAGAACCCACGACTCTGACATACTAATTGAATATTCATTGTCAAATACTTTATAATATGCCTCTGTTTTTTCTTTTTATCTCTTGTATTATATTTTTGTCTTAATGGTAGCATGTGGTTCGAATTTCCAAGTGTAGTGTTTGTACGTACACATTTATTTATTTATTTGAATTGAAAAATATGGATTTTTCAAATGAGGCACTTGTCCGAGTACTGCTACATAGATGTACAGACGTGTAATAAAAACTCATTTTTCAAGGCCGAAAAGGAAAAGAATCCAAGGCACAAAGAGACCCAGAATTGAGTAAACCTAACCCGTCTTACAAGCTCTTCATCTTTAGGCTTTAAAGAATTCGACTCAATAATAAAATCTGGCCTGGAATTTCAACAAATGACGAGACAACAAAATGCACCAATTATTTGAACAGACCTTTTAGTATTAAAAACTCAAAGCACAAGACAGGTGGTCCAATGTCAATGTGGCAAAAGAAGAGAACCACAATCAAATTTCCATGACTTAGTGAAACTAGTCGAGCTCGAGTATTGTTGAATTTGACTCGACTCGACTCGAAAACTCGTAAAATTAAAATTTTCGAGTTCAATTCGAACTTGAAATCATGAATTGAAGCTCATAAAAGTTCGAAATGAAAAAAAAAACTTAAACTTAACTCGATTGAAACTCAAACTCGAACATAAATCTTAAATACATGAAAATTTTATACTATATTTTAAAAAAATCAACATATAAACGTTAATATTTTCAATAAATTATTTTCTTTTAAAAATAAAATCTTAATATATTATATTTTTGAGTTGCTCGTGAGTTTTTTGAGTCGGGTATCAAATAATTTATTTTGACTCATTAAAAACTCAAGCTCCAATCAAATATTTATTGAGTTAATCTCGAATATCTTATGATCTATCTCATCTCATTTACTATTTAAGGAGCTAAACAAGTTACAAAGCAACCGGGTAGGAAACCTTGTGCCTAAAGGGGTCAAAGGTCAAAGGTCAAAGGTTGAGATTTGACCCCAAGAAAATATAGAAGAAGAAACCGTTGGCTCCTAATGCTTCCAAACTTGTGGGCTTCCACACCATGTGGAGAAGGAATCAATCATATGCGTCTCAAGCCACACCGGTCCATCTGTTTCATTTAATGTGTGCTTTTGAATATGGGAATTTTCAAACCCCCAATTTCGTATGGTAGGCAGATACGACCATTCTGCAAGTTGAGGCCATCGAGGCTTTTGCTCATAACTATTATTTTCAATTATTTGATATTAAACGATCGTATATTAATATATTTTATGTTTGAGCTCAAAAACTCACAGAACAACAATAATTTCTTTATCATTAGAGTTTCTTAGTTCGTAATTATATTTAAATATGAATATAAATGTATTTTAGAAACGGTTGACCCAAGATTTTGTTGGACTTCGGCTTGCTTTGAAAAAAATGGTTACATTGTTTAATTGAGAACTTTAGTTGTTGAATTTGGAGGGCAAATTTTGAGTCCATCGTGGGTGTCTAGTTGGGAACTTCAGCCTCTTTAATTGCATGCTGTTGGCACTTCCCTTTACAAACATTAAAAGAGATCTCCTGAAATATCGGTATTTACTTCATTAATTTAATTATAATAGGTCAAAGGTCATTTTCTCCATGGACATATTTATTAAATACCAACTAGTTTGAAATTAAACTCAAATACGGAGGGAGGGAGTAGACTCGTTAATTTAGTGTACAATTCCATTTACTTATGCTCAAACATTTGATTTATGCCTTCTTTTTTTAATAAACATGTGGTGAATGTAGGAATATTATTTGTTCAAATACCCTACATATTTTGACAATAAATGTTTATATCATTGACATACGCGATGTTCAAACTTAGGACTTTAAGAGATAACAATAAATTCATTAACAATTTGATACCCCTTGATTCGTGCTGAATTTATGCATTTAAATATGCGTGATTAATATATTTTTATTAAACCTTAGGGGTATGGGTAATTAATGATTTTCAAATTACAGGAGAGTAAATGAAAGTGCGTCATACCTAGAGGGATTGTGTACTTTTCTCTTTTAGTGTTTTAATCAAATTTACCAATAATGTACAAACTTTTATATACCTTTTGTATAATGAAAAAGTCCAACGAAAGAAAAGCTCAATTTCTTTAAATTCAATCTATTGTTCATAAGGAGAGAGTGGAATATTATTCAAAATCGATTACTTGATTTAATATCAATTAAAATAAGAAGACTTTCATCAACGAAATTAATTCGAGTGGCATGTAATTTAAGTTTTAAGTTAAAGATTTGTGTATGAAAAAAAAAATCGTTGAGAGACTCACCTGTGACGAATTTAAAAATATTTTTGTAGGGAAATACGCATATTAATTATTGAATCTTTTATTAGGGAGTGAGCACAAGTAAAATTTCAGGGGTATACACCTATAGTGGAATCGACAACTAATATAAGGAAATTCATATTTTAGGGTTGACACGTGTTCAGCCTGAGTATGCTTTGTATCCTCCATCGAAACTCACCCATTAAAACTAGATGTGTGATACGGGTTAGTCAATCTTTTCAAGACAAAATCCTGATAATTGGGAGGATGACAAAAATAATAATTTACAACATCGACATGTTTAATTAATTTCTCAAACTAATTGTCCCCTGGAATTTGCTTAAAATCTCAATTATTTTTATTTCAAACAATTTAGGAATATTTAAATATCAAATCGAATTAATAACAAAAATAAATATTTAAATAACAAGCCATGTTTGACCTAACCCTAATTAAACACAATTGCATGATAGAATATTTTAATTAATTGTTGTGAATGAGGTTAACCTAATTGGAATCTGTTTCCCATAATTCGTTGATTGTGTCAGTTGGGTGGGAACATTTGGCGTTGCTTTAGTGCAACCAAGAAAAATAAAGATTCGGAAATCTCTTCACTTATTTATTTTATTCTCTAGAATTAGATTCTCTTTTTAGGTCATATCTCCAATATTACTCTTAAAATACCAATACTTAGCCGCGATAACAACAACATTATACATTAAAAACCAGACATTGGCTATGCTTAACACGTTCACAAGAAAAAATCGCAATTAAAAACAAAAAATATATAATATTTGTTATATAAAATATCTATTAATTATACATACTCCTAATTTATTTTTAGGGTAAACTATAAAATTAGTACCTGAATTATTAGTTTTGGTCCATTTTAATACATAAACTTTCATTTCTTTCAAAATCAATACTAACGTTTAGTTTTTGTTTCATTTTTTATTCTACAATTAAAAAGTTAATGTGTTTCGTAACTAAACTGTTAGTTTTTGTCTGTTTTAATACATAAACTTTAAAAAAAAATAAAAACTTAATGTTAAATTTTAAAAGGATTTACTAAAATGAAATAAAAACTGAATTTTAAGTATAGTTTTAAAAATTTGAAGTTTAGATACTAAAACGAATCAAAACTGATAGTTTAACTACTAAATGTATTATTTACCCTTATTTTTAAAACGTGACAAGCGTTAACAGAATATATCATTCTACACAAGACTACGTGTCTTTCGTGAATAATTACGAGACGCTACGTGTCTCTCTTTCATAATTACGCAGAAGAATTTAGGATCTTCTTAATTGGAAATTAAATCAATGATTGAAAATCTGGGAAATTCCCGAAACACGGATTTGAGAGAGGCGTGAAGCGAAATTAAGCATTTATATTTAATTTTTTTTATTTATCATTTACACTTAATATTAAATATACAAATCCACATATCATTAATTAATAGCGTATTTGCATATATTTTGTTAAAATTGATCTTGAATAATGTATAATACTAATGTCCTAAATAATAGCACGCGTGATTGATTTGGTCCCCTTTGATAATCACCTAGCGTTCAAAAATTATAAACCATGGATTCAAAATCAAACAAGAGGAGCATGAAGCCCCGTGTGGGGGCTATCTGAGTCAAGAATACAAGATGCATGTGGAATGTGGATATGAATTAAGGGCAGGAAATAAATTATTTGTATTAAAAAAAAGGAAGGCATAAGAGAGGATAAGGAAAGGGTAAATCGGTAAATGGGCATTGTAGAGGAGATAGGAACGAGGGTGGAGGGTGAAAGAGGATATGGGGTGTCAAAGAGCTGGACTCCATACGTGGCAGTGGCACCGATGCTTTTCAATGACGTTAGCTGTCAGTTTTTTGTTGTTTCAGTGTTTCATTGATGCCTATTCTATTGTGATAATAAAATTGGTCTAATAATACACTGTGACTCGAAGGCTAAGCCCATAGCTTCTACCGAAAACCGTTGGTTGCTTTATCCCATGCAAAAGTTTCGAGATAATATTTTAGAAAAAATTAATTTACGAGATAAAGCCCTTACAAGATTAATTGCTTAAATAATGTAAAATTTACAGTGTTGACCGTAGGTCGTCATGCCTTCTGAGCGACCTACTAGGTCGTCATGTCTTCCCGGCGAGCTACAAGAGATTGTATGTGCCATGCACGTCCCAACACGCTGGGCATCCGAGGCATGGCGACCTATGTGTTGGGACGTGCATGTGCCATGCAACACGTTTATTCTCTCTGTTTGAGCAAGGGTAGGTCTCCCGGAGTGCATGGCGACCTACGGCCAACACTGTGAATTTCACCCTATTTGAGCAATTAATCTTGGGAGTGCATTAGCTCGTGAATTAATTTCTTTCAGAACATTATCTCGAAAGTTTTGCCTCCCTTTCCACTTGAAAACCAAAAGTTACAAATACATTATAGGGTCATGTACTTTTTAAAAAAATAATATGGCCCTCATATTATCTTTTTCTTCAATGTGATCCTCTAATTCGAAAAATAAATTCAATGTGATCTCTTGGTCAATGTATTTTCGTGGTTGACCATTGCGATATTGATGTGACAGTTCACGGTGTTGAGATGACAGTCCAAGGAGGCAAATTAATGTGTCATATGACATGATAGATTAATTAAATTGGTAACTTAAATGTGACAGATGAACTACCACATTAACATCGTAGACCATTATGTTAACACCGTGCACTGAAACGTCAATATGATAATAGTCAACGATAAAAAATATTAATCAAAAGATCACATTAAATTTATTTTCTAAATTAAAGAATCACATCAAAAAATATATAATACGAATGCCACATTTATTTTTTTCAAAAAAATAAAAAAGACTTCTAATGTATTTTTGCCAAACCCAAAAACAGTTCTCTCAATTTTACCCGACACACGGCGTTTAACCAAACCTAACCCCAGGTGTGGTTAGCACTCCCCCACTCTCCTTTCACTGTGCTATTTTCTTATTTTTCACCTCAAACGTTAACGTCTCGTTTCCTTTGCATTCCTAAATCTAACACTTTCTTAAATATTATATTCATATGAAAATATATCGACTACCACACCATCAATTTTTCTTTAAAGATTGTACTTTTTTTGGTAAATTTTGATAATATTAGTTTTTCATTAAAAAATTGGATTAATTATGTATTTAGTCGGCAACCTATTTACTTATTTCGGCTTTTCCAACACACCTTCAAATTGAATAACTTAACAAATGAAGTTGAATATATGATATATATATTAAGAATTAAGATTTTGATTTTTAAATTTAGAATTAATAAATTAAAAATTAAAGTGTTATATTTTAAATTTTAAAGGGTAGGATATATGATAATATTTAAAAGATTAAAATATTTCATTAATAACATATTAAATATTACATTTCAAATGTATTTTAATTCATCTCACATTGACTAAAATCGCTTTATTCAAACCCAATAAACGATACCAGCTGTGTAGCATTAACTTTCTTATATAACAAGAAGTTTAATCTAATGGCATAAATAAAGAAAAAAAGGAAAAGCAACTCATATAAATGCTAATTCAAAAATGTCATAATTGTGATATGAAAATTTCATTTTTGGCCTACATATTACAAGATCGACGCTAAATTCACAGCACATCGTATAAATTTTTTTGGCATAAATGGGAAATTACCTAATCAAATCTATAAAATAAATAAAAAGAAAATTATAACTTATGTGAGTTGGTTAAGATAACGTACCAAAATTAAAATAGGTTTAAGGGTGATCTATGTCTATGTAGTAAGTTCAATTTATCATTTTCGTCTCTATCGTATTTTCGCATCAGTTTAATCCTCAAACTAGTTTAATTGCATCGTTCTATACCCTACCCTAACTTGAAATCTTAAAATATGCACTCAAGATATGGTTTAAGGCTTATGGTGTTGGGTCTAAATGTTGTGTTTAGGATTTAGGGTTTATAATTTAGGAGTAGACTATATATATATACAATCGAAAAACTTCGAGTATGGTTGTAAATGAAACGAGACATATCGCGAGTTATTCGAGATCGACTCGATCAAAGCTCAATAAATACTCGGATCGAATGGACTCGACTCGAGTTCTTAACGAGCTGAAATGAGCTACTCGATATTCGACTCGAAAAGCTCGTGAGCAGCTCGAAAATATAATACATTAAGATTTTATTTAAAAAATAAATTAATAATAATATTAATATTTATGTATTGATTTTTTTAAAATACAGTAAGATTTCATGTATTTAAAGTTCATGTTCGAGTTTGAGGCTTCAACCAAGTTAAGTTTAAGAATTTTTTTTCATTTCGAGCCTTTTCGAGCTGCTCACGAGCTTCAGTTCAAGATTTCGAGTTCGAGTCGAGCTTGAAAATTTTAAGCTCGCGAGTTTTCGAGTCGAGTCGAGCTCCATTTCAGAGTTTTCGAGTCGAGTCGAGCTCAGCAATACTTGAGCTCGACTCGGCTCGTTTACACCCCTAACTTCGAGAGCTAAATTGATGCGAAAATACGATAAGGACAAAAGTAATAAATTAAGTCTACTAAAGGAAGAAACAAAAGTTACCTTTTACCTTAAAAATAATCCTCATACCTTATTTTAAATTTAATAAAACATCATATTCAAAATATAAAAAAAAAATCAGTGTGAAAATAAGGAAAAATAAGAATGACTCGCTACAGGCGCAAATAGGCATGAAAGATAAATAAACAAAAGTTGAGAGGCACAATCGCAAAACAGAAAAACTAAAAGTCCCGACTCCGAAAATATTGGGAAATTTCAGAGTTACTGTCCCCTCCCCCATCCTATAAATAGGTGGCTGGAGTGAAGCTAGGTTTGCCGAACTGAACAGCCAAACACGGCTCTTTAGAAATTTAGAAACAAAAATATTCTATATTTTTTTCTTTTCTTCCGCAATATCTTTATTGGAACACACTAAAATAAATGGCGGCATCTTCTAGAAAATCTAGTGGACCGGTTCTCCGATCACTTTCACCATCCGGCCGATTCAGTTCTCTCTACGCTTCACAGTCTCCATCTTCTTCTTCCTCGGCCTTTGCGTATTCGAGTTCAAGCTTCTCTTCACGCTCTTCAACCTTTTTTAATCAACAAAGATCTATTTCTCCTCCGCGTGTCAATCTCTATAAACACTCTTCATCTTCGCCGTCCGTGAGGTTCTCGCTTGATAACCGTCCGATTTCCCCGAACCGGTTTTCGGCTGTCGGTAGAAATACCGAGGCGTTAAAGAATTTACAGAGCAAGCAGCCAAAGCGTACTTGTATGTGCTCTCCTACGACGCATCCTGGATCTTTCCGTTGCAGCCTTCATAAGAGTTTCAATAATCCGCACTCGGCGTCCGGTTATGCTCCTAGTAATCGGCTTAACGCGCGTAGATCTGCGATGACGAACTCGTTAGTTAGAATTGGAGGAGTCGAAGGAGATTTGGTTAGGAGAGCTTTGTCGGCGTTGATTAGACCATCCTCTCACCAGCAGCGTCGTCGTGCAGCTTTTCAGCCTAGGCCAAGCCGGCTCTCCGTGATGTCTAAAGCCGATGATTAATGATTGTTCCTTTTGTGGTATGTCAAATTTTTTACGAGGTTTTTGGGTAAGTCTCTGAGATTTTCCGGTTATTGGAAGTCGAGCTTTGTAGTAGCGGCGAAAATATTGGCGGTGGAGTTGGAATCCGGCGATGATGTTGGAGATCTTGAGAATGGGGTCATGGACCTGGGGCAGATTTGGTTGCTAGTACTCCGGGTGACCCAAACTTTTGAATCAGATCATCATATTACATATACTTTATTAGTGTAAATACACATATATTTGCAGCCAATGGCAAATTTGAGGAAGTTTTGGACAAAAAAATCGTGACAAAAAACTAATCTACTATAATTAGGCTTGATTAAAATCTAAGAAGTCCAGATCTCAGTTTTGATTGGTTTTTAAGTTTTATTTCTTCCATTCGTTTTGCTCTCCAAACACCATTTCATCCCAACGCTACCTTTCTCAATCCATTTTCTTCCCAATTTCCCGTTTCCAAAATCTTCAGCGTCATCCGTTTGATCTTTTTCTTTTCTCATTACTCTTTTTGTTTTAATTTCTTCACCTTTCGGTAATCTAACCCTCTATTTTTTTTTTACTTCCCGTAATTTCGATCTCTGAAATCTAGTATTTTATTTTGATTTAATGTTGATACTTTCCATTTGATTTTTGCAGGCATTGGAACTTCTCCGATCGGTGATTTTACTTGGATTCCGGGAAATGTGAATTTAGGTTTTACTTGGACAAAATCCATGGATGAAATAATCAGAACGTTGGAGAGGATCGAAAGTTCGTCCATGGATGAAAAACTGAACCTTGGAGAAGATCGAAAGTTCGTCCATGGATAAAATAAACTGAACGTTGGAGAAGATCGAATTGAACTTTCGAGAACTGAAGTGAAATCCATTGATTTCAATGATGAAAACTCGAGCTACAGCATGAGCATGGACCCTTTGCAAAACTTGCTAGAAAATAAGGTGAAATTATTAACTGAAACTACCCAAAAAACTTGAAGATGACAGAAATGATGAGGAAGGAGTACCCGAGATTGAGCAATATTTACATTGGGAGGTGACATGTGATAATCAATACTTTTCTAGGTGTCTCCTTTGTGTCGCAATTGAGCAGCATTAAAAACAAATTACCACTAGGATAAGAACTAGTCAATGGTAAAGCCCACAGAAACTCAGAAAGACACGACTTCACCAGAAACTCAATACTTCATTAAGCCCACAGTAACTCAATAGACCACAGAAATTCGGGAGGGGTTATTTAGCAGAAACTCAATAGCCAACAAGAGCTCAACAGACCACAGAAACAATTAAATTTAAAAAGTTAAATCGGATACTATTTTCTTTATATTTTTGTCTAAATAAATACAATTTTTTGGTATCATGTTGTATAAATATAAATCCCAAAGTTTCTTCAAACCAAAATCTTCGTAATTCAAGTTGATTCAACCTGTATACTTTTCATTTGAGCTTTAGTTAAAGAATAAGTACATAAATTAGGAAACCGCCCCTCCACTCTATTGTCATTATGTTGGTGGCGCCCAAATGGGTCCAGAAAACTGGCCAGCTTTGAAATCATGAAAGGGCCATAGATAGATAGATAGAGATAAATCGATTCGCATAGCAACTAGCATACGGGACCATTCGATTCATTTTATATCACCGCTATCTGTCAGATACTCCTGCATCCCCAAAGGTATCACCCAATGTCTCCCTCCCATCTAAGTGGGGAAAAATACTTCATTATTATTTTATTGCAGTCCGTTTTGCGGGTCGTGACAAATCCATGTGCACGAGCCAACCATGTGGGTGTGTTGCTGAATGCTACCTGACTCACCCTGTTTGTTTCTCTTTTCAAAGGATAACGAGGGGTCTGAGATTTCTATTAATCTAGCAAAATAATAGTTAATCTTTTGTCTCTTAGTGATTTTAAGTCATCTATCTAGTGTATATTTCATGTTGAGATTTCCAATGTGTTGAGATGGTGCTGAAACCAGTAAAAATCATAGTGATGTTAGATTCCATCAATTCAAATCTCGGACGGGCCTACCATCTACCACTAATTGGGAAACTAGTTGTTCGTATCCTTGTCAAAATGTGATTTTTTTCCAATAACAAGAACCGGCCAGCAAGAGAGTGACGCCATGGCCGTGTCTGGGAATGGATAAAAGACGTAAAAGAGCGGCAAATCACCAATAAATACTGAAAAAGATGATGTCGATCTGCCTGCCTGATAGACTTCCCCATTGTTTTTTTTTTTATGTTCGTAGGCCAGCCAAGGTGATTGCCGCGCAAAAGATTTGCGTTAACTTTTAGGACGTAGGACAGTCAGAGTACATGTGACTTATTGTACTAAATTATAATCTTACAGTTTTGAAGGGATTGAAAAGAAACTATACGGTTTCAAGAATAAAATAAATGCTTTTCAAGCTTCTTCTTTAGTGAACAGGAAGCTGTAATACTTTGAAGCAAAAGGAATTTTCAAAGTTAAAACCAATTACGAGGGGTATAGTGAAGACCTCTTTTTGCTTTAAGAAAAGTTTTCCCATTTTGCTGCGCTTGAACTCTAAATTTATGCTTTCATGTTGTTGCACTTTAAGATTCTTAAAACCCTTTAGTGTGTCCTTTCATGGTGTCCCATTCGAAGAAGATGTGTTTCCTTGTGGTTGGAGGACTACTTGCAATGAAGCTAAAAGTGGAACATCCACATTGGGCTATAGAACTGTCCCCAGAGCATACGGCTTAACCAACTCCCGTGTCTGCTCTTTTCTTTTGTTTTTAATCTCTCTTTTTAATTAGCTAGTTTCAAGTATTGGAGATGTTCTTTGATACTTGGATTTTCCCAGATGTAAGTTGAGGATCTTCTAAGATTAGATTGGAGTTGTTTGTGAGTTTCCCAAGTGCCTTGTAGGGTTCCAACGGTACGTTACTAGGAATATGCTATATGGTGTTCAATTCTCTATCATGATCCGTCTCTGTGCTTTTCGGTTTGAAGCATTTTGGTATATTTTACAATTTCATGTCACTAGAAAATCCTCTTGGAGCATTCCTCTTCTCGGGGCTCCTAGCAGGATATATATACGATACTGAGGCTGCAAAGCAGGCAGCATAGACTCGGTCTGATCAGCTCAAGCATTTCATGCATCGGTCCAAACTGGCTTTAGGCTTACTTTCCTGGTCCTTGCTGGTCTCTGCGGTGTGGGTTCGGTAGCAAGCATCATTCTACCTCAGAGGATTTGGCCTGTTTACCGAATGCTTTTAGGCTGCCCCAAACTTCTCATCGCTGAGATTGTCGAGATGGAATGCGGTTTATGCCTGGGGCCCTGGATGCTCGTCTATTTTACTCAACACGCGCACAAGAACTCTGATTTTTACGGCCCTTGCTCTAATTATATCTAGAACAACATTATGCATAGTTGACGTACCATGATAATGGAGACGGCTAATTTTAGCTGGACATAAAGGCACCCATGAAGTACTTACGATCAACCTATACTCTTTCTTTATCTGAATGTTTGTGTAGAAGAAGCCAGAAACCCAAACACGGGATTATCGATAATTATCATAGCGAATGGCAGCCTCTGCGGATTAGCTGTTGATCGTATCTTAAATTCTCAGCAGGCAGAGTTAAATTCCTTTGTGTTTATAGACAAGAACTTTAAAAAACCTTAGATGTTGTGGATACAATATTTAAAGATAAATTGAATAAGGGAGGCTGGTATTTAAGACGGTAGCTGGCTCTTGTTAAAGAATTTGAGTAAAGCCATATCGACCACATTGAAATGCAGGATCAAAATCATTGAATTCTTTTAGTATTACGTTTCCTACTTTTGAAGCAGCTAGTTAATGTCTACACCTCAAAACATTACTCTCTAGCAGCATTTAGTGTGAAAATTAACATCTTTGCAATATTGAAGAAGATCAACCACTTTACTTCAACAAAAAGATGCATGCATTTGCATACATGGCAAAAAAAATCTGGGAAAGCTCACACCACAGATTTTTTTCCATTACAGAGCATGAAAGCTGCCTATATGAAGGATTTTACAAAGCAAGAAGATCCTAGCAAACCATAAACCTTAAAGGATATATATGTTTAGAAACTTTAGGTCACCTAAACTCAAAAGGAATACAAACTGTTCAATGCTACTAACCTTATATCAGATTCACCTGCATAAAAACGCAGGTGTTACCAGTCATACAAGGCCAGAGGAAAGAAAGATTCCTCGGACGTGATCAAGTGGGTTTCATGTCCTGAAACAGTTCTGCCCATAATGTTTGATCATCAAAGTCATGGCCTGCTTTTTCCTTGTTGTAATGATCACCATGCACCTTTGGGCTTGGAGTTCTTGCGTAATGAAGAGGTCCAGACAGTTTTGGGCTCCTCCGCCCATTTGTGAGCATCAACCTCTCTTGTGCTGCCATTGAAACATCTGCCGGACCAGAAGTTATGGGGCTCCTATAATTGAACACCATTTTCTCCTGCATTTTTCTATCAAGGGGCCCCGATAATTTCAAGCTCCTAGGAGGGACCAGCGACTTCTCTTGTCCCCTGTAGTCCATGGGACCAGATTTTGCTACCTTCCTGCTTCTCACCACTGGCTGCTCAATCTTCATCACCTCCTTCTCGTTCTTGCCCTTCCGTGACAACGTAAGCGCTACTCTCCACTGATCTTGATGACGAACCGGCTCCAGCAACGGCTTAATCGAGTTATTCTCGTGATGAACCAACTTGTTAACGTACTTGTTGAAGCACTTTCTCGTACTTTTGTTGATGGCCAAAATGAGCTTGGTCAGGCTGTTAGGTGCTTCTCCGGTTTCCTTCCTAGCGAGCTTGAGAATCTCCAGCCTATGCTTAGCAACTGAAATTCCCATGCTCTGAAGAAACTCATGGTTGAAGTACGCTAAGTCCTCCTTTTCGAGCTCGTTGCGAGAAAAGGCAAAGCCATACTCATAGACGAGTGAGGGCTCAAGAGCAGTTTTTGTCAACCAAGAGTACCAGTCCATTGATTTGGTGCTCGCCTCAGACCATAGGATGCTCAAAAAATGGTTGGTTTATATAATGCTAGAAGATGGTTGCATGTGACAAGTGGTCCATGCCTTGGAGCTCTTTTTTTTGTATACTATACAGTTATAAAGTAGTTTCTATTCTAAAAAAAAAAAAGTAGACTGTTTATTTGCGTATACACCGTAAACAATTACTTAATTGTTCGAATCTAAAACCTTAATAGATAATAACATTACCTTAACAAATAAGAAGGTGAAGAGTAAGTAAATGTGGTGGGTGCATGTGGGTGAACATATCTGTTCCGATGTAATTGAAAATTGGATGGTATTAGAAAGCGACACTGTGGAATTTACCCACCCTTATCTTCATATGATTTCATCAATTCGTCTTTACTTTGGGCGCATGTGCTTGCTTCGAGTAAGCGATCAACATCTTCCGATAAAACCAAAAAATTATATCACATTCCGATTTTGCATATATGGTCGACAGTTACTCATTTCATCAACCTTATCTCTTTTTTCCCGTGAAAATTTCATTAGCGAAAGGTTGAATTCATACGCGCTTAGTGGAATGAGAATGCGTATATCCATTTCATTGGAAAGGTGTTTATAGAAGCATTAATTGTTTCTAGGTGCAACCGATGTTTGTGTTGAGAAATGCCAGAAAAGCGTGCTGCCAATTGCGTATTGGCCCCAAGCTCATGGCATTGGCAAAAGGGATTGAAGTGGGCTGACTGTTCTGTTCCCACTTTTTTTTCATTACCGTGGTAGGGAAAGGTGGCTTAAACTTGGCCCATAACATGCTTTCTGAAAATGTTGAGCCAATCATCATCTGTAGTTGAATCATAATGTTTACCAGACCTAATTGGGTCGAATAGATTTCGTGTTGAAGAAGGCTCGTTAAAATTTCGTCTTTGTGATACGTTTATCTCTGTTTTTGTGATACATTTATCTCTATTTTTGTGATATTTTTCTCTGCCTTTTGGTAGTTCTCGTTCGTTTGATTGTTCTTTTTAGTTTATATTTTTTCTCAGGGTTGGATTTGACATCACCACGACTGATCAAGATGACGCTTATTTGTTATCATGTTGATCTTCCATGCTTTGGACCCTAATATTGATTTGGATAAGCGTTTTTGTTTTGCGTTCGTGGATAGATTTCTCACTTCGCTCGACTCTGATTTGCGATTTATCGATGATCTTTCAGTAGTTTCATCCCCTTTTGTGATTCGTTTATCGATGCGATCAGATTTGTTCGTATCTTTATTTTAACCGACCCTTTTAGTTATGTTTTTCAATCTTTTCCTTTTGTTTTGTCTTCTTGTGATTTAGGTGGCTAGTTTTTCCGTCAATGATTATAGTAAAATATCCAAATTATATTTTAATTTACAGTTATACTTGTAAATCTTCATTATAATTCTCGATATTTTCTACTTTTAACAAAACTAGCATCTTTCTATAAAATAAATTTTGACTTAAATTCGGATGATCAAAAATCCAACTCGACTCGATCTTTAATCATACTAGAGAAGACACTATTCTTGGTGGGCAGCAAGGTGCCTGTATGCGAAAGCCGGTGAAAAGGGCCTAAAAGTCATCCGAATTTTTTTGTGACAAATTCCAATATATTTTTTTTGTCTTTCCAACATTAAATTCACATAATAATCTAAAAAAAGAAATTTATTTATTTAATAAAACTCATCATCTCGATGTGACGTTTTTACAAAAAATATTAAAATATTAGACACATAATATAAAAATTATATCTCACACCTTGAACCGTAGAAAATGATGTAAATCCTAAATTAATTTTAGATGTGTTCTATTGGGCCATTTAATTAAAGCTCCTGTTGGGGGGAAAGACCACTGTGTATGCCTGGTGATAGATTATTTCAACTTGACAACTACTGGCATACCAAATTGGGGTTTGAAATATGTTGAAAGGTTTAGTTGGGTATAAATTAAAATTTAGGCTCATATTTTGAGTATAAGTTTATTTCGTCCTTAATTTGCTATTGGTAAATGAAGTGTTTTTATTTTTTCAGAACCCAAATTGTTAGCACCATAGATGTTAGGGGTGTGAGCGTTTAATGTGAAGAGATTAAAAATTATATTTGAACATATATTGTCTTGTACTTACCCCAGATTAACAAGAAAAAGTTTATTCAGGAAAGAATGAGAGAAAAACGAATGAACGAAGAAGATGAATTTTGACTTATGTTACGGTATGGTATGCAACTTGAAATCTTTTAATTTTTGTTTCGTTTCAACAATTGGATTACTTATACATAAAAACCTTAAGTTTCCCACTTTTATAACTTAGTCCTTCCCTAATATTTGATTATAATTTCTTCATCTTATTCAATCCAACCTATTATTACCCCTTATAACTTATATCAACCCCTTTCTAATCTATGATTAATTTCCATGGATTGAAAATCTCCAGCAAGAGCGTCTCTGCTTACAGTGTATGATGTGGAATTGACGGAAGTTGTATATAAGCTATGAGTGGACCCTTAATTGTGGGTTATGAATGGATTTCTTGGAGGGGTGGTCCCTTTTGTTGCAGTATATGAAGGGCCAAGGTTGCAGAATTCATAAAATAGATGTGATGATGAAGATGGGGTCTAAATTGTTGGGTATGGTTGTGTTGGCGTTTGTGATGGTATGGTGTGAGGGTAGGATGAATTTACAAATACTTGAGATGGTCAAACTGTGATCTTTTATTGGACTAATCTATAAGACAAAAACTTTCATTTAAGGACCAAAACCATTGCCTGCCCGTACAGCTTCGTCCCAACAAATCATACAGGGGCAAAGGCACACCAGAATCACACCAACTTAACACAACCCACGTGATGTCAGTGGTTAAAGGATTCATTATTATTCCTTGAAGTCTCAGATTCGAGCACCGTAAATGTCAGGAGTGTGAATGTTCATTATCAAATGATTAAGAGTATTTGAACATGTACTTTCTTGTATTTACCCCGAATGTATAAAAATATTTTAACACGTTCTTTAACGTGTGTATATATATATATTTAAAAATAAACTTCCATGTTCATAATTGTATCAAACTAGTATTTACATATTAAATTAAAATATAATTTCAAGATCCTTTTGCTATATCAAATCAAATTAATGTCACAATAAAACTATATAAGATAGAAAGATGTATGAATTCATCAAAATTAAATTTAGTTTGAAAAAAAATTCATTAAAACAAAAGCTTAATTACATATTTTTGGTGATGTCCTCAAATAAGAATCACATCTGTTGGGTAATCTAAAGCAGGCCGAAAGGAGGTAATTTTGGCCCAATACTTAGCCCGTTTACAGTATTAGATATTTTGTTTTGAGCGCTACGACATTTGTTACAATGACTTGGAACTCGTCACGTGAATATGACGAGTTTCAATCAAAATATTTTTTATTAAAATTTGTCACTAAGACGTGATAAAATCTAATAAAGAAATTATATTTTATTAGAACTCATTATTTCGACGTGATGAGATTAAATAAAAAAATATTATTTTGTCGTTATGTGTGCGTTGCGAGTTTGTCGTGTACTCTAGTTTTTGTGGTAAATTTCAAATTAGTTTAAAGATGATTTAATGGACACATGGTTTATTGGGCTAATTTTACCTAATTGGTTGGTTTGGGCTCAAAATCAAAACTCAAAACAGCCCAGTAGAATAGCCTAATCCTAGGCTCCATTTTTAGAACCCTAAAAGCCGAATAGGCTGTTGGTTTTCACTTCCATCTCAAATAGTACTACTCTTTTCTTTCTCTGTTGTAATCATCACTCTTATTTTCTTTCCTGCGGCCTTGCTTGTTTTCCCAAGTGAACTTTCTAGGGTTTCTAACTTTCCCCCCTTATTCCTTTTTTTAATTAATGTTTTTCATTTTTTTGCTTAATTTCACTAGACTAACGTCAGATCTTGAACCTTGTTGTTTACCTTAAATGCCTCTTCAATTTGCTACTTTTTTCCCTTCATGTTTGTGCATCTTTAGTTTTCATATCATTTCCCCTTTTTTCGAGTTCAAGGTTAAGATAATGTTTACTTTAAGCTTGTAGTTTTAGTGTCATGCTAATTCTGCTAGGTTTCAGGTTTTCTGCTTGACGCTATTATGATATTATGTTGTTCGCTCTTCTCAATTGCCTGTGTTCCTTTTTTTATGCTCGAAAGGGTGTTAGTCAATGATCTGTTCTGATCCGGGGTTCTGATATTAATTTTATATTTGCTTTTTTGTCTAGGGTTTAAGTTCAATTGTTTAGATTTGTCCACCTGGTTTTATTCATTCGTTTCTTTCTTTTTGAGGTCAGTATGTTTTGAAATGCTAGGATGATTTGGACAAGGATGATATAGTTCTAAGGGAATATTTACCAATTATCGTAGTATCTGCATTGCCACGCACTTTCAAAACCTCGCTGAATAATACTATGAGAACGACATTTATGATGTATTCCATGTGACTAACGTTTGTAACCGTATAGTGAAATGTTAGAATTTTTTTAGTGGGTATTGGAGAGTTTAGGAATGCTTCATTGATTACTGTCGTTCTGCTTAATTTAACATGAGCTGAAATTGAAATTTAATCTACTGATTCTAACTGTTGATTGTTTGATCAGGTTGTAGGTTATGCTAGTGTGAATTGTGATTCTAGCGAACAAAAATGGCGAAGAAGAAGAATCCTTTAGTTTTTATGGATGTGTCAATAGATGGTGATCCTTTTGAAAGGATGACTTTGGAGGTATTGTAAAACAAAAAATGCTAGCAATCAAGATTGCTCACATTTTTTAATATATTTTGTTGTTCTCCACTTTTGTTTTTATCTTGAATAAGATTACATTTTGTTTTATTTTTCCTTTTAAATTATCATTTTCACTTACTAATCAGTTTCTTTGATTTTTCAGCTCTTTCCTGATATTGCTCCCAAGACAGCAGAAAATTTCCGTGCCCTTTGTACAGGTGATTAAGTAAAAAAAATTCCATTCCCCCCACATTGACATTTTTTATGACACTTCTTGCATATCTTTTTAATCTGGATGTTTTATTAAGAATAATTCATCATTGTAAGCTTTGTTGTTTTTGATTTATCTCCCCCCTCTTTCTTTTTTCAAGAAGCATTTGGTGGTTAGGGTCTAGAGAGTTCCTTGGTTGTAATTATTTACTATATACTTGCTCATATATTTTTATGTTTCTGCTTATTTTTCTTGACTTACAGGAGAAAAGGGTATTGGATCCAAAACTGGAAAACCGTTGCACTACAAGGGCTCCTTTTTCCATCGCATCATTAAAGGTTCCATTGCTCAGGTTTGTTTTCGTATCTTAATCTAAACTGGGTTTTCTCTAGCTGTTTTCTTGTTGAACGTGGCTTAGAACTGGTATGTCTTTTTGTCAGTTACTGTTGTTTATGCTGTAGGAAACAGGGCTGATGGTCACAACTGCTTTTCTTGTGATGTAGTTTTAAGGTTGTACATACCAAGTTGTCGATCATCAAAATTGTACTAAAATTTTTCCGTAGTTGTTGACTGACATTTTATGTTTTGTGCAGGGTGGCGATTTTGTTAAAAGAGATGGTATGTATTCCTTGAAGATTCTTTTTTTACTTTTTTATAGATATCAATTAGCTTTACATAAGATCACTTTGAGGGTTACCCTCAACATGACTACCCATTGAAGTTGCACTTGAAATACACCTGAGTTTTCAAATGTACATTTTTCAGGAACTAGTGGAGAAAGCATATATGATGGGAAGTTTCCAGGTGAGTGGCCTCATGCATTATTTGTGTTATGGGAATATAGTTCATAATACTGTGTGATCTTGTAAACTAATTACATTGTCATTTGTGGAATCCATAAAAATGCTTAGACATGCTAATGCATGTAGTCTTGTACTCTAAAATAGTGGCAAAATAGCCAATTTTTATTTTCACATAAAATTATAATTACTGCTAATGCATCTGCATTTCACCTATAAATCCCGAACCCTTATTTTCAATTTAGAATGTTGTTGCTATCTAATATGGAATTCATCCATTTTGTGTGGAGTTAAGTTGAAGTATGGAGGTATGCGTTCTTTGTACTAGGAAAAGCAATATACATAGTAGGTACATTCCTTAGCTCTAGAATTGGATGCATATGTTGCCTAAATTGATACTAGAGTGCAATATGCATTTTCCTAATTTCTACACAAGCTTTCTTTTATATTGATATTGTATTTTGTGGTTCTATTTTATTGAGTACTTGCATTTTTCATCTCTGCTCAAGTTTTGTTTTGCACTATCAATGCCATTATGCCAGTTCCATAGTATTTTTCTTCGTTATTCGGAGTTCTTCCCTGAGATTCCTAGGTGCCAGCATAATGACATGATAGCTACTCGCCTACGTCCTTTTAGGATTATATTAAATACAAAAAATATGATATATTGTGTTCTGCAAACAATTCATTTAGAATTTGGCGGAAGGTCTCTATTTTTTAAATGTTAATAATTGATTGGTGACAAGGCTTAATTTGAACTCTTGTTCAGATGAACCACCCCGGCTAAAGCATGATGGCCCTGGTCTTTTATCTATGGCAATTTCTGATCGTGACACTGTTGGTTCACAATTCGCTATTACCTTCAAGGCTAATCATAATCTTGACAGGTAGTTTTGCATATTTATTCTATCCACCCTTCCGAATATGTGCTTTGTTCAGTCCAAGTGTGATTCAGTTTTGGATTATGAGTTTGTCTACTTTTGGCATGTGGCAGAAAGTATGTAGTTTTTGGAAAGCTTGTGCAAGGATATGAAATGCTGAAGAAAATTGAAAATGTTGGTGATGAAGAAGGAATTCCAACAGTAACAGTGAAAATAGTTAATTGTGGTGAAGTCAGTGAAGGTAAAGGTTGTTTTGCCTCCCTTGGAGGATTGGCTTTCTTAAGATGGGATATCATGATTTAATTTAGGCTACGCTTACCAATTTTGCATAGGATGATGCATGAGGCTTGACCCTCGTCAGTTGCTAATTTTACCTTCCCATCTTTTTTGTTATTTGCAGAGAAACGGAAAAATAAGGTGAAAATCGGGAAAGATGCTTCTGATGTTGTCAATTATGAAGCGAGAAGGAAAGGGAAGCATAAGAAATCTTCAAGAGACATACGGAAGAGGAGAAAAAGATATTATTCATCTGATTCAGAAAGTTCTTTGGATTCTGAGACAGAATCACCAGATTCTGATAGTGATTCTGAGTCGTATCTTTCATCATCCTCTGAGTCTGACATTAATTCTTCAAGTGATGACTGGCGCAAAAAGAGGAAGAGATCTTATAAACGAGAAAAATATAGGCATGGAAAAAGAAGAGATAGACGCCATGATAAAAAGAGAAAAAGACATGATAAGATATCGAAACGCAGATCAAAAAGGTTTTATGCTTGTCCTTTTATCCTTCTTTTACGTGTCTTGTCATCTAGCAAATTACCAGTTAATAAACTCAACTTTTGTGCATGCTTAGCTGTTTCTGTTGCCCCCCATTCATTGCCTATGGATTTTATTAAAATACTGGAATTTTCTTCACTAAAATAATGCCAGTTGCATATGCAAGTCAATGACGTACATGCTTAATAATAAGTATGATGCATCAGTGATTTGACATGTGCATATTTTCCCATTCTGAGTTCAGCTGCTTAAAACATTTGTCCTCATTGAAGTAGTCCTCTCACATGTGTTTTTCTTACATATTTGGTGAAAGTATCATTTTCTCCCTTGTAATAATTGACATGGGTTTCCTTAAATCTTTCTGTAATTTTCTTGTAACATTTTTCAGTCTGAGAAAAACTATGAGATAATGCTTCAGTGTCATGGAAGAGCTAATTAGCTTTGTTAAATTTCTTATATAACTTGAATTATTTTATTCTCTTTGGTATAGGGCTACGGATAGTCTTACTGATAATGACAGTGAGAGTAAAACGGATAGTAGCACTGATAACAGTGCTGATTCTCGAAGAAAATTTCAGAAGGATAAAGACCTTTCTGAGAAAAGTGGTAAGGATTGGAGTTCATTTTTTCCTAGCAATATCCTGATTTTCTGCTTATCTACTGTATTTAAGTATCTCTGATTGCACCGATTACATATGTTGCCACTTTTTTCTCCTCTTCTCTTTGGGGGTGGGGTGGGGGGGGGGGTTGAGTGTGCTGTTATTGAGTCATTTAAGGTTTTTCATCTGTTACCACACTCTTAATGGGATTATCTGCGATATGCAGCTGGGACTCAATCCCCCTCAGCTGTAGAGAGAGAATTTCGACACGGAAAAAGGGAAGAGGCTGATTTGTGCATAAAGGAGCATGATGCTTCCAATGAAAATGGAGAGCGGCAGAGTAATGGCAATGAAAAAGATGCTAAATCTGACAGAAGTGCAGAGAGAGAACCTGATGTGGTAGATGATCATCCAAGCAAATCTAGGTCTACTTTCCATTCTCAGTTATTCTCTATACTTATCGGTTCTTCCCAATCTGGTATTTCATTAATAGTTGATGAGCAGGAGCCAAAGCATGAGTCCTAAGAGGAGCATTCGAAAGAGTGTTAGTCCCAGGAGACCAAGCTGCAGCCCAAGTCCTAGCCCAAGGCGAAGTGTGAGCAGGAGTCCCCCACGTTTTCCAGAAAGAAATGGAAGTGGAAGTGCTGTTAGAAGCCTTAGTAAAAGCCCTTTGAGGGGTAGAATGAGTAGAAACATCGATAGGAGTCCAGTGAGAGCACGTTCTCAAAGAAGCCCAAGTAGGAGCCCACCCAGATCATCAGCAGGAGCACGTTTTCAGAGAAACGTCAGCAGAAGTCCTGTAAGATCTTCGAGAAGAAGCATCAGCAGAAGTCCTGTAAGATCTTCGAGGCGGAGCATCAGCAGAAGTCCTGTAAGATCTTCGAGGTGTAGCATCAGCAGAAGTCCTGTAAGATCCTCTCATAGAAGCAAAAGTAGGAGCTCAGGAAGGGTTGCACCTAGGAGAAGCCCAAACAAAAGTCCGTTGAGGGAAACCAGTAGGAAGTATCGCAGTAATTGTTCGAGGAGTCCCACCCCGGTCCGAAGGGTAAGGTCCTCTCCTGCTGATCGAAGTCGAAGTTTATCAAGAGGTGTTTCACCTGATGCATCACCTAAGCGCATCAGAAGGGGCCGGGGTTTCAGTGAGCGCTACTCCTATGCACGGAGATACAGAACCCCCTCTCCAGATCGTTCCCCTGTGAGGTCCTATCGTTACAGTGGTAGATTTGATAATGAGAGGTACTCATGCCGCCTCTTTCTTTTAAATTTTCTTACCCTTTTCTTTATCCTACAGCCAGGGATTTAAATAGCGGTCCGCGACCGCGATATAGCGGTAGCGGTGCCATCCGAAAATGCTATTATTTGACCGCGACACCCGCAATCACCGCAATAGCGCCTGCTATGCCCGCGATATAGCGGTAGTGGTGCCCTCCGAAAATGTGACCGCAATTTGAATCTCTGCCTACAGCTATATTATATTTTAACAATGGGGTTTTGCTCCAAGAGCTATTCACATAAAACTTCATTATATTCTTGGTACTCGAGTTACAGGAGGTATTCACCTCGGCGTTATAAAAGCCCTCCAAGAGGAGTTCCTTCAAGGTCTGATATGCCATATGCCATTATGTTTCTGGAAGTCTTTAATGGTTTGATTATTGGCCTGTTTTCTAAAAACATGCTATGCAGGTTCAGAGGCAGAAGAAACAGGACACGAAGTCCATCTGTGTCACCTAGCCCTCGATACTGTAATCGTCGATATAGCCGTAGCCCTAGTCGCAGTCGAAGCCCTGTTCGCAGCCGCTCTACATTTGATGCAACCAGATCTCGTGCCTCTCCAAGGGCTGGTAGGAGAAGGTCCCCATCTCAGACCAGGAGCCGATCCGAATCAAGGTCCTCATTGGACTCTCAGTCTCCGAAGCAGGCAAGCAAAGCAAGGTCGAGGTCATCTTCCGGAAGTCCAGATGGTAAAAAGGGCCTGGTCTGTTATGATGATGGCTCACCTGACTCGGGAAGGTGAATAGGGTTTTTTCATTTCAGAGCCGTTCTTCTCTTCCTGCACTGCACTATGTGGTCTTACCAAACTGTTGTTTCTGGTTTGTTGTGTTGTTGCTAGACGTTGTGTTCAGTATCTAAATATCGGATTTTAGCATTTTTAACTCACTTGGCTTGCGTTTAGGATTTTTTTTATTATAAATAATTACTCTCTGGATTATGATATTTAGGTGTTGGATTCTTGTTACATTGTTGGCGCAGTATCCTCGATAGTTTCGCTGTAGTTGCGTTTAATGTATCCCAAACTTTTCCTACAAAACCGTGAAATGAGACTGGTAATTGGTCGGAAATTAGTGGTGCGTTTATTAATTTTCTTTTGAACCAAAGTGGGTATTTAACATTATATGCTTGACATTTTACTATTACAAACTAAGAAATTATCGAAACAATTCTTAAAAAAACCCCAGAGGTTTTCCCAATGGTTTTCTCATCTACATCTTGTACTTTCTTGTTCAACATGTTGGTCATTCGTCTTATTTAGAAACCTTTTCTTGCCATTTCCAGAACTTAAATCAAAACATGTCTACAGTTAAGTTTCGTGAAACCATTCTTGAAAGTTCATTTGAAGCACAAACAGGTTCAGAGGAGCTCCAGCAAGAAGCACTACAAACCCTAGCTTCTATTACCAGGGTCAGTCCACAAAACAGGACTTTAGTAGCTCAAGCAAATGGAGCAATCCCTGCCCTCCTAGCCCTCTGCAAATCCTCCTCTCCCCTCATCCAAACGGTTTCATTATCTATACTCTTTAAACCCAAATCTTAAACAATCTCTTGCAGACATGGAAACCATCAATCATCTCAACTCCATAATCTTCTCCTCAACCTCCCCATCAGAGTCGACCAAGTTAGCCTGTTCCCTCGTCTGCAGCCTCGCCATACTTGATGAAAACAAGGCCGTGTTCGGGGTCGCCGGGACCATCCCGCTGTTGGTCCATGCAGTTTCGGACCCGCGTAATCCGGCTGCCCATTATCTGCTCAGTTCTTTAGCCAAGCTGATGCAGTTCCATGGTAACTGCACCCTAGCCGTTCGGGACGGAGTCGTCCCGGTGTTGATCGAAGTGGTGAAAAGCACCGACGGAGAAGACCTTTCCGGGACTTCCCTAGCTGTTCTGGAACTTGTTTCTAGGTTCGATGAAGGGCTGAATGCTTTGAGAAAGACGGACCATGTTGTTAGTTCGATGGTGGAGGTGATGAAAGGAAGGAGTATGATGAGCAAGGAAGGAGCCGCTGAAATACTTGTTCGGTTGTTCGAGGAAACTGAGGCCTGCGTTGTCGACGCTTTGAAGATCCCAGACTTCTTAACCGTGTTAGCTGATATCTCGGTCAGGGAATCCGCCACAGCTTGAGACAAGGCTAGTCTTTTGCTGAAGAAGACAAGGGTGCTAATTTGGATTCCTACTCTACTGACGCAAGCCACATGTTATTCTAATGGCCATAACAATGATGCTATTAGTCGAGGCTTAATTCTATAATTTTTCTTAAGCTTTTATCAATATTCCAACTTTATTCATATTTCTAAGATATTTGCACAATACCCCCCCCTTAAATTATGACATATTTCTATATTTACGGGAGCCATAACTTGTGAGTTAAACATAAATATTCATTCAATCTCTATAGACATACAAGTATATTTATTCAATTATCACGAGTATATTTATATAGCACTAACCAAATGCTCCGTAGTAAATGAATTATTGTTATTTCTTGAGGTCTTAGGTTCGAGTACCATATAAATGTCAAGGGTGTGAGTGAGCATTCAATGTCGAAAAGAAGTTGAGAGTTTTCTCTGAACAGATACTACCTTATACTTATCCCTGATTAATAAAAAAAATAAGTCACAACATATAGTTTAAACACATGTTTATTCAATTTCTACGAAAATTAGAACATATGTCATTATCTTATTAGTCCAAGTAAAATTATTTAAAAAAATAATATATAGATTATTGATGAAAAGAGAGAAAATAACGTGGGAAAATCATGTTAACATCTTTATTAATTTTTTAACAATCATTGATCAAATAAAAAAAGTATGACATCAGTGACAATTTTGTCAAAATAAATAGTTAAGTGACCAAGATAGAAAATAAGGAATAGACTTGTTACTATGGTATAATTTACCCTTATATTAATTAGACACATTTATTTTAGGGTAAAGTACACAAATGATCCCTCGACTATAGGTTATTTCACTATTAAGTCCCTAAACTATTGAAAATTATAAAATGGTTATTCGACTATAGGGTGCAACTTTCTCGAGTCACTCAACTATTAAAAATTGTAAAATGATCACTTAACTATTCATTATGTTCCAAACTCGTCATTTTTCGTTAAAAAATTAGCGGTTAACTAAGTTGGATGTTAATATGATGACTAGGATATGATAGTGGTTTGGGATCAGATTTTATCATATCTCAGTCAGCATGTTAATGTTTAACTCATAACACCCGCCAACTTTTTAATGACCAATGATGAGTTTGGAACATAATGAATAATCGGATAATCATTTTGTAACTTTTAAATTTTGATAGTCGAGGGATTCAACAAAGCAAAACTCTATAAATAGAGGACTGCTTTATAACTTTTAATAGTCGAATGACTTAATAAAATAATACCCTGTAACCGAAGGGCCATTTGTGTACTTCACCCTTTATTTTATACGGTTTGGGGCATCGGTTGTTCATGCATGGAAGCGTTCCCCAAAGCATTTCTTTTTGCTTTGTACAGCTTTTCTCTACTCATTCCCCAATAAAATTGTGGGAATTAGTTCATCTCTCTCTCTTGCTATTTTTATTTATAATTGTGGGAATTAATTTCTGTTTGGAAAAGGAAATAAAGGAGAAAAAAACAGTTTGCAGTGCAGAGCAAAAGATGGTCAAAATTTGAACCTTGAATCTATTCATTCTCCTTAATCATCTTCCCAATGGAAACATAAATCAATTACTTCATAAGATACTGGTTTAATCATAAAGTTAAAGTATAAGAATATTATGATTTATCATACCAACAATGTTGGTTTAAGTGGTAAGTAGCTTTATATTGCTTAAGCAATGTCTTAGGTTTGAGGCCTTGTGTATGAAGAAAATCTTCGTTGGGAGACTCACCCACCAAAACTAGGTATGCCAACTCGGGTCGATCCAGATTAATCAGGATGAAACCCGGAAGAAAAAAAAAAGGATATAATGATTTTTTTTTGTTTTTAAAAAATTGTACTTGCTCACAACGTGCCTTGTGGTCATGCAATAACTTCTTCAAAACCCAAAATAATATTAAGATTTGGGACCAATTTTTGAGGTGCATGGGTTATGTCGAAAATTGCAGTTTAGTCCCTGGTATTATTTCCCATTATCTTTTTTCAAAACCAAAGATAATTCTCAAAACCCTTTTGACTTAAAAAAGAATGAAATTCCTGGTACATCAACAAAGGAAAATTAGAAGAGGAAAAGGAACCCTAATTTTTTCGTATATAGTGACCGTTTATAAGGGATGAGTATGCTTCAAAGTATATATATATTACCATTATTATTATTAGGGTAAATTATACTATTACTCACTGAATTTTTTCTCATTGTACTTTCAGTTTTTCTAATTTTTCCCCTGAACTTTCGAATTGCTCATGTGGTGATTACTCTGAATTATTTTATTATTATTTTCATAATGTGACATTTTTTTATTATTTAATATAAAATAATTTAAAATATAAATTAAAAATAGAAGGTGGTCGGACACCATCTTCGACCACCATCTTCGACCACAGTAGATGGTGGTCATTCAGTCCTAAATGTCATGGATTGCATGGTTCGTCTCCACTCTTGAGTCTGAATCCGGTGGCTGTTTTACTAGAAAATGTCTCAAACCATGTGAATCTCAACTAAAACATTTCAGCTTCCTCACTTTTAATCTTCAATTCGTGGACTTCGAAGCAAGTTCTGACAAAATAGAGGTCGGATTCGGACTCATGATGTCGAGGCAATGCAACCCGTGAAATTTGGAACCGAAGGACCACAATCTACGGCGGTCGACGGCGGTGTTCGACCACCTTATATTTTTATTTTATATTTTAAATTATTTTATATTAAATAATAATAATAAATTCCACATCATATAAAAATAATAATAAAATAATTCAGAGTTGTCAAAACATGAGCAATTCAAAATTTCAGTGAGTAAATTAGATAAATTAAAACTGCAGCAAGTAAAATAAGAGAAATGGTATAGTTCTGTGAGGAATGATGTAATTTACCCTTATTATTATTAAAAGGAGACATGAACCTGTTCTTGGGTCATTCTAAGATAAGAATAAGTCATTTCTTTCTTCCTTTCTTGTTTTAGAGATTTGTGGAATAGTCATGCTGTCTGGTTAGAAATACTGCCTTTTGTTCCTCCTTATCCAATCCTCTAATTATTCAAACCATATCTCACTGCTTGAGTATGATAGAGTGAGGACCCTAATATGACTGAACCAAAAGATTAGTTACTCTACGACGGAATTAAGCATTCAGAGCTGATCATTTGTGTACTAGATTTTTACCGTATTCGATCCATTAATTGATTAATCTATACAATTTATATCCTCACTGGTTGGACTGCTACCAAAGAGGGATTTTATATTTTGGGAGCATAAAGGGGAAAACATGCAGAAAGAAGGGCAAATCAGGAAGTAAATGAAGATGAAATTGTTAATTTGCATGTGCTCATGCACTTGCCACTCATTTACATGCAACTAGAAGCCCTAAAAAGGAGTTGAAATTGGAACTTTTTTCTTCCCCTTTGGAATCTAATTTCAAATTTCCTTATCTTTTTTTTTTCTAATTCTAGTTCATCGTGATTCCCTTGTTCAAGGAAATTAAAGTGACATGAAAAAGAAAACCCTAAGCCATTCCTACTTCCAGCTCAATCAGCCCGGTTCTCAAGGTCTAATCCTCTATATAAAATACCCCAAACCCCCTTATTAAATTAAACCCACAACTTTGCTTACTTACAGCATCCCATCTTCTTTCTCAGGGTCTGCAACTCTCTGCACTTTTAGTTTGGGTACCATTTTATCCGAGCTTCATTATGGAGTTAATGCATGATCATGCATGCATGGCTGATTATGTTTTGTTTTAACCATGTTGTACAGGAGGAAATATGAACAGGCCGGGTGACTGGAATTGCAGGTCGTGCCAGCACCTCAACTTCCAAAGGAGGGACTCCTGCCAGCGCTGTGGAGAACCGAGACCCGGTGGCGAAAGAGGCGAGTATGGAAGTTTCGGTGGCAGCAGGGGCGGCGGCGGCTCATCGTTCGGGTTCACTGGACCCGACGTTAGGCCTGGCGACTGGTATTGCACCGTGGGCAACTGCGGGGCTCATAACTTCGCTAGCAGATCAAGCTGCTTCAAATGTGGTGCAGCCAAAGATGAATCGTCTGGTGGATTTGAAGGTGACAACGTCCCACGTATGAGGGGTTATGGCTTTGGCAGTGCCAGCTCTACTCGCTCTAACTGGAAATCTGGCGACTGGATTTGCACCAGGTACATTTCGTTGATTCAATATACATATATATACGTATACTGCATGGTTGAACGTAAGATTAAACGTTAGAACTGATGAACATTTGTTGATATGCTTGAACACAAGGTCTGGCTGCAACGAGCACAACTTTGCCAGCAGGATGGAATGTTTCAGATGCAATGCACCAAGGGACTCCACCACCCACAATTCTTCATACTAATTAATAAAATGAAATCTTCATTTTTGGGTACATTCTTTTTCTTTTTATAGACAACTTTGTGATAATTAAGACATTGCCCCTTAACAAATGAGTCTGGTTTCAGGTACTGGTGCAGTCCCAGGAGAGAGATGAGACAAGGCCATCCCGGATGATGCTTTCTGTCTGTCTGTCTGTCTTCGTTTTGTTTGTTTGTTTAGATGAATCATGTTTGAAAGACTTGGGTTGAAGTACTTAAGCTAATATCAAAGTATATAGATCATGCATGTAATTGATGTTATGGTATTTATATCAGTGTCTTTTATCTTCCCTTTCTCTTTGATAAGACTGCTTTTTTGTTTGTTTGAAAATGGTCCAAGGAACATTTGATCATTGCGACTTCAAAAATCAGACATATTGCTCACTTCTGCAAAGGGCAAAGCAAAGCTAAAGAGGGTTACTCTTGGACCACAATAGGGATCTTTTGTTTAAACCAATGCAAGAGAAAAAGAACACGTGTAGTGATTGAGCCTTTTATTGGCACCTAATGACTAAACCCTATTATTGTCATCTTCATCCCTTACGTTGTAAAATGTACCAGAAAATGTCATCCATTTCAAATCCTTCAAATATACTCATGAACAAGAGACGAAATTTAACGTGGTTCGACATTGTTTATCTCTACGGGTGAAATGAACAATAATCAACTATAAACATATAGAACACGAAGAGTACAAATACATGATATCACGTGTATCGCAAAATTCAGTATAGATACCAAAACCCAATATATCCCGAGACACTCTTCTAACATCTTTACAAAATTATCTCTCCAATAAAAACAACAAAAGTTACAGATATCCTAAAAAGATTACATCTCTCATAATAGAACCAACGGAAATGCATACCCTACCAATGAGTTTCATAGTTAATTAATTAATTAATCAGCTGCTAATAATTATTATTATCTTACCTTGACTGGTAAAAGGGAAAGATAATCATCTTTATACGTTGTACTTTGCAAAACAATGAAAAAGTGTTGATCAGTCTAATTTTCGATCAAATTAATTATCTTTTTTTATGATTATTGGGTGGGTTTACTTTGAGTAATCCTGCTTCAGCTTGTATATGTAAGATTTTTTTAATGAATAATTCACATAGGATTCCAAATCTTTTAAAGGTAAACTTTCATGGATCATCTTTATAAATTTGGTTTGGGTATAAAAGGTACGGACTCAGGAATTTATGTTAGAAGAGCGAATTTGAACTTATAAAATTTTAGGGGAAACAAAAACAGATTTTCAATAAAAATTATATAAAAGAATCTAAAATAAATAATAATCTTAGATTTTTAAGGGACGATCACCCCCACACGTCCTAGTCTAAGTCCATCCCTGAATATAAATATATAAAGGTAAGTGTCCCCTTTTAATACCAAAGAGCTCGTTGTAGTAAAGGGATGGAAAATTTTGTAGTTACATACATTACTATAATATTTTTAATTTAATAAAAATTATATATTAAATATTTTTTTATGAAAATACAGTTGATATAATTATAATTAAAATCAAACGATTTAAAAAAATATGGTCATGAAAATTATTTACTTAAAATTTATGAAGATCTCCTTCCTGTGAAGGCAAGTACTAGTCGGCTTAAAAGATCACAATTAAATGATGTTTAATCTATACCTGAGGATAGATTCATGGGTGTTAAAATACGACTGATTCGTGCATATTCAAAAATATTTTTGAGGGTATACATATATATTCATAACATAAAATTTTTATAAGATAAAAAATTTCAGTGTTGACATAATCAATAAAATAAATAAATAATTGTGGATCTTCTACGGGGTGTTGAATTCTCTAAAAAAAAAATCAGATTAATTTAGAGTGATTACAAGTGACGGCATATGTTGTAAAAACTCACAACCATTTGACAACGAACGCTCAAATATCCTATAGTCGTTGGTGCTCAAATTTGAGACGTCTAGGAATAACGAATAATATTTTTTTAACTACTTATATTAGTTGGTTTGTACAAACTCTCTTATGATTTAGATATTTTATTTATTTATTTATTTATTTTATTGGTTATCTAATATCATATCTCATATAAATAATTTTTCACCTCTTAAAATTTTAATATAATTTTGTATATTTACGCCCTTGAAGTTAGGTCATATGTTCATCCCTATCTATACCCATCCATTTTTTAAGTTGAAAGAATAAATTGGTCAAAAAGGGTGCATGCAATTCATTAGTGTGTGTCTGCTACTACAATCCATGATTTAGCTTTCACCATGATTCTTTGTTTCACTCTAAGCTTGGCTTTACGTTGCTTCGCTCCTCAATCCTCATTTGCTTTTTTTGATGTCAGTGAAGTGAAAGTACTTCCCATCTCACAATCCCATCATGTTTTCTTTATCAGGGTTGAGTCATTACCATTTATCAGTATTAATAGGATAAAAGCACACAAATGATCTATCGAGTATAAGATATTCTTTTATTGAATTTTTCGATTATTAAAAGTTACAAAATTATCATCTGATTATTCATTGTGTTCCAAACTCATCATTTTTCGTTAAAAAATTGATGATAATTTGAGTTGGATGTTAACCTAACGATTGTGATATGATAAAAATTTATCTCAAAATCTCAAACGACTATCATATATTAATTGGTAGGTTAACGTCAAACTCAAACCATCATCATTTTTTAACGAAAAAAAGATTTGTTTGGAACATAGGAATAATTATATAACTATTAATAGTCGGAAAACTCAACAAAATAACGTCTTATAGTTGGATGACCATTTTGTAACCGAGTTTTGATTTTGGTGGAGCTATAGTTTCTACATGGTTATGGATGGATTTGCTCCCATTTTCAGTGCACTAGTTGCAATCATTGTTCAACAATGATGGGGATGCGAGAGATGTTTGTTGGCTCTATTCAGTGGTGGAAGTATCCATGATTGGTGTACCAATCATCCCGAGATGGGTCCATCAACAAAATAAAATCAACAACTTGTTTAAAATATTGAACGTCTATCAATCTACAATATTATGTAAATTAAGCTGAAATTAAATTTTCTAAAATACTTTAATCAGTTCTAAACCTAATATAATTAAAAATCCGGGGTAAGTAAAAGGTTGTATATGTTTAAAGATGACTCTTAAACTTTTAACATTTAACGCTCACACCCCTAGCATCTATGAAACTCAAACCCGAATATCTGCTTGATTATGGAAAAAAACCAAAAAGCAACAAAGAAAAGAAAAAGACAATTGATGGGGTAAATTGGTAGATGAAAGAAGAGCACAATCATGGTTTCAAAACATCCTTTAGGGCCCCTCAAAAGCCCCTTGAAAACTGAAGAAATTTGGTTCACTTTGAGATGGTAAATGATTTGAAAAATTCAATACTGTGATGGTCAACTCGGTCTCTTACGAAAGCTGCTCTCAATCTAGTGTTGGGGATAGCCTACTATCTTACCTCCCCCTTACCCCATACATATGGAAAAAAATGACAGCCAATACTGTGATGGTCAACATTGAAAGCAAAGACGAAAATTAAAAACCCTTTTCTTTTTTTTTAAAAAAAGGGTAAATAAATCCAAATTCAAAGCATGGAAATATGAAAAACTTTTTAAAGCATTGTTTGTTGGTTTTCTTTTATTTATTTAAAGTAATAGCTTTTTAAAACCAAGCATGTTGAATCTGGTTAAAGTTTATGCCTTTTTAATCCTTTTAAAAAACCCATTTTTACAGTTGCCAAAGCTTGATGAGGGGGGCGTTTTTCTCATGCAAATTTCACAGTGGGATTGCTTTAATTGCTGCCTCATGATTGAAAGGATATAAAGGATATATTACTCATGATCGATATTGTTTGATACATCGGTAGCAATAAGCTCGGGACAAACCGAGTCAAAGAACAAGTCACTGCTTGAAAAAAGAGCCCAAGAAATTAGCTTATAGGCGACTTTGTTACAAGAACGAGATATATAAGCAACATAATAAAAAAATAGTTAATGAGGCTCATCCTAACAAATAGGTAATACTTTAAAATAAGAGTCTTTTATTTGAAAATAAAACGTTATGGGTCAAAATAGTTCAAGAAAAAAATAAGAGCTCAAGTGACTATCTAATCAAATACGTGTAGTATTTTTATCTTAATTAAAACGTTTGAAATTAAAATGCTAAAAAACCAAATAATGACTATAATAATATTAAACAAACATTATGGACGTTTTTCTGACATTATACCAATATTTTTTTTCTTAATATGAGATGGTGTTCTGTCCAAGGCTGAGCCCAGTTTTTTTATCGGTAGGTGCCTGACCTTTCATTGGCCTTGGGCTTTACACATCATAATTGGGGCAAAATTGACCCACTAAAATAAGCGGGTACTCGGATTTTAATTTGAAATCTACGAAAAATACTATAGTTCAGTGTAAACCGGTCACGTCCAGAGGACGAGTTTTACTAAATAATATTTTTTATTTAAATTTATATGTCGATGCGATAAATTCTAAAAAAATATAAGTATTTTATTAGAATTTATCTGGTTGAGGTGCAAATTCCAATAACAAAAATATTTTATTAAAACTCATCATGATCACATAAATTTTAAATCACTATAACAAATATCATAATTCACAAATAAAATATCTAATGTCGTATTGAACTAAATAATTAACCTACGGTAGTGGGCCATATTTGGGCCTTCAATTCCTGCACTATCCCCCTCAAATTCAATTTTTTTATGAGTTCCTTATTTCATTTATGGTGTTTACCTAAAATATTTCGTGCCCACCTTGAAATTTATTTTTTTTATTAGTTACTTATTTTTAGGGTGGTGTCCACCTTAAAATTTTATTTATACTCATTTTATTTAAAAAATTTATGTTGTCAACATATGTGCTCACCCTGAAAATCATCTAGGATCCGCCGCTACCTGTATTATGTATATATATATACTTATTATATTATAAAATATAATAATTTGTAAGGTTCAAGAAAGCAACCTCGCCTACCATGGCATTTTGAGATTTTTTTCATTATTTTTAAATTTATAATTTTAATATAGGAAGAATGAAAACATTACCAAAAATGTATCCATTGAGGTTGAAAATCGTAATCTAAGGGGTTGTTTGTTTATTTCAGAATGATTCAAATGCTGAATGATTCAGAGGCTCTGTATGAATTAGCTCTGAATGCGACATGTTGTTTGATAATGACTCTGAATCATTCAGAATGTATTTCTATGCTAAATCATTCAGCACTTTTTTACTGAATCAGTCAGCACTGAATCGGTCAGCATTGAATCATTCAGAGGTGCGAAACAAACGCGTTGAATGATTCTATTAAGAGGCAAACAAACAGCCCATAAGTGTCCAAATTTTGGTCAATGTCTTACACTATAGTATATAAGATTTTTTAAAAAGGTAGTGGTTTTATTTTTTTATTGAATTAGTTTGGGTGTCACATTGTCGGCAAGAACATCGAATCTGTTGTTGTCACAAGTATATTTAGGTATTGGTACCATCATTAAGTAATTATCATGTATTTCATTTTTAAATAATATTAAATAGTTTAATAAATGAAGTTACAAGGCTTTCACATATATTTTTTAATTTTTTAAATTTTAGTATGGATTTTATCCCTTTTTTTAACTCAATTATATATTTTTAAATCTTTTTGGTAAATGATAATTATATATTAGAAATAAAAAACTTGAATACATTTTCAAAACATAACTAAACTGCAAGTGAAACAAAGTTATCAAGAGAAAGTCAGCGTTTAATTTATCTAAACCAATAAACTAAGCGCATCTCTCCGTTATAGGTGTTGGAAGGAAAGGTTTGAACATTGGAAACTCAAAAATGTGATGCATATGATTAAGTGAACATGAAGACAAAGATAGCTTTGGATTGCTTATCTATCAGTCCCCGGTGTTTATTGCTGCTACCTTCATGGAGCAAGGAGGCATTCCACCATCAACCAATCCTGCAACGCTTTTAAAAGAAGCAATCCATGTAATTAGTTGTGGATACGAGGATGAGACTGAATGGGGCAAGGAGGTCAGTTAGTGAAGTATCATGGCCTTTAGTAGTGCCTAACCCAGTTCCCCTTTTTATACGCCCCAACACTTTTGTTTTTTTTCCTGTGACCAGATTGGATGGATTTATGGTTCTGTTACATAAGATATTTTGACTGGTTTTAAGATGCATGCCCGTGGGTGGATATCAATCTATTGCATGCCTCCTCGTCCAGCATTTAAGGGATCTGCTCCTATCAATCTTTCCGATCGTTTGAACCAAGTTCTTCGATGGGCCTTGGGTTCTATTGAGATTGTGCTGAGCAGGGATTGCCCCATCTGGTATGGTTACAAAGGAAGATTGAGGCTTCTGGAGAGACTGGCATACATTAACACTATTGTTTACCCCCTTACCTCTATTCCTTTGCTTGCTTATTGTATGCTTCCAGCCGTTTGCCTTCTGACCGGAAAATTTATCATTCCCGAGGTAAGCGACTATTATAGCTTCACTTTTTGCTTTAAGATGGATTTCTACCCCTGCAACCCTCTAACACTAATGTTTTCCTACCAAATTTTATGCAGATAAGCAACTATGCTAGCATGTGGTTCATTCTCCTTTTCGTCTCCATTTTTGCCACTGGAATACTTGAGCATAGATGGAGTGGTGTCAGTATTGAAGACTGGTGGAGAAATGAACCGTTCTGGACATCAGCTCATCTCTTTGCTGTTTTCCAGGGTCTTCTGAAAGTTCTTGCTGGAATAGATACCAACTTTACTGTCACCTCAAAGGCATCCGACGATGATGGCGAGTTTGCAGAGCTTTATGTTTTCAAATGGACATCACTTCTCATTCCTCCAACCACAGTACTTATTATCAACCTGGTGGGCATCGTGCCCGGCGTATCGTATGCCATAAACAGCGGTTACCAATCCTGGGGTCCGCTTTTCGGCAAGCTTTTCTTCGCCATCTGGGTGATTGCCCATTTGTATCCTTTCTTGAAAGGTCTGTTGGGTCGTCAGAACCGCACCCCTACGATCGTCATCGTGTGGTCTAATTCTTCTCGCTTCTATCTTCTCGTTGCTGTGGGTGCGTATCGACCCCTTCACATCGTATGCTACAAAAGCCGCTGCGAACGGTCAGTGTGGCATCAACTGTTAGTTCCGTTTTCGGATAATTTTATTCCTGTAAATGCTCTCTCCCCTTCATGTTGGCTATTGTGTGTATATAACCAAAGAGAGAGAGAGAGAGAGAGATGTTACAAACCATAAATCCCAGATGGAGAGACCTAAGACCAAGTACCCTTAGATATCTTTTTCTTCACTTCCATTCTTCTACAAAGTATATTATAAGTGATGAAGTTTGATCATGATGTTGTGTAATTTTAAATGTTCTTTGCATTGTTTTGGATTATGTAGATATTTTTATTCATCCAATGCTATGAAGGAGACTTGTTACTCTTCTTTTCTTTATTGGCTTAATTAGAAAATAGGTGCTCAAATTATACCGTTCGTTTGAGATTGGAGTAAAGACTATTCCTTGGTATTTCTTGATGTTTTGAAATCTAATCTTATAATGCTCTTATAAATTGGATAAATTACGTATTTAGCATCTAAAATATCAATTTTGATCTGTTTTAGTATCTAAATTTTTAATTTTTCTAAAGTCACACCTAAGTTTAATTTTTTTTTTCATTTTAGTACCCTATTCAAAAATTAATATTAATTTTTGAAAAAAATAAAGTTTAGGCACTAAAACAAATCAAAACTGATAGTTTAGGCACTAAATGCGTTAAGTTTTTAACCATGAGATACTAAAATAAAATAAAAATTAAATATTATGTATGATTTTGAAAAATTAAATAGGTAGTTTAACCTTCTTATTACATGTTATCTGTTTAGCTTTTAAGGGATAGAATTGTCGTATAAATTGATAGCTTCAACCTGTGTGGCTAATGCATCATGGAGCTCACACACTTGTTTTTCTACCTTCCATGACTGCAATGTAATTGAAGGAACATAGTGAACAAATTGTTTTACAACACGTTGCCTTGACATACAAACAATGCTATGTGTACATTTATGGCATGTGATTTATGATTTTGTTGCAATGTGGTTTTGAATGTTGTGAGAAAGATATCGCTTGACTATTTGTTTCTCTTTATAACTCGCTTGAAATGCTTCCTCACAGCTATTGCTACTGTTGTCACCATTGCCGAGATATTGAAGAACAATGGCTTGGCCATTGAGAAAAGTGAGTTTTACCCTTAACAAAGATACCTTTTAGCTTTCATTTCATGTTGAGAACTCAAACTTAGCATTGAGATATATATGCATTATATGTCAGAAATCATGACTTCTACCATTGTCATGAGAGAGGAATCGGGTGGACGACCAGTACAAAATGCAAAAGTAAGTTGAAAATACATACATAATGATTTTCTTAAAGTTACTTTATCACATGGTTCACATTAGACTGACCACTTTGGGGAATAGCCCTATTCTTTTGTTTGCAAGACTGTTAGAGCAATTAGATGTACAGGGAGGCCTCTTGTTATTGTGTAGTTAAGGGACATAACTTCTATTAATTGGTAGGTTAGAATGGAATAATATATATTAAAATTCATCTGTACTATTTATTGGTCCATTTTAAATCATTTAACACTTAATGTAAATTCTAATGAACACGGTTGAACTTATCTTGTTGCAATTTAGTATATTGTAGATTGAAATACTGCTGGGGAAGTCGGAGAAGTTTGATAAGTTGATGGCAGCTGCTGCTGAGGAAGCCTTGGATAATGAGTAATGCTAAGACAAGAAAAAGATGCACCATTAATTTTATCATCGTGTTGTTACATTTGTGAGCATCTTTAACAGTTCTTCGCTTGTTTGCCTGTGAGTGAAGCTTAGCCACTGTGATGAGATTTTAGGAATTTTTGTAAAAAATATTATGGCCGTTATTCAATATTCAAATTTGTTGTTAATTCCTTTCTTCTACGGTGCTGCATGACTGTGGTATTTGGTTTTCAGACGCAAGTTATAACAAGCACACGGTTGCTTTACTTTATGTTAAGAGGGGACGAAAATAGATTTATTAATAAAAAAAAATATACAGAAATATCTATATTACATGAAAAATTAAAATTTTAAAGGATGATCAGCCGTCAGTTCCCCTCGATTCATCCCATGCTGATTCTAAAGTCTTGCTTTCAAGATGCTTGTATTTGTTCTTGCATGACGCTTTCTATACACTGGAAACATGTAAAATCACTAGCAGGAATGATAAAATGGATCAAAAAGAGTAACCCGACTTAAATGGCTGCTAAAACATTACTCAACAAGTATTTTTTCCGTTCATAAAACATAAACTTATCTGTCTCAATTTCAAGGCCAAAGTAAACTGTATGCCAACTAATTTGACTTGCATCATTATTTCTTCCCTTGCAAACGCCGCAACCTGAACTAATCCCTCAACAAAAATAATTCAGCAGGAGAAAAATATTTAAAAATAAAAAAAAGATGAACCACCTAAAACAATGTCTTCTCATTCTTGTGTTCCAAAAGATGAGTTATTGTTATTCTATCTTGACCGGAAACTCTATGCATCGTCGTCATCTTTGTCAACCAGTATCCTTTTGCATGCTTCATAACACATGAAAGAAATTCCAGCAGCAGGTACCAACTTCATGCAACTCGGGCCCCAAACCTTTATACAGACCATGAATCCCATCTTGTTCGAGAATGCTTAAGAGTGCATGCACCACATTCTTGTAGACCTGTCTTCCACTTAGTGCTCCAACCTGCATGTGCTTACGAGCCACCTCCAGCGGGAACGTAGCACTACTTGAAATGGCCCCAGCTAGTGATCCAATTAGAAGTGTTTCGATGTTCCCAATTTTCTCCTCTTTAGAAATTTTACGGTATAATCTCCGTAAAGAATCATATGCAAAATAATTTGTGGCGGCATACGGAATTACTCCAATGAGACTAGGAGCAAGGCCTCTGTAAAGTTCAGCAGGGCCCTCCTTTCGCAGTATTTTTAAGAAAGCATCAAGTATACCATCATACATGTCCTTCTGCAAAATTAACAAGTATTTAAGCTAACACACACTTTTACTCTGTGAATTGCAAGTTCTAGACCGGGATTACCTCAATGGTTATTCGAGTCTTGACTAACTCAAGAGGATAGGTCACCAAAGTTGAGCTGACTCCAGCACAGGCCCCAGCAATTAACGAGGCAGGAATTGGAATCTTTGATTCTTCCCCAGGTTTGGGTGACAACAGCTTATTCACGGTATCGAAAGCAAATAGCTGCAGTACATGGGAAATGGATAAGAACGTGTCAGGAATAATTGCAACTCTCTTTTGACTAAACAGTACTAATATGTTTCAATATAAAAGTGCGTATAATCATAATTTATTTACCTACAGGGATAGAACTTGCAAAACTATTCTTAGCAACAAGCCAACAACCAAACACCCGTGGATACTAATATGAAGAAAAACTTAAGCATATTTAGTCGAGGAATTGAACTAAACAAGCACAACCAAAGATGACATAGTAGTAAAAAGCATAGAACTCATGGCAGCAACTCTCACCAACAATCGATCTATGACAAGCAATGCCCGTACTTGTCTTGTCCACTTCTTTCATATGTTTCAAAGTTTAATCATTGAGAAGATAAGAACAAAAAAGAACACCGTTGCAGAAAAAGAAAAATGCATCAAAAGCCTTGTTTACAACCTAGTCATACAAAAAGAAGATTTAATAATCAACAATAACAATATAATAGATATTTGAGAGTAGAATTTACGCCAACAGCCCAACACGATTGATCTACATGCTAAAATAATTACATCTTCAATGGTTTCGCATATCTCCTTAGTCAATTACATATTATATTTTAAACGTAAACCAATTGCATATTCAGTTGATGATATTTAACCAGATAGAAGCAAGTGCCGGCAAGTAGATGTTTATGAGAGATACATGTATACTAAATCTTTAGTAAAATAATGAGAAGATGCAAAAAAATAACAAAAGAAACAACAGCAACAGACAATGTTGGCTGAGGAATTAACTAAGACATGGAAACATCATTCAGTGAGAATTATTTGGCTTCGGATGGAGCAGAAAGGTGAAACAGTGTATGCATAGAGTGTTCATTATGATGAAAGTTCTTTTAGGAAGAATAGAACCATAAAGAAGACTATCCTTAGTCAATTACATATTCAATTGATGATATCCAACCACCATATCGATGACATGTCCAGAAAATAGAACAGAAAGTAAAAACTTTCTAGCCATTTTATTTACTGTTTCATAGTAGTGTCATCCAAGAATAGTTACCACCAAAAGACCCTTCAAGGGATTTAACGAAATACCATAGTGACCGGCACCTGTATTTTTACCATTACTTTTATCAAATTGCTTATCCAAAGTATCTATCCAACCGATCAGAAAACAATCACTCACTTTGATCTAGTTAAGGTAACAATCTACATTTTAGCTTGAAGAGTTGTATTGTTAACATGAAATAATAAAGAAACCAATTCAATTAGACAAACACTAAATAAAACAAGAAATTCCAGAGGGTCCGAAATTAGATAATCAATAGAAAATACGAAGAAAATACCTAAACTATATAAGAATTTGAAACAATAACAAACATGGGAAAGATTGACATCAAGAAACATAAGCTAAAACAAGAAAACACTATCATTTAAATGAACCAATATTACTTTATAGTGCATAAAGAACATCAGAAAGCTCAAAACCAAGCAACCGGCAGAGCAATATCAGTACCACAAAATGAAAAAACAAACAAACTGGACAACGTTAATAAAAATACCATTTGCAATTCAGGGATTCATTACCTCAATGGCCTTGCTAGGTGCAACTCGAATCACATTAACAAGATTACCCCTAAATAAACCTTTCCACCCATCAGTCTGCAATATATTATGGAAGACCTCAGTTGTAGAATTCCCACTGCTCCCAACCATCAAATGCGTCCTTATTGTCTCTAGTGGCGCAACGCAAGTCCTTGAAACCGCCCCGGCGATGCCACCGCTTATTAACCTTCTTAGTGAAGGATCGGAAACCTTGATTTTCAGCTTTAGGCCACCTTTCTTCTTCTTTTTCGACGCCGCTTCACCTTCCAGCCATCCTACAACCCCAATTGGTAAATACTTGGCAAACAAATCGGAAAATGGAGGTTTGGTCCCACCATTGTCACGGGGAGTTGGGGAGTTGGGCGAAACGCCAAATCCCATTCCCATTTGACCAACGCTTGCAAATAAGCCGCCTGGATAAGAGTTATTCGGTTCGAGACTCCATTGAGACCCCAAATCACATGTGGAGAAAACCCCATCTCTCTTATCATCAAACAACGACATTCCTTTCTTGCTCATAATTGAAAAACAATACAATTGAAAATAAAAACAGAGAAAATTGCTTGGAAAAAAATGCCTTTGTTCTAAGGCTATTCAATCCGTTTTTCCATTGCTTCAAGAAAACTGAGGGTGATTGTCAAGTAAAGAATCGACTTTGAACAAACAGGAACGTAAGAAAACCATTTTCGATAACAGGGTGTAAGAAAAAACCAAACCTTTTGAAGAATCCAAAGAAAAGAAGCGATAGAAACAACAGATGGATGAAAATTTAAGAATCCTTAAAATGGAAAGGGGGTGAAATACTAAAACAAAAGGGATGGATGGTAGGTGAATGAATCCGATTCTCGCAGGCAAGGGTTCCCTTTTTTTTCCTCTTTCCCTTCTCTTATAATCAGCACTCAGAAAAGGAAAGTATATTAAATATTAAAATAGTAGGTCTGCTTCGATTTGGTATGTAGGGTAGAGTGGAAGGGAAGATGACGATGTTAGGTTTTTGCTCTACTTCCGAATTCCGCTCAGCAATTCTGAAGCTGCTCCGCTGGAGATTTCAGTATTTGATGTGTTTCTTAATATTTATTTTAACAGGAAACATGGCAAAAGTATCCATTTTTATTAGATTTTTATAATTCTATTTTGGCTCCATCTCCATAGCTAGCTTTGCACCTTATATACATATTTTTGCAGTGATATTAGAGCCAATTTTAGTGCTATTATTATAGAGCATAGCATTGCTCTAAACCACTCGATCCAGTCTACATAACAAGGCGAAGCAAAGTAAAGCAGATCCTCAAATCATGCACATGTACATATATTACCCCAACTAGGGGACTTACATTTCAATGTAAAACTGTGTTTTACATTTTTAGATAAATTACCCCTTTAATACTTTAATTGTTAATTTTAATTCATTTTAGTATCTAAACCTTCATGCTTTTTTTAAAATTATACCTACAATTTATTTTTGATTTCATTCTAGTACCCATATTCAAAATTTAAAATTACGTTTTGAAAATATTAAAAGTCTAAATATTAAAACTGATCAAAATTAATAATTTAAGTACTAAATATATTAAGCTTTTAACTATGAATAATAAAATAAAATAAAAGCTAAATATTAAATATAGTTTGAGTGCTAAAACAGACTAAAAGTAATAGTTTAAATATTAGATGTGTATTTTACTACAAAAAAATTAATGGGTGGTAGGGATTTAGGCATTCCTTTCATCACTTTTGCTTCTCTAATTTCTTTTACACGATTTTATTTTAATTATCATTCCATCTCTTTTACAGTTCCCTTCAAAGTTTTTCTTCTTTCTCAACTGTAATGCTTTGATTCTCACAGAAATGACCCTGGGTTTGATAAGGAAAATGTTCATATTACATTAGACTTTAGTTGGGATAATTGGCAGCTGTGATTAATCGAAATGACAGATAAATTTCTGTTTTAATTCTAACAATAGGTATTAAAAATGTGGAATTGATACCAAAGTTTGAGAGAGAAGTAAAATTCACAACAATTAATACTGCTCTTACTGATGATATTAAGAGATAAATGACACAAATCGACCAAAATAATTATTGTTCTCTTCCGGATTCAAACACCATAAACACTAAAAGTACGAGTGTTCAATGTCAAATGACGATGTGTTGTCTACGAACAAACCAAACGTTATCGGTGATAAAAGAACAATTTTTCCGAGATTTTGGATTCGAACACCAAAAATACTAAAAGGAACAGATACCATCTTTTGATTAATAAAAAAAGATAAAATGACACACACATATATATAATGCAGGTCGTTTTAACTGCCTACCACTACAAAGTTATAATGGGTTTTCACTTTAATTCTGGAAGGAAAAAAACATAAAAACTAGAGATTTATGGGACTAAGTTCAACAATAAACTAAATAAATAGCTCAGTCAAAAAAAAAATAGAAAATAGAAAACAACTGGATCCCCTTTTAGGTAGTGTGACCATTTCCTTTCCGGGAACTTCATGTATTAGCCAAAGGGCAAAATACATGGCATTTGTGTTTGTTTTTTCTTTCCCTCGATAAAACACATCTCTACGAACCCGGAGAAAAATGACTCAATAAAAGTTTGCCTGTCATTGACAGGAAGCTGCACTTCATCAATCAAAATTACTCAAGGGGGAAATTTTAGTGGACGACGATATAGTTGAGAGGTGATAGAAAGCACTAGTCCTTGTGCACGGATGGATGGATGGATGGTAACTAAAAATAGAATGCAAAACCTAGAATTTCTTACAGGCCTCAACCTCGGTCGCCTGTGCATCCAACAGCGCTTTCCCCAAAGGATCTGAAGTAACTATTCTCATTGTTGCATCAAGCACGGCTTTCTGGTAGAAGTCATCTTCCATTTCTTTTTCCAAGGCAATGGAGATCGCTAAAGAAACGACTTCAGGGTGGTATGCTGGAGACTTTAGCTCCTCCACGCACTGCAACGCTTCATCCAGCAACCTAATGCTGAAATATTCCTCCAACAGTGCCCGTGTTTTTCTCAGAAGATCTGGGTTATGTCTGGCAGTCTGAGTTGGTGGTGGAGACATGGCAGTCACTGCAGTGGGTTTGGTAGAAAGAGAAGGTTGTGCAACAGGCTCAACTTCTAAATTTAAGTTGGATGGCCTAGCAGGAGGGGTAGAACTACCCTGCAACAAGGCACTTGTCCTACCACTCATCAGACCACTGCTACCTTGAGGTAACAGCCTTGGATTCATAGGTGTCAACTTATTGGTTGATGGTGACGGGACACGCCCTCCAGGCTGTGTACCAATTCCATCACCCCTTGGCATTGAGCGGGTTTTGGGAACCTCCCAATTACCATCGTCCATTCCAGGCATACCAGGCATCCTCCTAGTTCCCGGCATTCCAGGCATCATACCCCCAGTACCAGGATGAGTGATAGGAAAACCTCCGGGACCAGGACTTACTGGACCAACAGAAACAACACGACTATTCCTCATACTTGCAGTAGCACCTGGGCGCAGCCCAAGATTTTTTTCAGCCTCCGAATGAATTTCTGTAATTGTTTTGGCTTTCACCTACAAAAATCAATACAAAAAAGATATATCAAAACCCATCAAAACGAGCATGTCAACCATCTACCAAATTCAAGATAATATTGATCTTCATAAATTACCTCCTCACGTCTGGGAATCCAGTTGTTTGCACGTAGATCAAGGACATCACGAACCATAAATCTCAATCTTGGTGCAAGCTGAGGATTTTTAGTCAATTCCTTCAGTCTGTTGAAGTAGACATCATTTATGCGCCGTGATTTTGGAATCTCATCAAGCTGTTTACCAATAATGTTGAAAAACTGACAAATGGCCACAACATTCTCCTCAGCAGGACAAACTTTAGTATCAGGACCCAAGAGCTCCTGTTCACCATAATAAGCAAAATACACACACATGTACTAGTAAATTACTAAAAACCAAGTCCGATTCATAAGACCATGAGAAAAGAAGTATCATCAACAACCTGTACAATGTGATGCACAATCTTCTCAGGTACCATTTTCTGCTTTAGAAGCTCACCAATTAAACGAATATTACCAAGAGTCCGAAGCTTGACTATCCTTTCTTTATCTCTACGTTCCATCTCCTCTTCAGGGGTAGTCATCTGCCCCACTTCTTGCCTAAGCCTGTCAGCCCCCTCAAATGCCTCCTGACAGATATTCAAGAGGACTCGCTTAAATGTGATCTCTTTTCCACCAGGTTCATCGGATGGGAATGGAGGGAGCTTATCGTTAAGATCAGAACACAGAAGAGCATACATAGGACAAAAAGTGGGCTCCAGAACAGCCTTATCAAAAATCAGAGAAATAACACCCTATAAAGAGAGGGAGATATCATCAGTAATACGTTTACACAAATAGAAGTATGCAAACACATGTAATAAAAAAGAACAGAGATCTAAAAACCAATAACCTTCAAGATATCGGCAGATGTGATACCAGAATCAATAAGTTGACCCTTCAGAAGATCATACTTCTCAGGAGTCAACTTGTTCAGTATTCTGCACATATAACACAACCATTCAGAAATAACAGCAATTCATTGCTAAAATCATGAATTAGTTGCAGACAAAGGATTAAACTCGACAAAATCAAATCCACTTAAGCAAGCTAGTAATTTTTTTTTAAAATGGAAGACGTGGCAGCATGGACTGGAGTAATCTAACATAAGATTCATTTGAATTTTACACTATTGTGAAATTTTGTAAGAATGAAAGCATCTCACGTTCAGCAGCAACAAAAATTAGAAGTTCTAACACCAGCCACTCTGAACACTATTTAACTTGGAATTCGAGAAATCGATAGACCATAGCAGATTCCAAAGACATTCGTGGAAATGCCTTGTTTCAGTAAATAGAACACACTACAATGTGTGTTTGCTACAAATACTATTAGGCTGCCATTATGTTAAATTCAAAACCAGATCAGTGAATAATAAGATAAATGAAAGCACGGTCTACTTTAAGGTATTAATAGGAATCAGTGATAAATATGTGATGCAAGAAACCTACTAGTATGGTTTATCTTAGTCACAGAAATCAAAGACTTGCAAGATGCAAGAAATATATTTTTAATATATTTACCCTTTCACAGTCTTTAGAACACGCTCTTTGTCGGAAAGAGCCCCCCTTCTCACTGACCATGGCACCTCAGCCTTAACCAACGCTGGAGTTGGTCCTCCCTGATTCAACAAAGGAAACAGAATCTTAATGCCAAATTTGAGATACAGACTGAGATTGCTAAAGGGGTAAACATAGTTCTTACAATAACAGAATGAATACAAAGAAGCTAATATGAAGAGACCATAAGTGGCAGAGTTCCTAGGATGCTATCACTAAAATCGAAAATAATGCAATGAAAATGAGCAGATGAGTTTTTTTTTTTTTGATAGAAAAAAAAATGAGCAGATGAGTTGATAAAATGAATAAAAGAAAATCCTAAATGCACAGTTACCAGGTCTGTTGACCCATCTAATTATTATACATAAACCATTTTTAAAATAACTGAAGAACTGATTGAACCGTTGTTTTCTGATAGACCTAAATACATAGAGGTCAAGCTTTTAAGTGAAGCAGAACTGCCAATGCCAACACTAACGTCCAATGTAAATTCACCTATAGAAAGTTAAATTGACTGAAACACATCACAACATGCCTTGAATACCCACCCAACAACTCCACAAAAAAGTAGCAAGCAGTCGAGACAAACAATAAGATGAAGAAAAAGGAAATCTTAAATAGACAAAAAGAGTCTCATTTAAAGAGAATTACCCCTTGGTTAGAAGAGACTTGAGCCCTCGAGAACTGAGAGTTGAGTTGATCTTGAAGATTAGATTCATAACGGTTCCCCAATTCTCTATCCCGAAGTGATTCCCAAGACCTCTCCTCTCCAGTTGAAGGAAACTGTGCTGAACGATTACGCCAATCACGATTGTCAGGCTCAGAGTAACGAGTCTGAATCTGATTCGGCGGCTAGCAAAAGTTAAGAAAATATACAAGTGCTATCAAATAATAATTCCTTGGCAGTAAGATTTGGAAATACAGGAACTTTATCAAGGCGGTTATTTACTACCAAAATAAGACTATTGAAAATGCAAAGGCGGACTTAGAGCTTACATTGCTTTCTCCACGACTCCAGTTCTGATCTTCACCAAAGAGTTCCACTTCAATTTCTCGTTTGATTTTGAGAATCTCATCAGAAACTTCTACAGCCTAAAGAGAGTGCATTATGGCAAACAGCATAATCAGATATTCTATCAAGAAAAGCCAAAGTGCCATTAGATTTCAACCCAGTAGCTGAAACTAATTAGGAAAATGCTGAACAACGTATTCATATGGCCAACTCAATATGATTGAAACAGAATGCTAACACATTGAATAACTTGCTTGCATGCAAATAAAAGGCCTAATTGTTCTTTTAAATTTGGGTTTTAGAAGTATGGTGAATAAGGTCGTGCACTTACCTCCCTAAGATGTAGAAGCTGGTCCCTAGTGTACCGTACACGCTCACGACCCTCAAATCGTGAGTCTCCAGCCTACAACAGTAAAACAATTAACAACTCTGTTATTTATTACCCCAAAAAAACATACAATTACTTGTATAAGCTATTGTATACCAATTCGGAGGATGTTAAAAATATATTACTGAAAAAAAAACTGCGTATTCTTTCATTCGTAAATAACAACGTAATTTGAGAAAATAACAAGTATGCCACTAAAGAATACAAAGGATGAAGTTACAACCTCTCAACAATAGAATATATCTTAAAAATTTCATGCAATCAACGATAACATCGATAAAATCAAATCTCCCACCAAATTAACATCAGAGAGCACCACGGAACAGCCTCTACACTAACATTTGAAAGAAAACATCTATAATAAATCCAAATCAATAAGAAGTCTAGATCCAATAATACTGAGATAAAAATTTTTAAAAAAATAATAAAAATATATAACCTTAATGGAAAACGAAGGAGTAGCGCCGCCATGGGGACGAAAAAGGGGGAGATCGGAAGAAATGGAACCAAAGGATAAAGAGGAAGAGGATGATGATGAAGAAGAACCAAGGAGTCTGCTCCCTCGACCACCACCAGGCCTTAAGCTCAACACCGTCTGATCACCCTGCTGCATAACTCGATCTTTTCTCACGTAAGATTCAATTTCCGGCCGGCCGATAAAAAGAACAAAGAACTCAGCGATACGTAAAACGCTGAATCTGAAAGGGAAAAAGAAAAGGAGGTTTGATAAATAGAGCTTAAGGGAGATGAAAGTGAGCTTCTTTTCTTCTCTCTCTTCAGCGGGAGCGCCAAGAAGAGAAGAAACTATGTGCTAGGACGGTAGAGTGAAAAACAAACCCTTGTTTTGGAAAGGTTTTTTCCTACTCCTTTTTTTTTAGTCATTTTCTTTTATTTATGAATCCGATTCTGAATTAATATTTTTGCGTAATTACATCACTATCCTTCCGGATTCTTTCGGGGTTCGGAACTTGCCTAGATTTCTTTGGTTTTAATTGACAATTTTACCCTTAGCTCTTCTTAATAATTATTAAATTAGGTCTATTTTATTTAATAAATATATATATATATTATTTTTATTAAATAAAATATACCTAATTTAAATTAATATGTGTGTGTTTGTGTGTGTTACATCAAGTGAAATGAAGATCTTTATACTAAAAACTAAATAGAATTTTAAGTTGAATAATATATTTTTAAACTTGGATAGAACCACAAATGAAAAGATCTAAAAATATAATCTCCAATGTTAATTAATATTGATTACGTGATATAACTACAAGATCACCGGATGCATTAAGGGCATAAGGTGGACACGTGCCTATTTAAATTCGAATTTTCTTCTATTAATAATTTATTTTATCGATGATTTCTACCTTACAAATTTATTGTATTCACCTTGAAATATGAAATTTCTTTAATTATGACCTATTTTATTAATGACATCTACTTGAAATTTTATTTATATCTATTTCGTTTAAAAATTTATATCTTTAACCTATATACGTCTATTTTCAAAAATATTTTTAGATCTATCACTGAATTGTCTCCAAAATATTTTCTTATTAATTGTAAAGATAGTTTGTAAATATAAATGTTTTTAGATTAGAAAAAACATCTTTTGATTAATGACACAATTAAAATATTTTTTTTTCATATTATTTTATAAGAATGTAAAGACTATAGTACTTTTACTAATGGATAATATATGTTTAAATTATGTGATTTAAATATTAAAGATAATAATATTAATCGTAAAAAGAGTAATTTTTGTCCTTGTAGTAAACTTAATTTGTCAATTTCACCTCTATTGTTTTTTTATATAAATTTAACCCTCAAAGTTGTTTGGAATATTCATCTTAGTCTTTAAAGTTCGTTGACCATTTTGACTAACAAAATTGTAAGTCTTCTAAGTTCGTGGAATAAGGGATTATGTTAAAATATTTATTAAATACAATGATAATAACAAATTCTTAAAATTTTATTATTTATTTAAGTGAAATTAAAGTATTATATCAAAATTTTAGGATTTTTCTAACATCGTATTTAGTAAATATTTTATTATTTATTTTTTTAATGTGTCACATCATCATCAAGTCGCGTCATTATTATTGGTTGATCTGGAAATTGTTGATGTCGATAAATATAAAAGACTAACGGTTATGTTTGCCAAAAATAACTTTTTAAGGTTAGGATGGACACCCTAAATAACTTCGATGAGTAAACAGACGAAAAAAGATAAAAAATAAAATTGATAAATTAAATTTACTGTACAGAAAAAAATGAGGCTTAAGCCATTATATAATAATCCCATTAAGTTTATTCTTTATTATAATCGTAAATATTTAAAATTGTAATATTTTAGTGCATTGTTAGATATTTTAGTTTAGAGACATTTTTACATATAAATTGAATAAAAGTTCTATCGTATGATGAATTACAATAGCAGCCAAAAGGGCAAGAAATTAATTTCCGGAATCGACTTATCAGTCTCCACTTGTCACTTACATCATCTTTCACGTATGACAGGTTGATAACACAATCATATAAGGAGAAAAATGGTACTCTGAAAATCTTTCATGTCGGTTTATTATTATTATTATTAGAGTAAATTACACATTTAGTACCTAATTTATCTGTTTTGATCATTTTATCACCTAAACTCTCATTTTTTTCAAAATCATACTTAAAATTTAATTTTTATTCCATTTTAATACCATGTTTTAAATTTATCGTTAACTTTTGAAAAAAATTAAAAGCTTAGGTATTAAAATATATCAAAACTGATAGTTTAGGCTTTAAACGCATTAAATTTTTAATAACGGGTATTAAAATAAAATAAAAACTAAATATTAGACATATAACAGATTAAAATTGGTAATTTATATATTAAATATGTAATTTACCCTTATTATTTTTTTAGTATTTGTTTAGAAAATATTTATGTTTTCTTTCACCCTATAAAACTCTCCTCCCTTGGCGGCCCGCCCTTCCTTTGCGTTACCAAAGCATAAGAAGTTTAGGTGCTTGCCCTAACTTTTATCGGTTACCGCCAGACGCCCCACTCTCTTCGACGCAAATACTCAACAGTATTCGCCACGTGAACTTACACGTGTCGGTGAATTTTTTCCTCCTTTTGCTATAAGTCTATGTAGATAATCGTAATTTATATAACCACATATATTATGAGAGTTAAATCCTATTAATTAAAAATTGAAAAATATATTTGGTCGGTTGGATAAATTGTTTATTTTTATTTTTTTTTTTAAATTATAAGTTCTAAACTAACTAAAAACATTCTTATTTTCTCTTAAAAGTCCCATTCTCCTCCTCTCTAGGTAAATTAAATTTAAGATTTGTTAAAAAATAATTTATTATAAATATTTAAATATATAATTATATTTTTGAAATGTTAAAAAGTATTCAGCTAATATGAACTATTATATTTTAAATTTATCATAGTTTTACAAATTTAAACCAAAAGGTTAGGCCTTGCACAATATTTAAAAGTAAGCGAATGACAAATGAGATTATATTTGTTTGACTTTATATGATATTTTGTTACACTTACAAGGCTGCAATCATTAAATGTTGGACGAAAATGTGGAATACACTTACAAGGCTGCAATCATGAACAATTGGACGAAAAATGTGCAGTTCCACGTAATTCTTCCACTAGGATTTGTAAATTGCAACCAACTTTTTGGGATAATTTACCCAATTACAATTGAATTTTTTTTTTTCAAAATATTACACACCTTAATTTAAATTTTTATCTTCAATGTTCAAGCAATTATTTTATAATTAAAATTTTAAGAAGGTAGAATTACACTCTATTTTCACTATTCACTTTATCGTAATTTTAAATTCTCATCTATAGTAAAGACGATATAATTACACTCCATCGTTGTTATTATTCTTTTTAATTTTAATCTTCTATCTACTGTGAAGACGATATGTGGGTGTGTAATATTTTTTATTTTTTAAATTTAAAAACTTCATATTTACTATAGAAACCACAATAGATTAAAAAATAAATTAAGGTTTGTAATATTTTGAAAATAAAAGAATTCAACTATAATATCCTAGTAAATTACCCAATTTTTTCTTGGCATGTTTGTGTTTTTCTTTAAACATTTCTTGCATTCAATTTTCAATTATATGTTCAAATCATTTAGTAATTCATGTCAGGCCGACCAATTTTTTTTTAGTTTTTGTTTATCAACTTTTGATTTATAAATAAATAAATTATTTTCGATCAAATTTTTTAGAGATTATAATGAGAATGATCTTTTAAACTCAATTTACTACATGCACAATGTTATAAACTTATTCTTCTCCAATATGTTTGGCATATTTAATGCTTGAAAGAAGTTTTATTAGTTTTGGAGAATGTTTTACAAATTTTGCTTTAATTGATTAATAGATGAATGTCTTTATCAAATGGTCAAGTTTCCTTTATATAACTTTTTACCTCCTCAATGAAGGTCATATATTAATATGATTTTACGATCTACATTTTACATCTAGAACTTTCTATATAAATATAATATAATATAGATTTGAAGAATTTTCCATAAACTTCTAGAGTCTTTCACAAGTCTCCATAACATTCTAAAATTTTATTTCTAGTTCTCGAACCTTCTATGATGTTTTGGAACATTCTACAATATTTTAGAACATTATATAACATTTCATAACTTTCTAGAACGTTCTAAGACATTCCAGAGTATTTTAAAACTTTTCATAATGTTCTAGATCATTTTATTATGTTCTAGAACACTCCATAATCATCTCCAAATTTCTAGTTAAGTCTAAAAATATAGATAGAAAAATTTAGTTTGTGACAATAAACACTAAGATTCGAATTTATGTGTAACATCCCAAACTATGGGTTAGTGATTAAATTGTAAAATTTTAGAATTTGGTGATTAAAGTGAAAAAGTTGAAAGGTTCGATGATTTATTTGAAAGTATTTCCTGAAAGTTTTTAGTAATTATCAAAGGAAATAAATGGTAAAATGGTCATTGAACAAATAAGAATAAAATAATATTTAGGGTTATCTTATAACCCACGTGGAAGAGAAATGTGGGAAACAAATGTTTCCAGAGATTTCTCTCATCTTCTTCTCCTTCTTCACCGTGAAGCATACACGCAAAGGTAAGTTTTCGGTTTAGCTAATTATTTTTTAATTTTAAGATTGAGTTATGATCATTAGACGATAATTAAGCTTAAGGAAAGCTTAATTTGTTCTAAAACAACAAGATGAAAGGTATAAGAGAGATTAAAGATTTTTGAGTTCTTGAATGAAATCTTGAAATAGAGTTGATAAGTTGAATTTGAAGTTAAATTTGACTTGTCATCAGCTTAACTAAGACATATGAAGTGGTAGAATTGAAATTATAACATATTGAAAATTGGGTATGATTCTTGAAGTTCATAAAGAGGAGAGTATTTCGAGGTTTAATATGAGATAAATGGATATAAATGAGTTTAAGCATGTATATATAAGTTAATAATATGAAAGGGGATGAAATATGAAGTATTCATGTTGAATTGAGTGAATTTTCGTGCTTAAAATGTGATTTCTGGGCTTGAACGAAAAATTTCAGTTTACGCAGGGGGAACAGATACCCCCTGGGGGGTACCGACTCCCCCCTAAAGAAAAAAAAATGGAATTTTGGTTCATTAAACTAGCTTAAGCTATTAACATCAAGTTTAAGGTTTAGGCTTCTGATAATTGTTTTGGAAATTACGTTTATGTAGATATTGAGTCTAAACAAGTTCCGGAACAATCAAAGAATTAGGATTGAATCAAAGGAAGGCTAAGGTGAGTGCAATTTAATTTGTGCTTATAGAACGAACATTGGCTTGCGGTAAGCCAGTGACGAAGTTACTATGGTAAGAAGTAACTCTTAAAATGTTATTGTATGTGACATAATTTACATGATTACATGTATACTTGATATGTTTGACATGTTGTTCTATGTGTTGTGTAATATATATATGAATATAAGTAAACAAGACATGACATATGTGCTTACATAAGAACATGAGAAATAAATAAGTTATGTGATAAGGATATAGATAATGAAATGAATGACATGAAATGTGTGTATGCTTGATTATATTAGTGGATATGTTCTTGTAAGTGCTAAGTGACTTACGTAAATAAATGAAAATGTGAGATAAAATAAGTAGTATTTACTGACAAGGTAAAAGGAGATTATATGAACATATAATATTGATAGGGCACATAAGACTATATGTCTATATTTTAATATAATAAAGTGAAATAAGTCAAATGATATTGAAGTATGACAATATAGTATATGTGATAAGTTATGTATGTGAAGCATATGATAACAAGAGATGTCAATGATTTACATGTCATATGAACACAAGAGAAGTGTTATAAGCTAAGTGACATATGATTATGAAATCATATGAAAAGTGAAATGTGCATGTGAATCCGTGAAATGATATTGCCCATGTTATGTGATATGAGAGCTAGTGGTATAGTTGGCATGCCAAGAGTCAAGGGTTTACCTATGTTCTACGGAACATATGGACAGAATTACCTATGTCTTTCGGGACATATGGACAGTATACATATGTTATAAGGAACATATGGACAATATACCTAGGTTCTTCGGGACCTATGGACAGTTGTCGAGGTTCTTTATGACCTCTGGATAGTGGTGCACAACCTCAATGTACTCACATACATTCAGTTCTCAACAGTGTACATGGGATAATAAAGAAATTAAATAAATATACTGAATGTGATATGTATATGTGATTTGTTATATGGAATAAATTACAGGATTCATGTATTGATTATATGAAAGGATATATATTTTTAGTTATATGAACTGTATAAATGATATATGATGGGTATAAATGATAAGTATATGATGATATGATAAAAGGTATTAATGATAATAATAAGATGATGATAAGGAAGAAGATAATCATATATGTACATGTGTGGATTTGATATATGAACAGAAATATGATGGTATTTGTGTACGTATGCATTTTGTTTATATGAAAATATTATATGGTTATAGTATATGTTTTATATGCCTCACAAGTCATCGACTTAGCGTGTGATTGTTTCACACGTAGGTTTGTAAAGTGATAAGAGAAGTAAAGATAACAAGACATGTCAGTTCTCCTTACCGAAGATCATATCAGAAATGTAGATAAAATTACATGTATTTTGTTAGAAAGAATTTAGTTGGCATGTAATAATATAAAAGGTTTGTATTGGATACGCTCTGATCGAGTTTTGGAATGTTTTAAAGATGTATTTGTAAATGGAAATTTTATACGAATGAAAGCTTAGAATTTTATGAGTTTTATACATGTTTTGTCGAGGTATTGTAATAGGGGAATCGATACCCCTGAAACAATCTGGATTTTTTTTAACATTCGGTACTGTAGTAGGATACTGTTCATGGTATTGTTCATAAATGTTCACGGTACTGTTCATTAATGTTCATACGGTACAGTTCATACCTGTAACACCCCAACCCGTACCCGACCCGAATACGAGTCCGAGGTGTCACATTGACTTTTCAAATCTGGACACTTAAAGAAAATACCCCGGGTAATTTAAAACTTTGTTTAAAACAAAATACTTTAATTTACATCAGAGAGACCACAAAATACAAGTTTGATCAGAGTATTCATAATTAACGACTTGTTACATGCCAACACTCTATACACGCCAAAATACATACTTGTTGATTACTTCTGATCTGATCTTCAAGTAATAATACTGTCCTTGCTACTTCTATTCTTGCTCTTCACGTTTCTTGGTACCTACGTGTAAATCACTTACACGCTAAGTCATAGACTTAGTGAGGCAATAAATAAACATTTAACAACAAATTCATGAATGTGCATTCTTATCATTTGATCATGACATTTCAACATGCATGTATCTATCACATGATAACATATATATATATGCATGTCAAGCACATGTAACACTTACCTTCTTGTGCCACTTTCACTTTAATTTATCTTTCAATTGTATTGCCCATGTATATTATTGAGAATAGAGGTATGTGAGTTCATTGAGGTTGTGCACAAATGCTGTCACCACAGCTCGTATAAATTCCCTCATGGGGCACCGAACATTAGTTCAGTATTCGTCCCGAAGGACTGCTATATATATGTCCCGTAGGACCACTACGTCCCGAAGGACTACAGAACCCTCGACTCTTGGCATGCCAACTATACCTATAGCTCTCGTATAATATACTATGGGCATTTATGATGAATACATTTCTCATCACTTGTTCTTTCTCTTCTGTCATGTATCACATTTTGCATATTCATATGTCATTTCATATATTCACATAGTTTTTCTCATTTCACATGGTCATGTATCATAGCATAATCATGTATGCATGTATATCATGTAACATTTATAATAATTTATACACATTTCATGTATTCATGCACATATAAAAATCATGAAATCAAATAACAATTTAGGAGTCACTTCTTACCGTAGTAACTCCATCACTGGCTCATCGCAAGCCAATGTTCGTTCAATAATATAAGTACAATAAAAATTGCACTCACCTTAGCCTTGTTTGATTTGAATCAATTCTAATCCTTTGATTATTCCAGAACTTGTTTAGGCTCAATATCTACATAAATATAACATTTCAAAACAACTATCAGAAGCCTAAACCTTAAACTTGATGTTAACAACTTAAGCCAGATTATTGAACCTAATTTCATTTTTCCTTTAGGGGGAATCGATTCCCCCCCCAGGGGAATCGATACCCCCTGGACATTCTGGAAAAATTTCGTCCAAGAGGGGGAATCGATTCCCTTCATAGGGTATCGGTTCCCTCTAACCAGAATTGGTATTTTAACCCCGAAAATCATCAATTCTTCACTTAATTCTTCTATTTTAAACCCCTATCATGTCATTAAATTCAACTACCATCACTTAAACCAACTTATATCCATGAAAATCATCTATAACTTCAAAATCCTATCCTTCATATGAAATTCAAGAATCATACTCAAATTTCAATATGTTCTAAATACAATTCTAACACTTCATATTCCTTAATTAGGATGATGACAAGTCAAATTTAACTTTAAATTCAACTTATCAACTCTTTTCCATGATTTCATATAAAAACTCATTTTCTTTAATCTCTTATAACTTCTTCATCTTTTGATTATAAGACAACTTAAGCTTTCCTTAAGCTTAGTTATTATCTAATGATCAAAACCTAATCTTTAATTTAACAAATAACCAACAATTTAGAAAACCTTACCTTTGCCCTGCACGTTGGAGAAGAAGAAAAGAGGAAGAAAGAGTTTTCAGAAACTCTTTCCCCAACTCACATTTATCTCTTAATAAAGAGATAAAAAATATCTTTCATGCTAAATGACCATTTTGCCCTTTAATTCCTTTGATAATTACTAATAACTTTCAGGAAATATTTCCGAACAAATCATTGGACTGTACAAATATCCTACTTAAATCACCAAACTCTAAAATTTTACAATTTAGTCACTAACCCGTATTTTGGGATGTTACAAATCTCTCCCCCTTAAGAAAATTCGTCCTCGAATTTTCTTTGTTCAAAGAGATGGGGATATTGAATCTTCATGTCCTCTTCGCGTTCCCACGTAGCTTCTTCCACCTTGTGATTTCTCCATAACACTTTGACTAATGGAATAGTCTTGTTCCTTAATTGCTTGACTTCATGAGCCAATATTTGAACAGGTTCTTCCTCATAAGTCAAATCTGATTGAACTTCGATCTCTTCAGTAGTCACAATATGAGATGGATCGGATCGATATTTCCTCAGCATGGAGACATGAAAGACGTTATGGATTTTCTCTATTTCAGGTGGCAAAGCCAATTGATATGCCACTGGTCATACTCTCTTAACAATTTCATATGGTCCAATGAACCGAGGACTCAATTTTCCTTTACGTCCAAATCTCAATACTTTCTTCCACGGAGACACTTTCAAGAACACTTTATCTCCGATTTGAAACTCAATTTCTTTCCTTTTTAAATCGGCATATGATTTCTGTCTATCAGCTGCAGCTTTCAGATTATTCTGAATGACTTGAAATTTCTCTTCCGTATCCTGAATCAACTCAGGACCAATAACCTCTCGATCCTTAAGTTCATACCAGTTCAAGGGTGTACGACATCTTCTTCCATATAAAGCTTCATATGGAGCCATTTTGATGCTTGACTGATAACTATTGTTATACGCAAATTCAGCAAGTGGCAAATACCTTTCCCATGATCCTTTGAATTCAATTACACAAGCTCTTAGCATATCCTCCAGAATTTGGATAGTTCGTTCAGACTGACCATCTGTCTGAGGATGAAATGATGTGCTAAAATTCAGTCGTGTGCCCAATGATCCATGTAAAGACTTCCAAAATCGTGACGTGAATCTAGGATCCCGATCAGAAATTATGGAAACAGGTACACCATGTAACCGTATAATCTCTCTAATATACAACTCAGCATATTTATCCATAGAAAAATCAGTTCGTACCGGAATAAAATGGGCTGACTTAGTTAACCTGTCTACAATCACCCATATTGAATCTCTTTTGTTCGGAGTTAAAGGCAACCCCGTGACAAAATCCATCGTTACATTCTCCCATTTCCATTGAGGAATTGAAATTGATTGTAACAGTCCCGACGGAACCTGATGCTCAGCCTTAACTTGCTGACAAATCAAACATTTAGATACGAATTCTGTAATGTCTTTCTTCATTCCCGGCCACCAATATCGACTCTTGATATCCATATACATTTTGTTCCCTCCCGGATGCATTGTCAATGGACTACAATGAGCTTCCGTTAACAAATCATTCTTTAATTCATCATCATCCGGAATTACCAATCTCTCTCGATAATACAAGTTCTCATCAGACTTGATTTCATAATCTGTACTCTCTCCATTATTTATTTGCTGCAACTTCTTTGAACATTTTTCATCTTTTTCCTGCAATCCTTTAATTCGATCTAACCATGATGGTTTGATAGTCAATTCTGCACAAATTGCACCATCTCCGCTTAATGATAATTTAGCATCCATAGCTCGTAAAGCTACAAACGTTTTTCGGCTTAAGGCATCCGCTACCACATTTGCCTTTCCAGGATGGAAATCAATCACAACATCATAATCTTTGAGAAATTCCACCCATCTTCTCTGTCTTAAATTCAACTCTTTTTGAGTCATCAAATACTTTAAACTTTTGTGATCCGTATACAGGTAGCATTTTTCACCATACAAGTAGTGACGCCAGATCTTTAGAGCGAACACTACTGCAGCCATCTCTAAATCGTGTGTCGGATAATTCTTCTTATGAGGTTTTAATTGCCTCGAAGCGTAGGCCACCACCTTGCCTTCTTGCATTAACACGTATCCCAAGCCATTATGAGACGCATCACTATACACTACAAAGTCCTTGCTAGACTCAGGTTGGACTAACACTGGAGCTTCTGTCAAAATCTTCTTTAACTTTTCAAAACTCTCTTGACATTCTTGAGTCCAAACAAATTTTATTTCCTTTTTCAACAGCTTAGTTAGAGGTAAAGCTATAATCGAAAAGTTTTTAACGAACCTTCGATAATAACCAGCTAACCCCAGAAAACTTCGAACTTCTGATACATTCTTTGGAACTTCCCACTCCAGAATAGCTTTAATCTTTTGAGGATCCACTCGAACTCCTTCTGCAGAAATTACATGTCCAAGGAATGTCACTTCATTCAACCAGAATTCACATTTAGAGAATTTAGCATAAAGCTTCTTGTCTCGTAAATTTTGCAAGACAATCCTCAAATGAGAACTATGCTCTTCCTCTGACTTTGAATATATTAAAATATCATCAATGAAAACCACCACGAACTGATCCAAATAGGGTTGAAAAATTCTGTTCATTAAATCCATGAAAGCAGCTGGTGCATTCGTAACTCCAAACGGCATCACTATAAACTCATAGTGACCATATCTTGTTCTAAACGCCGTCTTTGGAACATCTTTATCTTGAATCTTTAATTGATGATAACCCGAACGCAAATCGATTTTTGAGAACACTGAAGCTTCCTTTAATTGATCAAATAAATCGTCGATTCGGGGAAGTGGATACTTGTTCTTGATGGTTACTTTATTGAGTTGTCTGTAATCGATACAAAGACGCATTGATCCATCTTTCTTCTTAACAAATAGAACTGGAGCTCCCCAAGGTGATACACTTGGTCTAATAAAACCTTTGTCCAGTAATTCTTGTAATTGAATCTTTAATTCTTGTAACTCTTTTGGAGCCATCCTATATGGTGACATGGCAATGGGCGCTGTTCCCGGCATTATCTCAATCTGAAATTCTACCTCTCTGTCCGGAGGTAAACCTGGCAATTCTGCAGGAAATATATCAGAAAACTCTCTAACGATAGGAATTTCTTCAATCCCTTTTTCCTTAGTTCTAACATCAAGTACATTAGCAATAAAACCTTGACATCCCTGTAGCAGTAACTTCTTTGCCGTCATCACTGAGATCACATTTGCCAATGGATTCCACCCTTCACTAAACACCACAATTTCTACCTCTTCTGGACTTCTCAACGTTACTCTTTTCAGTCTACAATCGACATTAGCATAATAACGATATAACCAATCCATTCCCAGTATCACTTCAAATTCTTCAAATGGTAATTCCATCAAATTAGCAGGGAATTCAATTCCCTGAATTCGTATGGGGCACCCTCGACTCACCATATTTACCCGAGCATTGTGTCCTAACGGATTCGTCACTATCACCTCATTGTTAGTAGCTTCTAATTGAATGTTCAATTCTCTTACTAACTTACTAGTAATGTATGAGTATGTAGAACCCGTATCAATCAATACCATAACCCGTTTATCAAACAACAGAAAAGTACCTGTTAAAATCTCTGGTTCATCCCGATCCTCATTGGTCCTGAGATTATACACTCGAGCAGTGGAACGTATCTCTTGTTGAGCAGAGGACTCTGACTGATTTCTTCCTCTGCCTCTACCTCTTCCCCTTTGGCCTGTAGAAATAGACCTCTCTGGCTGCGCAGATTCATCGACTACTCTAGGACAATCCCGAACAAAATGTCCGGTCTCCCCACATCTAAAGCAAGCTCCAGAAATCCTTCTACATATTCCAGGATGATTCTTTCCACAATGTTGGCATTGTCTATCTTGACTCTGGTTAAATCTCCCAGCTCCAGATCCCACTGATTGAGTTTGTCTGCCTCTCATCGGATTTGATCCTCTAGCTGAGGATACTACTGACTCTGATCTAACTTGAGGTTGAGAACCAGCATCTCTGCCTCTTTTTGACGGTGCGGAACTCGAATAAGCACCCGCTCTCTTGACTGTTTGAGTCCTTGAATTTTCAAATCTCTCATTCTGAGCTCTTTCCAAAGCTTTGGCACGATTGACTACCTCTTGAAACGAGGATAAATTCAATACAATCAACATTTCCTTCAACCGAGGACGTAACCCCTCTACGAACCACTCACAAGCATCCTTCTCAGTAGGAACAAGCTCAGCAGCAAAGCGACTCAACTTATTGAATTCACACTCGTACTCATATACGGTGTGATTCCATTGCTTCAGATTCATGAACTCTTGCTTCATTTGGCGAACAAACTGATCTCCGATGTACTTATGTTTGAATTCTTCTAAAAATAATGACCAAGTTAATTGGGCGTTAGTCATCCTCAATGTAACATTGGTCCACCAAATCCTTGCTTGTCCTCTCAACAAGGAAATTACCCCATCTAACTTCTCAGCATCGGAACAATGAAGTCCCGTAAGCATGACCTTCACGTCATTAAGCCAAAGGTCCGCAGTAACAGGACCTTCATCGGCTTCCCCTCTAAACTCTGGAGCTCCTAATCCCTTTAACTCTTTCGCAACATTCATTTTTGGAGTTGAAGTAACAGGAGGTTGAAAACGCGTCAATATTGCGTCTAAAGTTCTAAAGAATACATCTTGATCATTCACAGGCACTCCAGAGGGTGTCTGTTCTTCACTCTGCCTGGCCAGGGCAGGTGAATTACTGCTTTCAGCGGGTATATCATCTCCCACTTCATTTCTAGAACTACCTTGTCCGGACATCTATAAAAATACAATCATATAGTTCTATTAGCACAACAGCATACTTACTATTCCATCAGATCAGAAGTTTTCACTATATTGTTGGCATGTATACTTTATAAAACACTCAAGACTCCGGTTTATGCCTAGAATCGACTAAACCTTAGCTCTGATGCCATTAACTGTAACACCCCAACCCGTACCCGACCCGAATACGAGTCCGAGGTGTCACATTGACTTTTCAAATCTGGACACTTAAAGAAAATACCCCGGGTAATTTAAAACTTTGTTTAAAACAAAATACTTTAATTTACATCAGAGAGACCACAAAATACAAGTTTGATCAGAGTATTCATAATTAACGACTTGTTACATGACAACACTCTATACACGCCAAAATACATACTTGTTGATTACTTCTGATCTGATCTTCAAGTAATAATACTGTCCTTGCTACTTCTATTCTTGCTCTTCACGTTTCTTGGTACCTACGTGTAAATCACTTACACGCTAAGTCATAGACTTAGTGAGGCAATAAATAAACATTTAACAACAAATTCATGAATGTGCATTCTTATCATTTGATCATGACATTTCAACATGCATGTATCTATCACATGATAACATATATATGCATGTCAAGCACATGTAACACTTACCTTCTTGTGCCACTTTCACTTTAATTTATCTTTCAATTGTATTGCCCATGTATATTATTGAGAATAGAGGTATGTGAGTTCATTGAGGTTGTGCACAAATGCTGTCACCACAGCTCGTATAAATTCCCTCATGGGGCACCGAATATTAGTTCAGTATTCGTCCCGAAGGACTGCTATATATGTCCCGTAGGACCACTACGTCCCGAAGGACTACAGAACCCTCGACTCTTGGCATGCCAACTATACCTATAGCTCTCGTATCATATACTATGGGCATTTATGATGAATACATTTCTCATCACTTGTTCTTTCTCTTCTGTCACATACCACATGTATCACATTTTGCATATTCATATGTCATTTCATATATTCACATAGTTTTTCTCACTTCACATGGTCATGTCTCATAGCATAATCATGTATGCATGTATATCATGTAACATTTATAATAATTTATACACATTTCATGTATTCATGCACATATAAAAATCATGAAATCAAATAACAATTTAGGAGTCACTTCTTACCGTAGTAACTCCATCACTGGCTCATCGCAAGCCAATGTTCGTTCAATAATATAAGTACAATAAAAATTGCACTCACCTTAGCCTTGTTTGATTTGAATTAATTCTAATCCTTTGATTATTCCAGAACTTGTTTAGGCTCAATATTTACATAAATATAACATTTCAAAACAACTATCAGAAGCCTAAACCTTAAACTTGATGTTAACAACTTAAGCCAGATTATTGAACCTAATTTCATTTTTCCTTTAGGGGGGAATCGATTCCCCCCCAGGGGAATCGATACCCCCTGGACATTCTGGAAAAATTTCGTCCAAGAGGGGGAATCGATTCCCTTCATAGGGTATCGGTTCCCTCTAACCAGAATTGGTATTTTAACCCCGAAAATCATCAATTCTTCACTTAATTCTTCTATTTTAAACCCCTATCATGTCATTAAATTCAACTACCATCACTTAAACCAACTTATATCCATGAAAATCATCTATAACTTCAAAATCCTATCCTTCATATGAAATTCAAGAATCATACTCAAATTTCAATATGTTCTAAATACAATTCTAACACTTCATATTCCTTAATTAGGATGATGACAAGTCAAATTTAACTTTAAATTCAACTTATCAACTCTTTTCCATGATTTCATATAAAAACTCATTTTCTTTAATCTCTTATAACTTCTTCATCTTTTGATTATAAGACAACTTAAGCTTTCCTTAAGCTTAGTTATTATCTAATGATCAAAACCTAATCTTTAATTTAACAAATAACCAACAATTTAGAAAACCTTACCTTTGCCCTGCACGTTGGAGAAGAAGAAAAGAAGAAGAAAGAGTTTTCAGAAACTCTTTCCCCAACTCACATTTATCTCTTAATAAAGAGATAAAAAATATCTTTCATGCTAAATGACCATTTTGCCCTTTAATTCCTTTGATAATTACTAATAACTTTCAGGAAATATTTCCGAACAAATCATTGGACTGTACAAATATCCTACTTAAATCACCAAACTCTGAAATTTTACAATTTAGTCACTAACCCGTATTTTGGGATGTTACAATACCATATTTTACTGTTCATAAATACGTTTTTGCCTCAAAATTTTATAACAAATATAATTCAACAATATATGATCGTATTTTCTTAAAAATAGTTCAAATGATTTTATATTTTTGTAAGAATATCGTTTTTAAAAGTCAATGTGACATCTCAGACTCGTATTCAAGTCGGATACGGGTTGGGGTGTTACATTATGACATTACTTACGAGATCTAATACTTCATTTCACTAAATTAACTCTGATTGTTAGTTTAAGTTATATTATTTTAAAAGATTATAAGATCACTTATTAAAATAATACTAACAAATATATTAGTGTCTATGGTTAAATTGAAATAATAATTCCAAGTACCAACTTAAAATATAAAAAAGAGTTTATTGCATCACATGTCTTCAAATTATAACATTCATTTCAATTGGTCCTTAAATTTGTGAATATTTTAATTTTATCCTCAAACTATAACTCTTAGCTAAGATTAGTCCTTAAACATTTTAAAGTTTTAATCTCATCCCTAAACTATTACCTTATAACTAAATTGGTCCTCAAACTTTTTAATATTTCAATTTCATCCCCAATTTCATCCAAATATGTAATTAGTCTCAATCATAATTTAACCTAATTTTTCCCCAAACATACAATAATATAACTTGGCTTAACGATTTTATTAACAAGGGATGTGATTAATATATATGTATAAATTGGGATGAAACTGGAATGTTCATAAAAATTAGGGACAGATTTAGGATGAAGTTCATAGTTTAATGATGAAATTAAAATGTTAAAAAATCTAAGGATTAATTTAGAATAATAATCATAATTTCGAGATGAAATTAAAACAATTAAAATTTTAGAGACCAACTTAAAATAAAAATCATATTTTGAGAAAATATGATATAATTAACTCTAAAAAAATATTTTTCCGATCTAATAGCACAAATTGCATGATCACCATGAGCAAGTGATATCATCAGCCCATGAGTTGAAGACTATGTACTTACCGACGACGGATGCCAGATTTTACTTACAAAATTTAAAAGAACAAAAATATATTATTAATAAAAAATATTTAAAATATACATAAATTTAAAATCTCTAAAGACAAAGTTTACTATTGTTCATCACTGATAACCTATTGAATAGAAGAGATAAGAAAAAAATAATTGCACTGTTTCTCATTGAATTTTATTTAATGTATTTTTTTATTTTACTCACTGAATTTTATATATTAAATCATTTTTTTATTCTACCGTTAAATTTTTAACAGTGTGATAACATGACACAAGCATCAAAACGATGTTATTTTAAAAAATTTAAAATATGCACAAAAACGGCGTGGTTTTGAATCCTTTTCTTGCCCCCATTTTTTTATTTGCTTGCAAGTAAAGTGAAATATGAAATTTGAGATCGAACAAACATCATTTATGACGATTGATGGTGATCGTTGGTGATATCCGACCATTTTTTTTTAATTTTATAGTTAGTGAGTAAAGGATGAGCGAGAGTAAAGTTGTGTAATTTAATAAAAAAAGGAAAAAGAAAAGAAAGTTAGGCTTGTATATAAGATGGAGAGATTTCAACGTGTTCTTTACCTAACGATTGCAGTTTTTGCTTTGGTTATAAGTACTTTCATCTCCTCAAGTTTTTTTTTTTCTTCTTGTATAACCATTTATTATTATTATTATATCAGGCATTATATTTACAGTATCTGGAAATTCAAAAAGACAAAACAAATGATGGAAACAGACAGATGGGAGGTCATTGAAGCTTGTAAAAGCAGGGAAATAAAAGGACAATGGTAGGTGGTTGAAAATAAAAGAAGAGAAGGAAACTTAGCTTCAAGGCAATGTAGACTCCGCAACAAACGACACTGCCGGACTGCCCCTTAGGCACATGTTCAGCTCCCAATAAAACTCTATTTCATCCCTTCTCTCCTTTGTCTTCTTCTGTCATCATCATCTCCAATGGAAGCCAGCGCTGGACTCGTAGCGGGTTCACACAACCGCAATGAACTTGTCGTCATCCATGGCCATGAAGAGGTAATAAAGGAAGAAGTTTAGTTTTATGAAACAGTTTGCTTGAACCCCATTCTTTTGTTTTAGTTGATTGTCGGATTGTTGGTTGTGTTGTTGGTGCATTCAGCCTAAAGCACTGAAGAACTTGGATGGCCAAGTTTGTGAGATTTGTGGCGACGAAATCGGGTTGACCGTCGATGGAGATCTTTTCGTGGCCTGCAACGAGTGTGGTTTTCCGGTTTGCAGGCCTTGTTATGAGTATGAAAGGAGGGAAGGGAGTCAACAATGTCCTCAGTGCAAAACTAGATACAAGCGTCTCAAAGGTATTGCCGTTTAGACATTCATGTTCCTAGTGCAGCTGCCATTGTTTTTTTTTTCTTCTAACAAGTGAGCTCAAATTTATACTTTTTTTTCTTTCTGGTTTGATTGTGTGGTGAAGGGAGTCCTAGAGTGGAGGGAGATGAAGATGAAGAAGATATTGATGATATCGAACACGAATTCAACATCGATGATGAACAAAACAAGCATAGGAATATTGCAGAATCGATGCTTTATGGGAAGATGACCTACGGGAGAAGCCCTGAAGATGATGAAAGTTCTCAGATCCCACCAAGTTTAGCCGGTATACGATCGAGGCTGGTAAGCAAAGTTCTTTGATATGTGATGACATTCAGCAACAACATGAAAAATATGTTCCAGTTGCCGTAAAAATCCTTCATAATAATAGCATTGTTCTTTCTGTTTGTTGCAGGTGAGCGGTGAATTCCCAGTAGGAAGCTCTCTTGCTTATGGGGAACACATGTCGAGTTCTTCCCTCCATAAACGAGTTCATCCATATCCCGCGTCTGAACCGGGTATGTTTAATCTTTGAGTCATCTGATTTCTTAACCACAAAACAAAATTCCAAGTTTTCAAACAAATTGACCATGAATATATGTATGAATATGGGAAAACAAAAGAAAGTGCAAGATGGGATGAAAAGAAAGAGGGAGGATGGAGAGAAAGGATGGACGATTGGAAATTGCAGCAAGGAAATTTGGGTCCTGAAAATGATGATGCCTATGATCCTGACATGGCCATGTAAGTATTTATTGCTGTTATATGGAGACATGGGAAGGAAACTTGAACGGTGCTTTTCTCATGTAAAACCTCCTACAGGCTTGACGAAGCTAGGCAACCATTGTCAAGGAAGGTGCCAATTGCATCCAGCAAGCTCAATCCTTACCGGATGGTGATCGTGGCTCGTCTGGTTATCCTTGCTTTCTTTCTCCGTTATCGAATTATGAACCCGGTACATGATGCAATCGGGCTGTGGCTAACTTCTATTATCTGTGAAATCTGGTTTGCCTTTTCATGGATCCTTGATCAGTTCCCTAAATGGTTCCCTATTGACCGTGAGACGTATCTCGATCGCCTTTCCCTCAGGTAAACAGATCTTTCAAACTTCTAGCGACTCTTAATTGATTATATTTATCCATTATCAAACACATAATGCTTGATACAGGTATGAGAGGGAAGGTGAGCCCAACATGCTTGCTTCGGTCGATATCTTTGTCAGTACGGTGGATCCACTGAAAGAACCCCCTCTAGTAACAGCAAATACGATTCTATCGATATTGGCTGTGGACTATCCGGTGGAAAAGATCTCTTGCTACATTTCTGATGATGGTGCTTCCATGCTTACTTTTGAAGCATTGTCCCAAACAGCTGAATTTGCTAGAAAATGGGTGCCGTTCTGTAAGAAATTCGCTATAGAGCCCCGAGCACCAGAGATGTACTTTACTTTAAAGGTTGATTACCTCAAGGACAAAGTCCAGCCAACATTTGTGAAGGAACGTCGAGCTATGAAGGTTTGTATATATGAACTCCCGAAGACGAAAATCTGAGTTTTAAATTGCAGTGAGCTAATTTTTCGATTTTCTTGGTGCTTAACAGAGAGAATATGAAGAATTCAAGGTTAGGGTAAATGCACTCGTAGCCAAAGCCCAGAAGGTTCCTCTAGAAGGGTGGATCATGCAAGATGGGACACCATGGCCAGGAAACAATACTAAAGATCACCCTGGCATGATTCAAGTCTTTCTCGGTCAAAACGGAGGCCATGATACAGAAGGAAATGAGCTTCCTCGTCTCGTTTATGTATCTCGAGAGAAAAGGCCTGGTTTCGCACATCACAAGAAAGCAGGCGCCATGAATGCCCTTGTAAATATCTTAAGCATTTGTTAAATTCTGTTTCACTCTAGTTCCCCTTCATTTCTAAGGCCTAACTTTTATGTGTTGATGATTCTGTTTATCTATGCAAAATTTTCAGGTTCGTGTTTCTGGAGTGCTTACAAATGCCCCTTTTATGTTGAACTTGGATTGTGACCATTATATTAATAACAGCAAGGCTGTAAGAGAGGCTATGTGTTTCTTGATGGACCCTCAAATTGGAAGAAAGGTCTGCTATGTCCAATTCCCTCAACGATTTGATGGTATTGATAGACATGATCGATATGCCAATCGAAACACAGTTTTCTTTGATGTAAGTGCAGCAAAAAAAATCTACTTTTCAAACCTTTCAAAATGGCTAAATGGAACATCATGCCTGTTTTTGTACACTATAAGATGATTTAGGGACGGACAAATGAATCAAACTTTTATCGCTTGTTCTCCGGTTTATGCAGATTAACATGAAAGGTCTAGATGGTATACAAGGCCCCGTGTATGTCGGCACTGGCTGTGTTTTCAGAAGGCAAGCTCTATATGGTTATGAACCTCCGAAGGGGCCTAAGCGCCCGAAGATGGGAACCTGCGGTTGCTGCCCTTGCTTTGGTCGCCGTAGAAAGGATAAGCATTCTAAGGATGGTGGAAATACAAATGGTCCAAGCGTGGAAGGTGGTTAACAATGACATTTTGTTCTTGTCTTTCGATCTCAAGAAGATGCCTTTCATATTGTTTATGCAATAAATTCAGTATCTTTTTTCTAATATAATAACAGCAACCGAAGATGACAAGGAGTTCTTGATGTCCAACATGAACTTTGAAAGAAATTTGGACAGTCAGCCATTTTTGTAAATTCAACCCTGATGGAACAAGGTGGCGTGCCTCCTTCCTCAAGCCCTGCAGCTCTGCTCAAAGAAGCCATTCATGTAATTAGTTGTGGTTATGAAGACAAAACAGAATGGGGGAGCGAGGTACTTGAATTTCATATGACATTCCTGCTTCGGGTTTAGAAAGATGAATTCATGTTTTTAAAGTTCAAACCTTAACCCACTTTCAAACCTTCTGCATGTGCAGCTTGGCTGGATTTATGGCTCAATTACAGAGGATATTCTAACAGGTTTCAAGATGCACTGCCGTGGATGGAGGTCAATATACTGCATGCCAAAGTTGCCTGCATTCAAGGGTTCAGCTCCCATCAATCTCTCGGATCGTCTCAACCAAGTCCTTCGATGGGCGCTCGGTTCTGTTGAAATTTTCTTTAGTCGTCACTCCCCTTCGTGGTACGGTTTCAAGGGAGGAAAGCTGAGGTGGCTCGAACGATTTGCATATGTGAACACAACCATCTACCCCTTCACATCTTTACCACTCCTCGCCTATTGTAGCCTTCCAGCAATATGTTTGCTTACTGACAAATTCATCATGCCACCGGTAAATAAAAGACTCTCCTTTCATCACTTAAAGTATACATATTAAATACCTTATGATCTAACTCGTTCTTATTCGCTCCTGCAACAGATAAGCACATTTGCAAGTCTATTCTTCATTGCTTTGTTTCTTTCAATCTTTGCAACTGGCATTCTTGAGCTAAGGTGGAGTGGAGTAAGCATCGAGGAATGGTGGAGAAACGAGCAATTTTGGGTCATTGGTGGTATTTCAGCACACCTGTTTGCCGTTATCCAAGGCCTGTTGAAGGTTCTAGCTGGTATTGACACTAATTTCACTGTCACATCCAAGGCAACAGATGATGAGGAGTTTGGAGAATTGTATGCCTTCAAATGGACAACCCTCCTGATTCCACCAACCACAATCTTAGTCTTCAACCTAGTTGGAGTTGTTGCTGGCATCTCGGATGCCATAAACAATGGATACCAATCCTGGGGACCTCTCTTTGGAAAGCTCTTCTTCTCCTTCTGGGTGATTGTCCATCTCTATCCATTCCTTAAAGGTCTAATGGGGAGGCAAAACAGGACACCAACCATTGTGGTTATATGGTCAGTGCTATTGGCTTCAATCTTCTCCTTGCTTTGGGTTCGAATCGACCCGTTTGTGATGAAAACCAAAGGACCAGACACAACGATGTGTGGCATCAACTGTTGAAAAAATTCATTTTGCCTGGTTCTATGGATTATGCATAACCCTTCTTGCTCAAACGAGTATATGATATGTGTGATGTATGAACAAATGAATGTGGAGATGCACAAGAAAGAATAAACTTAGAGTGAAAAGTTGTTTATGTTAATATGCATTGTACCAACTACCGAGTTTTGTCATTGAATTGAAAATAGCTAAACTTTGTGATGAAGTCTGTTTGTTTTATGATGATATTTTGATATCTTTCAAAACCGACCGCGTCACATACAAGAACACTAGTATCTAACAATAATCAAAACTTGTGCTCATTGAAAATTATTACCAACAACAAAAATACATCAATGAAATTAACATCCTCTAAGAAGTCAAAAATTGCAAGAATCATAATTCTTTCTGAAACTGTAATTCCAAAATTCTGTTTTCCTCAAGGGCACAAGGAAACAAGAAGCATTGACTGATGAAAAATCTAAAGATCGCCAAAGCTTGAGCTCATGTTGAACAACTGAATGGTCTGAGTATTTAGGGTTCTCCTAGTTCTATAGTTAGTAAACCAGGTAATTATAGAATATAGGTAAGAATGTGAAACATTTTGTTAATTGCATTTAACATTGGCATAGATGATTCAACCGAATTGACTGGTGGGCTTGAATCACGTGCCTCAAATGGACGATAGAACTCAATCTTGATTTGCTTCTTTCTCCAAACTATTATTCAACGAGCTGAGTTGTTGTTCCATCACCAATAGCCTCCACAAGAACACAGACCATCTTTAAAATGATGGAACCGATTAGCATCCCTAACCAAAATGACTCTCGAGTAATCTTGGATATAAATTTAGTAGCAGTATGACAATCTACAAAAACTCGAAGATTCTTAAAAATTCTTATTTCAGTTCCAGGGGCTGTAGCAATAGACCAAAGGCAATGGCCAATTTTTCACTGTGAACGTTTATCAGTAGCTCCTTCTCTTCCTCTTCAACATCATGCAGTGCAGTATCAGTCTCAGTCTGAAATCCTTCTCTTCCTTATTAATTCTGCTAGCACTGCATAGATTGCTGATGCTTGAGGATGGGACCGATCACCAGATGTAAAGACATGTGGAGTTTCACCAATCTCAATTAGAGTGCATCCAGGAACCTTTGCCAATTTTCTTTTCTTAACATCTTGGCGTACTGAAGCAGCCAGTCGATAGTTCCTCTCAGCTGAGTACAAATTTGATAGTAAAACATAATATCCTACATTTTCTGGATCCAATTCAAATAGCCTCTCAGAAGCCATTTGAACAAGTTTTTTATCCTTGTGGATCACACAAGCACCAAGCAATGCACCCCACTCAGAAGCACCTGGCTCAACTGGCATTTCCTTTAAAAACTTTAAGGCCTTCTCTAATTGGCCGGCTCGGCCAAGGATGTCAACCATGCAGGCATAATGTTCAGGTAATGGCTCAAAGTGATAATCATGGATCATAGACTGAAATATTTCCCCTCGTCCTTTCACCAAGCCGGCATGACTGCAAGCATATAGGAGAGAAAGAAATGTAATACCATTTGGTGCAACCCCAGAATGTGATATTTCAGAGAAGAGTCTAAGTGCATCCTGGCCCTGGCCATGAAGACCATAACCTGAAATCATCGCATTCCAAGTCACCACATTTTTCCCCACCATCAAGTCAAACAATTCTCGAGCCTCCGTAATGCCACCACACTTTGCATACATATCAATTAAAGCAGTTGAGACATATATTAGTTTCAATATTCTTGCTTTTAATTAGGCCATGCACCCATTTCCCCAGACTAAGTGCTCCAAGCTGAGCACAAGCCGAAAGAATGCTTGTAAATGTGACAGGATTGGGACTAACTTTGGATCTGTGCATTTCTTGGAAAAGAGATATTGCAACTTCTGTAAATCCATTTTGAGTGTACCCTGAAATCATAGCATACCAAGACGCTGACGTTTTCTCTGAGGACTCATCAAAAAGCAGCCGTGCTGATTTAATCTCATTTAGTCTGCTATAATCAGTATTTAACGCTGTTGAAACAGAAGACAGTGAGAAAATACAAGATTTCACACAGAAACCATGAATACAAGTAGACAGATTAAAATAGCCAAAGGGATGAAAAACAGGGATCAACCCCACAATTGTGCTAGAATTGACCTTTTCCCCAGAACCAAGGAGTTGTTTGAATAGCGTCAAATAACACTCACTCACACCATTGCTGGTATACCCCGAAATCATTGCATTATAAGAAACCAAGTCGGGTCTTCCAATCTCTCCAAACAATATATTAGCCACCTCAATCTCCCCACATTTTGTATACAAGGAAATAAGTCCGGTTAGGAAATGAACATAGGAATGAAACCCAAGTTTTAAAGCCAAACACTGAACCTCCATTCCCAAAATCAACTCTTGCAATAAGGCCAAAGCAGGTAGAACAGCTGCCAGCGTAGTAGAATCCAACCGAATCCCACTTTCTTTAAGCATATCCCCAAAAACCTGAACAGCATCATCGAAACAACAATTTCCAACCAACCCAGATATCATAGAATTCGAGGACACCGTATCTCTTACAGACATTTTATCAAACACCTTTCGCGCCATGTCAACCCGCCAAATCTTCAAATAAAAATTCAACAACAGCAGTTCCCACAAACAAATCCAACCCATACCCATCATCAACCGCATGCTCATGCAACAAAATCCCAACTTTCTCATCGGAAAGGGTTGAAGCGGAGGCGATGGCGAATGCTTATGTGAAGTTATTGGGTTTGAGATGAGTGCATTTCCTCATATGGGTATAGATCGAAAGGGAATGACCGTTAGATAAGCCTTTGATGAGGACATTGAAGAGGAAGAGATCCGGGTTTGGGATGGAGAGGAAGAGGTGACGTGCGTAGGAGGTGGCCTTGAGGTCGAAGAGACTGTGGGTGAGTTTAGTAACGGTGGAGAGGTCATTTTGGAAGCCATTGACGATGATTTGGGCGAGATGAGCAACAGTAGTGGATTTCTTGAGGAGGTGAAGGAAAAAATTTCGACTTGTTGCTGTCTTGCTGAAGAGTATGTGCTTGTTATTGCGGACTTCATTAACATCTGCTTTGCTTATTGGCGGGAAACACGCATTGATCAAATGGTGACAACTTTATTCAATATGATAACCCAGGCTGAAGATAAATTTTTAAATCTTGATTTATTTATAATGTAATTTAAAATAACTTAATATTAACCTTAAAGAAAATTATCTTTATTTTAAAATCTTCATTAATCATTTCAATATGATATTTTGTTACATATGGATAAAAGAAAATTTGCACTATAAAATCATTTATTATTATTTAAGAAAATTCCGAGGCTAATAATTTAATGGGTAAATTATTCCTTTTGTCACTGAATTATCCTATTTTACCATCATACTTTCAATTTTCTAATTTACTCATTGAACTTTTGAATTATTCATGCTTTGATCAATTTGAATTTTATTATTATTTTCCTATGATGTGATATTCTTGTTGTTATTATCTAATATAAAATAAGTTAAAATATGAAAATAAAAATAGAAGGTGGTCGGACACCATCGTTGATCGCCGTAGATGGTGGTTGTTCGGTCCCAAATTCATGGGTCGCTTCGCCTCGACACAGTGAGTTCGAATCCGACCTCTATTTTTATCGAAACTTGCTTCGAAGTCTACGAATTAGATATTGAAAGTGAGGAAGACGAAACATTTCAGTCAAGATTCACGAGTTTTGGGAAAATTTTCAGTGAAATAACCATAGATTCAAACTCAAGGGTCGAGACGAATAACCCGTGAAATTTAGGACCGAATGACCACCATCTACGTCGGTCAACGGTGGTCGATGAAAATGTTCGACACTTTTTGTTTTTACTTTATATTCAAATAATAAAAAATGCTATGTCACACCGAAATAATAATAAAATAATTCGGAGTGATCAAAGCATGAGCAATTCGAAAGTTAAGTGAGTAAATTAAAAAAATTAAAAATATAATGAGTAAAATAGCAGAAAATGTATAGTTTAATGAGGAATGATGTATTTTACCCTAATTTAATAGAGATACGTATATAAAAAAAGTAATTTTCATTTTATTACTACTTATCTTTTGAAATTGACATTGAAAAAAATCATAGAAAAGGTCATTATACGCCAGAGGTTTAAGGGAGGTTCCTTCCTCTTCATTCGTCACCGCCCTTAGAATTCCTCCTTATCTCTGCAGCAACCAAAAATGGCTGCCACTGTCTCACTGTCCTTAACTCAGTACCCATCATATTCGAAGCCTCCCGAACCCCTAAAACCCCACAAAAAACCCCTTCTTTTCATTCACAGAAACTCCTTTTTCCCTTTCCAATTCAGTCTCAATTCCCCTTCAAACCCACCTCGTTTCCACCATTTATACGACTCCATCCACGACAACTTCGTAGAAAACGTCGAAAAGCCAAAAAATTTCCTCTTACCCAATGCCCACAGCTGCCAAATTCTTTCCCCAGATTCTGCCCCAAGGATATTTATCCAAGACCCACCTTGGATATCAGCTTTATTTTTGAAAGGTCTCTACAAAATGACCAATCAGACTGTCAAAATAGAGCATAAAGATATCGAGAAACGGAAGTATAATTTGCTTAGGAGGAGACAAGTGAAGGAAGAGACTGAAGCTTGGGAGAAGATGGTGGAAGAATACAGGGCATTGGAGAGGGAAATGTGTGAGAAGAAATTGGCGCCCAACTTGCCGTACGTCAAAGGGTTGTTTTTGGGATGGTTTGAGCCTTTGAGGGAGGCAATTGCGAGGGAACAAAAGGTTCAGAAAGGAAAAAGCAAGAAGCTGAGAGCTGCTTATGCCCCGCACATTGATTTGTTACCGGCAGATAAAATGGCCATCATTGTTATGCATAAGATGATGGGATTGCTTATGGGTGCTGAGGAAGATGGGTATGTGCAGGTTGTGCAGGCTGCTGTGCATATAGGAGTGGCTGTTGAGCAGGAGGTTAGCCTATCAAGCTTAATTTTCGTTATTTTCCCATTTTCCTATTAGTTTGAGGTTTCTGGTTCATATTAGTTCACAAAAGAGTAATTTCAGGGTTTTGGCCCTCTCAGTTGACTCATTTTCTTTTTATCATTGGTGTCATAAAGAGGATGAAACATTGTTAATGCTACCTTGTATCAGGTTAGAATTCATAGCTTCTTGGAGAAAACTAAGAATTATCAAAGGAAGCAGATTGTAGATGAGGTTCAAGGTGTGAGCAAGGAGAAGGAGATAATTAGGAAACGTGTTATTAGTTTGGTTAGGAGGAGAAGACTCGTTGAGGTGCAGAAAGTGATAAAAAATGAAGAAATTAAACCTTGGGGTCGAGATGCTCAAGCTAAGGTTAGCAGCCTTTTGCGTATCTTCTTTTCTTAACGGTCTATTGATTTCAAAAGGTCTTTCCTCTATGTTTTAGATTTTGAGAACCCTTTCTTGGCTGATTGTTATCCTGCAGCTTGGAAGTCGTCTTCTAGAACTATTAACTGAAACAGCTTATGTGCACCCTCCAATTGACCAGTATGGAGATAGCCCTCCCGATCTTCGGCCTGCTTTTAGACATAAATTTAAAACCATCTCAAGGGACCCTGGGTGAGATTATCTTCTTTGTCAGCCTTTTATCTTTGCAGAATGAACCCCATGCCCTATAATGGTCTGCCAGATCATCTTCTATGTTATTAGTCACTGGGATATTTCTTAGGTGTGTATTTGTCTGTATATCACAGATTTGATTCTAGGTCTTTCCAGTAGACCTCTGGCTTTTGGTTCAGATGGTGATGCTTTAGGGAGAGGGGTGAAAATAATGCTATTTTGTTTTTCATGTTTTCCCAACAATTAATTTTCTGAATAATGTGTTGTTGTAGGCAAAAACTTAAGAAGAGATATGGGATTATTGAATGTGATCCTATGCTACGTTCTGGGTTTCATAAATCTGTAAGTTGACATTTATTTTCATTTATACTTTCTATTTTTGGAAACCTAGGAATCAAATTATCTTTCAAATTATATTTTTAAAACTTCCTGTTCAACCATTCCCGTGTTTGCTGTTTTAAGTCTAGCTGCTGCATGCTAAGCTGCACATTAGTCATCAATGCCATGATCCATTTAAATAGGAGATACTCAAAGACGTTTTACATTATTAGGATTTTTTGGCGTTAGTTTTTTGCTTTTATGCTAGTGATAATTATTTATATTACTACTAAGCTCAGAAGGTATTCTAATCAGCAATATGGCTGTTGACTAATAATTATCTGTCGACTCATTTGGATTCCTGAAACTCAAATACTTGTTACTTCTTTCGTTTCCATGCAGGCTAAACATATGATGATTCCTTATGTACCAATGTTGGTGCCTCCAAAAAAATGGAAAGGGTATGCTGGAAGAAAAATCAGGATAGACTGATAGTTTCATCTGCTTTCCAGTAATTTATTACATGTAGCTTGCAGTAGTCAAAATGCTTTTCTACAAAATGCTCTTCTGTAAATTTAAAGGAGTTAGCATGTAACCTTTATGCATTTATTTTCTTGCTTACCCTGTCTAAAGCCAACTAGACAAGCACAAATTTAAGTCAATTATTAGACATTGAGCTGAAGGTATAATAGATTTTGCACTGATTCACTGTGGGTGGTAGCTGTAAGTTACACTTAAGTATTCACAAACTCCTTCCAGGTATGACAAGGGGGGTACTTGTTCTTGCCTTCTTATGTCATGCGAACTCATGGATCAAGGAAACAACAAGAGGCACTTAAGGGTGTCCTTGTAAAAATATGCGGAAAGTATTTGAGGTAACTCTTTTTGTTTTCTTCTTTTTTGCATTTCTTTCTTGTTGTCTAAGTTTAGAACAAAGATGTTTGTTGGCCTGACATAAATTCGTTTGAGACATGTCATGTAATGTAATATTCAATTCGATGGTTTGCCCTTCTTCCCCAAATGTTACATCTTATCTTCCATCTGTTTCTCTTACAAGGCTGGAAGTTAAAAACGCATGTTCTCTATCTTAAAAAGAAAAAAAGTAAGTGTTTATTCTAAAATACCTTATTAATAAAAAGGAAATTTTGACAAATTCTTCTGTGCCAATTTCTTATAAGATTTTAGTTGAGTTTTATATCTAATCAATTTCAATAGTTATATGGTAAAAGCAAAGAACTGGAACTGTGGTACTTAGTTGCAAATTTAATCTTTTAAGCCATTGAAAGCTTGCATGAACATATAGATTGTCAGTTGTCTTTATCTTGCTAGTTCTGCTTGACTTCCGAAATGGCATGTGTACAGGCCCTTGATACGCTTGGAAGCACCAAATGGAGGGTGAACAAAAAGGTACTTGCTGTGGTAGAGAGTATTGGGCTAGTGGTGGCAACATTGGAGGCTTGGTTGATCGTATGATGTGAGCACATCATGAACTTCTGCTTTCAAATTTACTTGATTATTTAATTCCCCCCACACCCCGGTATCTAATGCTGGTTGAATGAACTCTACTAGAGATTTAGTGCTTTCTAGTTAATGGTGTCCACATTCTAATGGTGTCTACCTTTCTTCGTGCTTGTTTATATGAAATCATGCCAAGATTTCTATCATACCAGTTTAACTTCTGGTTAATTCCAAGCAGTTGCCTTTTTGATGATTTACGTGGAATCTAAGTTGAAAACTAGTATATCATGCATGGTTCTCTTTAAACTCCATCCCAACAAATTAAATGTCCGAACATTTTAGAATATCCTAGAACTATGGTCTCTCTTTTTGGGCAACTAATCCTCTATGTTTATGAGTATATTACTATGTGGCATAAACAAACACTGTGAATCAACATTATAAAAGTTAAAGATTCTAAGATGCTTTTGATCTGCCTTTACTTACACTGTATGCCAAACAATATGTAGCAAGTTGATATGCAGTGAATATTACCACTACATACTTCTGTCCCTGAAATATAACTTCAATGTATTTTAGATTCCTATACCAGAGAACCATTCAGAGGATTCAACAGAATCCAAGTGGAAAGGAGTGTGAGAAAGGCAAACAAGGTTAACCGTGAGAAACATTCTCAACGATGTGACACTGAACTTAAGCTTTCGGTAATCTCTCTCTCCCCCAAAAATAATAAAAAAATAAAATGTGTATCAGTGTGTGCATTGCTTGATGATTTCTATTTTGATGCATTTGCCTGTTTGTGTATGTGTTCTCATATGACAGGGGCTCGAAGAATGGAAAATGAGGAAGGCTTTTATTATCCTCACAATCTTGATTTTCGAGGTCGTGCATACCCATGCATCACATCTGAATCATCTAAGTTCTGATCTCTGTCGAGGAGTTCTTGAATTTGCTGAAGGACGACCACTGGGGAGATCAGGGTTACATTGGCTGAAAATACATTTAGCAAATCTTTACTCAGGAGGGTTGAAAAGCTTTCACATGATGGGCGTCTGGCATTTATTGATAACCATTTAGATGAAATATTTGACTCAGCAGAAAACCCCATCAGTGGTAACGATGGTGGTTAACAGCTGAGGATCCTTTTCAATGCTTAGCTGCTGTATTAATCTGTCAGAAGCCTTAAAGAGCTCATCATATAGTACGGTATCCCACCTGCCAATTCATCAGGTAAATCTTCATTAGGGTCCTGAAGCAGATAAATAAAAAGCTATCATCATAGTGTACTGGTCAAATTATATGTTGTCTATTTAATCTTCTTAAATATAAAAAAATAGGAATCTCCATCTTATAAGAATAAGATTTTTTGAACTACTTATTGGATAGAGTATGTGTATGACTACATTTGCAAGACATCTGTCTTAAGTCTTAATGTTATGTGAATGAGGTGACATGTTTGTTGCTTGTGGTGACCTTTTACTGCTACCATCTAAGGATAGTGTGAATGACTTGTTAGAAATACCTGCATTATTTGTTATCTTCTCCATGTTTAAAGGGCATTGTTTATCTGTTTTGCTTACACACATCTGAACCTTATTCTTCAATTTTTCTACATGATTATTTTTTAAATTTATCTTCGTTTAGTTTTTATTAGCTTATTGTTTGTTTCACACCCCCCCCCCCGGCGCGGTTCTTAACTGCTTCATCTGCCTCACCCTCCTTTTTTTTTCTTCTCTCCCTTAAATTTTTAATACAGGATGGTTCCTGCAAGGGCAGCACTATGCAGCCTTGAAGACTAACGTTTTCTGTTTGTACCACCCTTTTTGAATCTACTAATACGTATCAGGTTCGGGTTTGATGCACGCACACACAGCATGTCCACACACAGATATATAAAATGTGTTTCTTAATACATTTAGAGAAACTAAACTGTTTCCAGTACACCTTCTTGGGTAAAAATTATTGCCACTAATATCAGTTTATAATTAGCCACCCTTTTCTGCTATGTTAGTTATTATAAGGCTTCTATGGTCTCACATCTTTTATCCATTCTCGCAGTTGGAAGCTGCAGCAGTTAATTGGTTGCTCGAGAGAAACCTGCTGATGTTTATTCAGAAATTGCTGTGAGGTATATTAAAATTTCTTAGTTAATTCTACTGCTTCTTTATTGAAGTAAAAAGGAAAATTCAAACTTTAATGTTATTCCTATAAACGTTTTCTTTTGCATTCAAAGTGCTTTGCTTTGGATTGCAAAATTATGTGCTGAAATAGCAACAATTGAATAATGGAGCCTTAGTCATCAGGATAACAACTGCTGATATAGGTAGTGTTGCCTTAGTTAAAAATTTACACTTGATATAAGGGATGCGTAGAAACTAAAACAACATGAATTAGACCGATGCAGGAATTCAATTATGGAGCAAATATTTGGTTTGGTAAGCAAAACCAGAGAACCTGTTAATGTAATTTGGAATTGTATGTGGTGAAAAGGAATTTTAGAAGGAAAATCATGATAAATCTTATAATTAACTCAAATGAAGCCTTTCAAACTTGAAGAATAGATATGATAATGGTTGGAAGAGTAATTGAGCTGCAGCAACACAATAGTTTAAGGACAGTCGGAAAGTTGTAAGGGTCCAGGAGGAGATGCTTAGTTCTGGGTTGCTATCTTTCCTGTAGCTTGTGTTAATATCCATGCTTCCTAGAAGCGAGCTTTCCAATTTTATTTTCTTGGTGTTATGTCAGTCACATCTCTCATTGTTGCTGCTTTAGTTTCTGGAAAACTTGTCTTTTTTGTACGTATTGTGAAATACAGTACTAAGAAATGAGAAATAACGAATTTCCTTATTCCGTGTCACTATTTATATCTTCCGGGGGCTTCACAGGGTTCACAATATAATGAAGAGGGACAGTAACAAGGATCTGCGACAAATCCCAATGCTTATTGGCTAAGCTCTTAATTGATCAGGTTGGACTGGATTTTATTGAAACTAAAATTACTAGATTTCCTAGAACAGTTAACATCTAAACTATTTACAATTGATTTTGAATTCGGACTTCCCCCTTTAAACTAACGGATTAAAATGTTGAAACTTCAAGGTGGATCGAAATTAGTAAAGCAAACAGTAATGACCTCAGTGTATGGTGTAACTTTTGTTGGTGCACGTGAGCAAATAAAACGAAGATTGGCAGAGAAGGGTCATATAACTGATGACTTAATTGATCGGTTGGACTGGATTTTATTGAAACTAAAATTACTAGATTTCCTAGAAGTTAACATCTAAACTATTTACAATTGATTTTGAATTCGGACTTCTCCCCCTTTAAACTAACGGATTAAAATGTTGAAACTTCAAGGTGGATCGAAAATTAGTAAAGCAAACAGTAATGACCTCAGTGTATGGTGTAACTTTTGTTGGTGCACGTGAGCAAATAAAACGAAGATTGGCAGAGAAGGGTCATAACTGATGATAGACTGCTATTTTCTGCAGCTTGCTACACTGCTAAAGTAAGCAATCCATTTAATTTTATATACTCATGCAAGCATGAGTTATGATGATACATATTGGGTTTCTGCGCGTTTGCATCCATTTAGATCTCTCTCTCCTCTCTCACTCTCAATTTCTTAAGTATCTTACAGTTCGAAAATTGTTGCTGTTAGAAGATAAACTGGAAGTATTCTAGATTGTTTTCCCTTTTATTTAGGAGGGTATGGTTCCTAGAACTATTATATCATTTGGAGGATGGAAGAACTGTTCTATTATATGTGTGCCCGCTTAAAATCTGTGAAAAAGGTGTAAGATAAACCATAGAAGATTATGCTATCAGTATTTTTGTTGAATTAATTTAATCTGCCTAATTTGATACTAAAGGTAAAAAAATTAACAGGTGACATTGGCAGCCCTTGGAGAATTATTCCAAGCAGCACGCAACATAATGGGTTGGTTAGGTGACTGTGCAAAGGTATGACTTGTTATATTACAAGAAACATGATACGAACTACCTTGTGGTGATTATGGAGCAATGATTTTTTACTTCAATCAATTTATTAGTCTGTGAAATCCTTGTATTGTAGATTGTTGCTTCAGAGAATCAGCCAGTGCGGTGGACAACACCTCTTGGTCTCCCTGTTGTGCAGCCCTACTATAAAAGTGAACGACATCTTGTAAGTGTTATATTTCAGTGTGCCAGATATCAAGCCTGTTCAATTTTTACAGAAGTATCATGGTATACACGAATTTTATCTCAAACAATCCAATGGGAAAATGGCCACCGAAAGGAATGGCTTTCTAGTTCATCTGCCCATCTAAGCCAAATGAGATAGTCTGTGGAAGGTAATCGGTTTGTGGAAAGTTCCTTTCCATTAAAATGCTGATGAATGCACTTCGTTATATTTGCAACTGCAATAACTTGAGGGAGAAAGCAGAAGCACTAGAGCTAGAGCAGGGCTTTCTCATACTCTTAATAAATGCATGTTCTTAGCTAGTATTTGTGAATAACTAGTTTGGGGAAAAGAAAAACTATTCTTTTGTCTATGTTGCATGGCCTAAAGATTTTTTTTTCTTAAAGTGATCATACTCCAGACTTCAGGATTGCAGTTGGATTAGGATACGCTTTAATAGAATACTAGCCATACTTGATTTAATCTTTCAATTAAATGATATTGACATTAGAGTAACAAAATTCACTGATGCTTTTCAGATAAGAACTTCTCTACAAGTATTAGCCCTGCAGCGGGAGGGCAGCTCAGTAAGTTCTAGCCCTTGTTTTGAGTTCCTATATGTGCTTGGTTTGTTAAGAGGGTAGAACTAATCTTTCAATTCCAGGTAGATGTTAGAAAACAGAGAACTGCATTCCCTCCAAATTTTGTGCACCTTGATGGTTCTCACATGATGATGACTGCTGTTGCATGCAGAGACGCTGGTCTACATTTTGCAGGTCTGCCATTAGAACTTTTAGCTGAGCCTAGATCTAGATTTGACTTATTTGCATGAGAGCAATAATTTTAACTTTCTTGAGCTTTGACATATTATTTCCAAAGGGATAACCTTAAGGGAATGCATTTCCAGAAAATAAATGTACTGAACTGTATAAATGTTATGGAGTGTTGAAAATATTGCGGAAAACTACACAAACCAGAGTCTTTATTTTATGGTGTCCATGTTTTCTTTTAAGAACTGTTCTTTTCATTGTTAAAAAATAAAAATGGAGTGAGGAACCTTAAACCTTTAGAATGCATTATAAAGCTTCATCACATTAAGCATTGACGTATGGAACTTACACTGCTTCGATTGTAGATTTAGTATTGGCTGCATTTCATTCCATGCAACTATTATGAAGTTTTGGACCATGTTGGTTTTTTGATAAGCTAGGTAGGAAGTGAAAAATCTTTGAGGATAGTACTATAGGTTTTCATATAATTTTTAATTGTTATATCGGCCTGTTCTTTCAATGATGAAGGTGACATTCTGATGTGCAACAGGGTTGAAGCATATGTTTCTTGTAACGAAACATAATAATGTTTCACTGTAACATAAAAGCTCACGTCCTCATTAAATAAAACTATTTGCAGGGTCCATGACTCTTTCTGGACACACGCATGTGATGTGGAGATGATGAACCAGATACTTCGAGAAAAATTTGTGGAGCTTTATAGCATGCCAATTCTTGAAAACGTAAGTTTAGTGATCCCTGTCTTCCTATTGTTAAAGAAACCCATGACTGAATGTTTGATTCTTCGATTGCGATGTTGAGGAAAAATGGTACCCTGTAAAAGGAAATTGAAACCTTTTCCAATATGATATTTAGCTCCAATATTGCTGAAATTTCCGTCCCCTTCATTTTTACTAACCTTTTGTTCTCTGCAGTTGCATGAAAGCTTCCAGACATCATATCCTTCATTGATTTTTCCTCCCCTCCCAGAGAGAGGCAACTTTGACTTGCGAGAGGTTCTCAAGTCACCGTACTTTTCAACTGATTGATGTTTATATATCGTACCTTTTCAACTCTGATTCTCAAGTATGACGACATTTATGTATCGCGTTCGCAAAACTTTGTACATGTTTTGCCCTTGAGAATCAACAAGTTTCAATGGGGACCAAGGAGAAGGTCCATGTGGGACTCGACTGAAACTTGGGAGACGATGGCCTGACTCTCCCTGCTTCTTCTGGTTATAGTCTTATCTAGACCGTGAAGGTCCTTCACTGCGGCTGAGATTTACAGAGATACGGCGTTCTGGCCTTCCTTGGAGGCATCAGTCGTCAAAAGACATGAGATACAAAATACATTGCAGCAAACTTTTATATATGCTGCAGAAGCTGATATTCAGGACAGCAAAGGATGTCTTCTTCTCGATTAATTTAAACACAGCAGCAAAATTGTTGCTTTAGTTCATCTCTGTATTTGTTGTAGCAATGGAATAAAATAGATTGTTCTCCCTTTACAAGATGCACGTCGAAATTCGTTTTTGGGAATGTTTTTTTGTCTAAAACTATGTTTGAAACACGAACAATTCCGAATATCTCACTTTCAACTAAAAATTTACGTTTAAAAAGTGATTATTGATTCAAAATAAAAAGTTGAAAACTGTGCTTTTGCGTTTGAGAAGCTCGTTCAATAAGCTTGTTGAAGAAACGTTTCCAAACGAAGCTTAAATCTTAAAATTTTAATATATTATTAACACAGTAATGTAATTATAATTACAAAAATTTGATTACACAATTGAAAGATTCCTTATTATACCCTCACATTCATCTGCTGCATTTTAATGACAAATAACAGGCCTCATATAATTTGGTTGTTATAAAATCATTTAGTATTGTAGTATATATTATGTGTTGTATGAAATGAAAATAGGGTAATTATATATTTAGTATCTAAACTATTAGTTTTATTCATTTTAGTACTTAAATTTTTAATTTTTTAAAATCACACCTAAAGTTTAGTTTTTTTTCATTTTGGTACCCCTGTTCAAGATATAACGTGATTTAAAAAGATTGAAAGTTTAGGTATTAGAACAGACTAAAATTAATAGCTTAGGTGCTAAACAAGTTAAGTTTTTAACAGCAGTCGGTATGGTACTAAAATAAAATAAAAACTAAACTTTAGGTATGATTTAAAAAAATTAAAAGTTTATCTACTAAAACTGATAGTTTAGGTATTAATTCGTAGTTTACCCATGAAATAAAATGAATGAGCGCATGATCTTCCTAGTCTCGAGGGGTAAGGGGGTAAATAACGAAAAGGTGCCAGTTTTCTTTTAACAAAATCTCCTCCATGTCTTTACCGTAGCCGTTTCTCGAGAAAATCTGGAAAGAAGACAGAAAAAACAGAAAGAAATGAGCAATGAACCCTAAGCAAACCAAGAAGCGAACACCATCACTAGTGGCGTCCAACCCCAACCTCAAATCTTCTGTTTCGGAAAAGCTTCTTCACTTGCTTGGCGACTTCAATTACACTCCCGATATCATCCTAGTCCTCACTGTAACTACATTTCTTTTTTCTTCTTATACTCCCTTTATTTTCTTTCACCGTTGTTTGGCTTCGCGGAATACAAAGAACCAATCCAGTCCCTGATAATTGTAATGATTTTCGAGAACGAAGATCACTTTAAAGTGATTAACAATTTTTTTTTTTTGTTTCAGGATTATGTTGTTGTGCTTGTATCTAATGGAAAATGCCAGTCTGAAGCAAAAGCCGACTTGGAACCTTTTCTTGGTGATACTACCACCGACTTTGTATCTTGGTATTCTTTTTCTCTTCATTTTTTTGGGCGATGTTCATCCATTTTATAATCAGTAACGGACTAACGCTGAAACTATGAACATTGTCTTTTGCTTAGGCTATGGGGTATTCTATCTGAAGATTTCAAATGCTACGAATGCAAATAAGAGCTCCTCCGATTCGGAGAACATCGCCGGTCCAAATTCATCTGAGGCTGATGATGTTTCTGCCAATATCCAGTTGCAAATTCTGGGTCAGGATCGGTTCCTCGTTGCCAGCTTCCGTCTTAACCAACACTTTGGCTGAGGAAACTAATGCGCATACCCCGGCACTTTCTTGCAAATCTGAGGAAAACTTTAGAGCAACATCTGCTTTTGGAAATAATCCAGATGGTTCCCTGTATGTGTGTTCATTTAAAACAAAGGCATCTGCTGAAGTATTGCTCCCATATGCAAAATCTGCAATATGCGAAGGTTCATCGGAGTAAGCCTTTCCCAATCATTTATTTTATTTGGTAGCTATTATCTCTGTCTAATTACTGAAACTTGGATGCTTTGAAACATCATAACTGGCAAAATATATAATATGGTCTTTTCTTAGCCTTCTCAAGGACCCAACAGCAAACTGCTTTCTAGGAACCTCAAAGAATATCTGCTTAAAAAATGGCTGTCCCTTTTTCCCATATATATGGGGTAAGGAGAAGTAAGATAGTAGGCTACCCAAAACCAGGTTGAGAGCAGCTTCCGTAAGAGACCTCCGAATTATGAAATACCCTCTGTGAGACTCGATTCCACGACCTCAAAGTTAAGAACCTTGTGCTTTACCAACTGAGCTGGTGGTCATTTCATGGAAGAATATCTGCTTAGACTTCACTTATTCACTGCTATGTTGCCCTTATTGGGCAAAACTCACGAGATATTGCTGTGAAAAAAACAATTCACGTGATATGCTGTCCAAGAAATAATTGTTCAATGGTGTGAATTATACAGTGCATGGATTGGTCGCCATGCAAGCCAAACGAGATCATAGGTCGCCATACACTCGGTGCGATCTTGTAGGTCGCCATGCAAGCGGCTCGAACTCCTCCGTGATTCTGCTGAAATCACGACAAAGGTGACTCTGCCTCCCTCACCTGTCTCCCTCATGCATGCAGCAATGAAATCACGACAAAAGTGTTCTATACGAGCTGTGGCGAGAGGATGAAGCTTTGCTACGAGCTGTGGCGAGAGGATGAAGCTTTGCTACGAGCTATGGTGAGAGGATGAAGCTTTGCATGCCCATGCACGTCAAAGAGGTCGCCATGCACGTCGAAAGAGGTCGCCTGCATGCAGTGGGGAGCAGGCGAGCATGCAGCGGGGAGCAGGGCGCAGGACAAGGTCGCCAGCGTGCATGGCGACCTACTATGTCCTTGGCGTGCATGGCAACCTACAAGGTCGCCCGGAGGGCATGGTGACCTATGCTGGGAAGCTGCCACATCGTAGGTCGCATAGGTCGCCTGGAAGGCATGGTGACCTACTTCCAACACTGTACAATTAGCCCTATTTGAGCAATTAATCTGGGAGTACGTTACGTTAAATAAAAAATTCGGAAACATTATCTCGAAAGTTTTGTCGTCTTATTGAGGTGTGGGTATTTTAAATGCAGTAAGATTTAGTCATAATGCATACACACACTGGCTGATCTAGGTTAGGTGTAGGGTTTGCACTGCTCACCTTCAAATCTAAATTTCTTTCTTTAAAATTTGAATTTTTTTATGTTAGTTGTTCATTCTGTTAATTGTGTCTATCCTTAAATTTTATTTATGTTCACTCAAGTACAAAAAATTTGTATTGTAGGTACAGAAATATAAATTTCTCTCTTTAAAATTCGATTTTTTTTTCTATTAGTTATTCATTTTGTTAATTGTGTCTATCCTTAAATTTTTTTATGACCATTCAAGTACAAAAATTTTGTATTGTAGGTGCATAGAGTTCATTATTTGTGATGTAGGTGCTTATATTAATATAATTTTATTTATTTCAGTTTATTTAATATTACAGATTTTTTTAGATGGCTAGGATTATAAGTTTCCTTATTTTTAAATCTAGGTTTAGGGTTAATTATTTTATTAACTATAGTATAAACAGCTATAAAATATTATATTCACAACTTATCATTATTATTTATTTGAATAAAAAGAAACTAGAGGTTTGCTTAACCCAAAGTTTATTCAATTTGATATCAAGTGTGGCTTTCCCCTGTTAGTGTTATGCATTAATATTATAGGAAAACAAGTCACTGATATTGATGATACCTAAAACGATCTGAAGGCTTTTGTGTATATGATTTTATTCAGCAACCCCACCATTAAAGCATTCTCAGGAGACCAATGTTGGTGGGAGGAGGCTCTTCTCCAGGGCAGCTGGTGCAATCTTTAATCAGAATGGAATCAGACCTGGCAGCGTTTGGGATAGATTGGGAAAGCCGACCGAAAATGACACTTCTGTGAAGCATGTAAATGAATTTGTAAATATGAAGGCGAATGTTGGACAAAACTTGCAATGGATTGGCCAAAATACATGGATTCCTTCTGTTCTAAATGGTGAAGTCAAAGAAATCTGTCACAGAACTGTAATGTGAAAACTTATAGAAGCAATGGTTGTAGAAAGAGGCAATTAAATGATTTTCATTCGTATTTCATCTACCACTTCTGATACTTGGGATCATGAAGAAAAAAACTCCAGGAAATTTACTGTAGAACCTGAGAATTACACTTGTATGCTCAAAGAGAGTGATGCTTCATGTAAACCAGAAAAATCAAAAAGTTGCAATAAATGCTGCAAATATGGTTTGGATGCATCCATAAGCTCCATATAAAAAACATCTCAAGATAAGTTGGGCGTTGGTATGGAAGATATAGATTCTACTACTCGGACACTGATTTCTGACGGTGCTTTTCCAGTAGAAACTGGATTTAGGCCTGTCCAAGCTGTAAGGAATATCTGCTTGGAAAAACGACGATCAGTTTCCTAATTCCTTCATGACGCTCAATTTGAGTTTTCTTAATTAACATGCTTAAGATTTTGACTTCTTATGCAGCAATTGGTTGATATGAAATTAAGATTACATAAACTCGAAACAGAAATTTGCAAGCTAAATCAAAGCCACTGATCAAGGATGGATGTCATGCCTTGTCCTCTAGCTCTGGAAAGATCATTTATCGTAAGATGCTTTTCTTGATAAGTGAGTCTAGTTATCTTTCTTTGCTTATCTAATTTCTTCTAGCTCTGGTAAGATCATTTCTCGTAAGATGCTTTTCTTGATAATGCTTCTAGTTATCTTTCTTTGCTCAAGTAATTTCTTCTAAAGATCTATATGTGTTTTCTGGAGTCTCTTAATTTGGAATAAAGTTTCATTTGTGGTCTTATGGCTTGGCTGAGGTTTCTGATGTATGTAAATAGCTATGAAGTACCTGAAGACACATATTTTTGAAATTTTTTTATTTTGTTTTTGAACCTTGACAGAATAACTTCTACTCTGTTGTTTCTTGAATACTGTCTAGATCCAGATTCTGTTTAGTTGGTGTACACAGGAAGTAAAATTAGTTGATCCACTCGGACTATTTCAGGTTCAGTTGATCCACTTAAGGAAGGGGTAGAGTCGAGGACTGTATTTGTGACAAATGCGTGAGATGAATCGCTTCCGAGTCATGTCTTTTATCTTGGAGCGTATTTTGTTTGCTTTCTGATGCAATTTCTATTTGCTTCACTTGTTTGATATTTGTGGCTTAGTTGTTTTATAGATGTGAACATTATGCTTGAGCCTTTAACATGAATGTGAGCATTATGCTTGAGGATTTCTCATTGTGTACAGTTTGAAGATTTTCCTGTTTTGCCAAGAAAAATAGAAATTGTTATAGATGTGTTCTTTCTGTGATTTATTTCAAATAATGGTGTTATAGAAGAACTCTATTGGTAAGGTTCGTGTCAAACCCATGCATTCTTATTGTTTGATTGCTATCATATCCATTGATTACATTCAGGAGATATTAGTAGATTGCATCAAGGTTGATCTATTAACCAGAGTACAATTAACAAACACTCTAGATTTGCCTACAACAGCGAGCGGTGACCTTTAATGTCCTCAACTATTTTTAAACTATTTTCTGTTAAATCTGAGAATCATTTTAGGAATAATTCCTTGTAGTTAAAAATGTTTTTTTTAGGTTCATGTTGCAGCCAATCAAGATGCTTTGAGATCCTACTTTCCAGGTGTGGACCCGTTAACAGAGTTACTAAGTTAGCCGACATATCAACTAACAACCAAAAAGGGTACGACAGTCACCGGAGATTGTGTTGCATTTAATCGTATTTGCGGACTGATTAACCATGACTTTGGCTCATCAGGTCTGCATATATTACCTATACCACCAAGGAATCAGCGGACAAGGCATTGGCTTTGAATGGAACAAAGTTCTTTTCCAGGATCATATGGGTTAGTAAGAAAATTTAATTGTACTTCATCAGATTCGGGTGGCTAATAGTTTACTCATTGTCATTTTAAATTTGGCTAGTCTTGATAACTTTTTTGAAGCATCAAGCAATGCACCGAGTTTGGAACAAAATTAGTCTCTGGTATTATCACTGCTGCTGCTGTCTCATTCAGGTAAGAAAAGCAGGAAAGGCATGGCACACAGGGAATGCTATCTTCCAACAAAAACACGATAACGACATATGGGTATAACACCTCGTCGAAAAGACGTTATGGCACAGAGACAACAGAAGATGTTGATGCACTTAACTACCTGCCGGCCTTTAAATACGACATGTTTGGAGGATTTAGATATGGATCATTGTGGTGCCATCTCTAGCCCCCATGTAAGAAATCATTTGACTTTCGGATACATAGAAATGCTAATAGAAAATGGGTTCGTAGATTCTTTTTCAAGACTTTCAGGTTCATGGTCCTTTGATCTTTTTGAATGACTAGGGAATCCATATAGTATGACCAACTGATTCGTTTATTTTGCGTATATACTTCTATCATGCTTTAAATTTTTCATAACAGTTATATAGTGCTATTGGTGGCATATCTTATACTGGTATTTCCATTTGTATGAAAATGGTAAGTTTAGGAATGCAAATTACCCTGGACAAGTCCTGTACTTGTTTTGTTTTTATATATTTTATGTATAACATTACTGTATTTAAAATCGGGTAAACTACGCATTAAATACCTAAACTATCATTTTTGATCCGTTTAATATCTAAACTTTTAATGTTTTTTCAAAATCATACCTAAAGTTTAGTTTTTGTTTCATTTTAGTACCCCACTATTAAAAACTTAACATGTTAGTACCTAAACTATCAATTTTGGTCTCTTTTAGTACCTAAACTTTTATTTTATTTTTTTGAAACTTTATGTTAAATTTTGAATGGGGGTACTAAAATGAAATAAAAATTAAACTTTAGGTATGATTTTGAAAAAAATTAAAAGTTTATATACTAAAACGGATCAAAACTAATAATTTAGATATTAAACGTGTAATTTACGTGTTAAAAAATATTTATTTTGCTTTAAACTTGTGCTTTTTTAACAATATTATGTTTTAAACTTCAAACCAAAGCTTCAACGCATGATTAGTATTTTCATTGCTTTACTTATAAATTCCTCTACACAAATACCTATTCCTACATATCATGTTTCCTTCATTAAAAAGTGAACCAAATTGTAACACGTGGTTGATTTTATAAGTTTCTATAAATGAATTAGTATTATGATGCACATCTTTTTTGGATATAATTAAACATATAAAATTTTAAACTATTTTTATATAAAAAATATGTAATGATATTGTTAAAAATGAACAAAAAAATCTATAAATTAGGTAAAATGAATCCTTTAAAAAAACTGTAAAATGAATCTTTAAGGGTTTGAAAGGAATTTTATGGGTTTCACCTCTCTCCTTATATGCTGGACATACCCTTCTGGTTTGATTGATTTTGACTTTTAACAATGATTTTTTATTCTATTTGACCGTCCAAAACAAACCAATCAAAACTTGGAACATGCATTACACATTTTTATATTTTCTATTAACATTTTCGCGTACGAACCGAGCTGTTTCGGTATTATTTCTTGAAGTTATGAGTTTGAGCATCAAGAATGTTAGGGACGTGAACATTTATATCAAATGTTTGAGAGTTATTTTAAACAGTTATTGTCTTGTACTTATCCTAGTGGCAACCCATAGATTGGTTACAGTAGGCATGTGTCCAACTTGAAATTTAAATTTTCTTCGATTAATTACTTATTTTATTGATAGTGTACATCTAGTGTCTGTCCTAAAATTAGATTTTCTTTTATTAGTTATTATTTCATTGATAGTGTCCACCCTAAAATATGAATTTTCTTCGATTGATTACTTATTTCACTAACGGAGCTCACCTAAAATCTGAGTTTTTATAGTTATTTTAGTAACGATATCCACTTTGAATTTTATTTGTATTTATCCCATTTAAAAAAATTACTAACATATATGTATTTACCTTCAATAATGTTTCTGGATACACCATTGCTTACCCTGAATTAATATGAAAAAATATTAGCATTTTCACCTAACGTACGTAAACCCAACAATCATAATTTATCTTCCTTTATTTCAAACATCACAATCTTCACCCATGTCTCGTTTAAAACAAAGATATTTATATTATTTTAAATACAATCACTACTCAAGGCTCAAACTTGTCAATTTAATGTATAATTTTTTATTATTATTATTTTATTGAATTAACACTAATAATGGACTTGATTTCGATATAAATTTTGTAGATAAAAATTATGAAATGCCCTCTGTAGAATACCTCTAAAATATGAAATGTCCTCCGTGGAAACAAGGACAACCATTTCTTTTTAAGATAAAATGACAAAAATACTGAGGTGATCTCTTAACTTGGCCGTAATAGATGGAGGTTGAGTGGTCCTTGGGATCAAAGCTTCAAACTGCCTGCCCCATGTGATGTGCCTGCCTTTTACCTCTCCTCTATCATCTAACCAACACTTGCTAGTAGTATTTTAAATTTGGCAAAAAGTATCAAAGGTATATGTACTTTTGAAAACAATTAATGTAATGTTTATATTATTTTTTTTCTTTCAATATGGTATTACAACTCAAAAAAATAAATACAGTGTAATCTTTTGATCAATATTTTTCGTAGTTGACCATTGTAGTATTAGCATGTTATTTCACGATGCTAACATGGCCATTCATGGTGCTGACGTGACAATCCATCTATCATGTTTTAGTTACCAATTTAGTCGATTTGTCATATCATCTGTCAAGATAATCCATTACTCTGGACTGTCATGTTAACACCAGGGATTGTCACGTCAGCAACGTGATGGTTAACAACGGAAAAATGTTGGTTAAAAAGTCGCATTACATTTATTTTTTGAGTTTGAGGGTTACATTGAGAGAAAAATTAATACAAGAGCCACATTAATTTTTTTCAAAAGTAAAATGACCTCCGATAGCTTTTTTACCTTTAAATTTCATTCCAATCCATTCAATATTCTCTTTCTTGGTGATTATTTTTACAAGTGTCAATTTCAAGGTTCTTTAATTTTTGCATGAGATTATTGAAGATAATTGATTCATTCTTAACTTGATATTAGGGTTTGATTAATAGACTAATTAACTACATAATTTAGTTAAGTCTTCTTTCATTATTATTTTTGGTCAATCATTTTACCAAGGGTAAAAATAAATACCTTTTGTCATACTTAGTGACGGGCATAAAACTCGAACTCGATAGGATTTGACCTGATCTGACTCGGTTGGGTTAGGAATATGTCGGGTTCAGGTTTATGGTGAAAAACATATGTCCTGATCTGATCTAAAAAAATTATAATTTTATCTTATGTATTTAAAAATAATTACAATAATATCCCTCTATATATTATTTTCTTTCAATTAAATCTATATTTTTATTGAATAAAAATAATATTTTTTAATAAATATATTATTTCGAATTTGATCGTATCGAATTTAGATTTTATATAAAAAAATGATAAAATGGAAGGGGTATATTTTTCGGATCGAATTAAGGTCTAATGAAAGATTTTAAAATTTTGGAGTCAGGTCGGGTGGACCGAAAACCGACCCATGCCCATCATAGTCAATGATTTCATCTAAATGTCATCATCCTTCCCACGTTTTCCTCTTTGAAGTCAATGCATGTTATGCACCAAAATAAATTAATACAATATAATATTTTTTTAATCAGAAGCTTCGTTTTAAAACGAGTAAATAACTAGGAAATAAAATACCAATTTTTTTTTTATTTTTATTTTTAAAAAGAGCCAATTGCCACATGCATATAATTTGATTTTGTGTAGAGATTATTCTTTTTCAATATTTCCAACAGATTTGAAACCCCAATCAATCAAAGGCCACACACACTTGATCTGGCAGCTTTCTATGTATATACAAATATATATATAAGGGGTAAATTGAATGATTAGTATCTCAACTATCACTTTTATTCTATTTTTGTCATCTAATTATTTGTTGTCTCAAAATCATATCTAACGTTGCGTTTTGGTTTCATTTTGATCATTAACCGTTAGGAAAACTAACAACAATATTGATGTGTTACCGTAATCATCATTAGATTAAAAAATATCGTATCAACATTATGTTATTTTTTAAATGATAATTGACCAAGATGAAACCAAAACGTAACGCTATGTATGATTTTGAAACAAAAAAATAGTTGGCTGCCCAAAACGGAACAAAGATGATAGTTGGGGTACTAAATATGTTGTTTGCCCATAAATAAATTATGGTCTAATTTTTTTTAATAAATTGGGGTAAGTACAAGATAATATTTGTTCGAATAACTCTCAACCTTTCAACATTGAACGCTCACACCTCTGACATCTATGGTGCTCGAACCCGAACCCACATGAATAACAACAATTCATTTAGCACATAGGTCACTTGGTTCGTGATTATGGTCTAATTCTAAGTTAACTTTTTTTATTTTTCATAAATGGGTAAATTATTTATTTAGTACCTAAACTATCAGTTTTGGTCCATTTGAATACCTAAGCTTTCAATTTTTTTCAAAAGCATACATAAAGTTTAGTTTTTATTTCATTTTAGTACCTTCCATTAAAAAACTTAAGTTTTCGTTTCATTTTAGCACCCCCATTCAAAATTTAATGCTGAGTTCTGAAAAAAATTTAAAAGTTTATGTACTAAAACGGACCAAAACTGATAGTCTAATTAACAAATGTATAGTTTGCCCTAACGAAACACTAAATTAGGATAAAAATTTATGTATTAAAACAAACCAGAACTGATAGTCTAGTTACCAAATTGTAGTTTACCCTAACGAAACACTAAATTAGAGTCACTTTCAAACACGTCGGTGCACATGCAATGGATTTTGAGATAAGGAGAGCAGCCGCGGGTAGATGGTAGGTGGTCGACAAGGAAATTGCCAAGAAACAGCTAAAAAGCCATCGCCTTGATTCTTCTCCTTCAACGTTTAACAAGTTTCAGGCTGAGATCTGCCCATTTGGCTTACCACTTCAACATGATGTTGCCATTCGATTTCCTTCCCATTTTCATTGTCTGACTACACTCAAACAATGACCCACTTGAGGGTTTTGGTCATCTGCACTTAAATCCTTATAAAATCAATTTCATATGTTCACACTCTAGAGTTAATTGCGTCACATGTTCACAAATTATAGCCCTCATTTTAAATTAATCTTTAAATTTTTAAATGTTTCAATTTCATTCCAAAATTATGACTCTCATTCTAAATTAGTCCTTAAATGTTTTGAACATTCCAATCTCATTTTTCTTTAAATTAAATCCTATTTTTATTGAATAAATATAATATATTTTTAATAAATATATTATTTCAGATTGGGTCGGGTTTAAATTCTATCTCAAAAAATTGGTTCGGGTGTGTCGCAACCGTCTTTCGGTTGGGCCTCGGAATTGGGCTTCGACGTGAAAAATGGATTGGGAGTCGCCACCGACCACTTTAAAATGAATTTAGGTGGGTCAGACACCATCTTACCTGATCTGCGTTGTACCAGAAACGTGTCGAGTTCGGGAGTCGGTTACGGTCAAGGAAGGATTAGCACCCTTGAACCGCCCTTTCGGTACCAATTAATTTGCCGATTGTCTTTGATTGCGAAAATTAAAAATTTAAATTTAAATTTAAAATATTCGATTCGAATTACTTACCTCTGATTGGTTAGAATTACTACTGAAAAAAAGTCAAAAATATTTGATTCAAAACATACTCAATTTCAACATCATGCATCAAAATTATTATTCGAATTCTTAATTAAGGCCAAAAGAGAGATAATTATTGAATCATCAAATTATTTCCCTATAGTCCAACTACGAATAAGAATAATTAATGTGAGTGTCTAGATGTCAAAATTAAAGTCAATTAAAACCAATTAATAAATAATGTGAGTTTAAAACTAATTATCGAAACTGACAAAGCAATTAATCAATTAACAAAACGTTCCAAAAATTCTGATCTAATTATTAATAACTTATTAACAACATGGAAACTAATCACGTTAGTCCACCCCCATTAAAACAATTAACGTCTGAATTAACCAAATTAATACCATAATTAAAACCTCCATCAAAACATGGAGCTTAATGGCAATCAATGGTCACGTTTTCTTCATGCAAGTAATTCAGGGAATACAAAAAGCACCAAATCATGAATTCAAAGAAATTAAAAAATTAAACTAATTATGGAAGTTAAAGCCTGCGTATTATACAAAGAAGAAGTCACGTTTGTTATCAATTAATTAACCAAATCAAATTACGATTATTGGTAAAATTAAACTAATTAAACTTCGGCTAATGTTTTAATTACCAATTAATACCATAAAAATTAAATCAAGAAAATAAGATCAATCATGCTAGCCAAGAAGAGATGGAAATCACGTTTTAAACAAATGAACCAGGGAATGCAAAGCCATAAATTATGATTTTCTTGTCTTGTTTAATGAAGATAATGCAGATTTTAATTATTCCAATGCAAAAAAAAAAAGCCAATACAGAATTTGATCATCCTACTCAAGGAAAGAAATTAAGCCACGCTCGTTACAAGCACTTTCACCGAATTTGAAAGCATTCAACCATCAACCATGCAAACTCCAAAATTGTGTTGATACAATGAAAACAATTTCGGTTCTATTACCTTCTTCCAGTTAAAAAAAATTTGCTGTTGAATGTTGGTTCGCCCGAGATTTGAATATTTACTTGCCGGCTTGATGCTTTGGCATTCTACTTCCCATGATTCATGGAGCTTTTCATTTTCTCTTTTCGCAGGTTTTTCTTCTCCAAGAATTTTCCTCCCCTTTACAAGGTGTGAAGATGGGTTTAAATAGGGATATATGAGATGATGGTGAGAGTTCAAATTTTATGGGACTCTTGGGGAAGTTGAGTTGTAGTGGGATATTGGATTTCATGGGATAAGGTTGTTGTTAGTTTAAAGGATGTGGTGGTGGAAGAGCCCTCCTAGGAGATGAACTCTAGTTAATTTTCTTTTTATGTCTATTTTTTTGGAGGAAAAAAATAATAAGAAAATGAGTGTCTACAGCTGCCCCTCTTTGTCCTTTTTCGTGGAACGAAAAAATAGGACAAAGATAAAATGACACGAATTTTCGTTCGGTGGAGTTGACTCTGATGTTTCAATAACTCTCTATCGAATTGAGTTGTGAATGACTCTTTCGTTGCGAAGTTGAGTCCATATTGAAACGGAATTGAAGCCGTAGTTCATAATTTGAATCAGAATGTGACTTCTTATTGCCAAACTGTAATCCACTTTGGTCTTCTTCTTGATTGAAAGACATTGGTTTGAGAATTCGACTGAAAAATCATTCTTTGACTCTACCATATGGTTGATAGGCCCTTAAGCTGACTGAAATCGAACCCGAAAAGGTCTTCATTGACAGATAGCTTTTCACGACTTAAGCTATGCTGCTGGAAAAACGATTTATTTTCACTAAGGCACGGTTAACCCAGGTCTTCTTCTCGACTTGAAAACCTTGATTGTAGCCGAACAATAGTGTGGTTGGGGTGTCATCGAGCTGAATGGAACCGAACTCGACAATTTTATTGACAAATAGCCCTTCTTGCCTTGAGCTATGTTGTAAATGATATGACCTCGAAGTTGAGTGTAATCGAACTCGGGGGTCTTTGGCAGATAGCCCTTCTCGACTTAAGCTATGCTGCAAATGATGCGCCTTGGAGCTGAGCGTAGTCGAACTCAAAGGTCTTTGGTTGGCAGACAACCCTTCTAGACTTAAGTTGTGCTGCAAATGATATGCCCTCGAAGCTGAGTGTAATCGAACTCGAAGGTCTTTGGCAGATAGCCCTTCTATACTTAAGCTATGCTGCAAATGATGTGCCTTGGAGCTGAGCGTAGTCGAACTCGAAGGTCTTTTGGTCACAGATAACCCTTCTAGCCTTGAGTTATACTGTAAATGATGTGCCCTCGAAGCTGAGTGTAATCGAACTCGGGGGTCTTTGGCAGATAGCCCTTCTCGACTTAAGCTATGCTGCAAATGATGTGCCTTGGAGCTGAGCGTAGTCGAACTCGAAGGTCTTTTGTTGGCAGACAACCCTTCTAGACTTAAGTGCTGCAAATGATATGCCTTGGAGCTGAGTGTAGTCGAACTCGAAGGTCTTTGGTTGGCAGATAACCCTTCTCGACTTAAGTTATGCTGCAAATGATGTGCCCTCAGAGCTGAGTGTAATCGAACTCGAAGGTCTTTGGTCACAGATAACCCTTCTAGCCTTGAGTATACTGTAAATGATGTGCCTCGAAGCTGAGTGTAATCGAACTCGAAGGTCTTTTGGTCACAGATAACCCTTCTAGCCTTGAGTTATACTGTAAATGATGTGCCCTCGAAGCTGAGTGTAATCAAACTCGGGGGTCTTTGGCAGATAGCCCTTCTCGACTTAAGCTATGCTGCAAATAGTTTGTTTAAAAAATGGCTTCCCTAACGGGTCGAAGCCGGTCATGATTCTTCAGGTGGTTCCTCTGAGCGAGAACCAAGTAAGACAATCTTTGGATGACTCCCATTTTATGGGAAAGCCCGTTGATGAATTCTGACAACCAATATCTTCCGTTGTGGAATTGAAATCTGGCTTGAAGACATACACTGGAAACATGTTGCTCATTGTTGAGTTGAGTTGAACTGAATTTGATCTGAATTGGTTCTCGAACCCATCTGAAATTGGTTCTGAGATCTGTAGATATGTAAAGTCAGTTGAGGTGTAGCTTCTTGCTGCTGAGTTACACCATCGTTCTTTAAAGGTGCTTGCAAGTCGAGTAGCCTTCATCCTGAAGTCGAAGCTTGACTCTGAAAGCTGCAAAATTATGTATGCTAAAATGATGAATATGATGCACCTAAGTATGTCTAAGATGCATGCAACATGAATAAATTATGTGCAATTTCTTGGATGGAGTCTCGTGCTTTGTCTGCTAATCTGGTCCTTGGAATCGATCGTTCCCCATTTGCTTCTCGAGCTTGGGCTTTACAGACCTTTCATATTTGAGACTGTCCTGTTTGAAAATGTTTTCTCCTTTTTCTTGTTTTAGGAGGGAAAAGGATGAAAATTCTGTAAATATTGTTCGCAGTTGAATCAAATTGTAAACATGAGTTCAAAGTATATCAAATGAATCAATAGCTCTTTTAACGTTTTCAGAGTTACAGCTCGTTGACAAATATTCAAATGGATGGGTTGGCTCTAGCTTGGCCTCCTTTCTAATGTCATTTTTTTTGAATATCGCAACATGCTTTGGCACTTCAATTGGGTGCGGACAAATGACGCAACTAGCATGATCACTTACTAGACCTTTTATTTCAGTCCTCTGAAATCTTCTATTTGTTCAAGCTTTGTAGGCTCCTCTAACAAAGACAGTGCAAAAACATCGGTCTAAAAATGAAATTCTTGAGTGCTCGTGTGTAGTTGACTATAACAGGTGTTCCTTAACTCCCTTAGTCCATTTTACCGAAATTTCTTGCTTAGAAATTTGACTTAACTTGTCATTATCTGGCTAGCTGAATCCATAAAGCCGGGGCATTTAACCAATTGCTTTAGAGGGACAGCTTAATATTATAATCACTCTTATCAAGTTAACTGAAGGGTTCATTTCATCACAGAGTCTTCCGCCTGACAAGAGCAGTGGAGCAAACACCGAATTGCCAAGTGTCCGAGCAATGTCATGGTTTGAACGTAATCTACCCATAAGGCCAGGGCTTTCAAGTTTCCTCTATAACCATTGCCTTAGCGGAATAGCTCAGTTTTTACGGATTTAATTTCTTAAGATTGTCAAGAAGAACCTGTCATAGTCTAGGTGTTTTTGAAAGTCAAGGAATCTCATCTTAGAGTTCAATTTTCAAGCAACTGACCTAAACCAGATTCACCTACTCGACTCTTTCATTGTAAAGATTCTCATCGTCATTGAACATTTTAAATAAAAAACATAGTAATTGTCATATGCAAAGGATGCCCCATGTTGTCCGTACCTTATGAAAGGAAAGGGTTGTATTGGTTAATTGTAAGAGCAGGGTACGGTGTTTGAGGGATATTCTGGGTAATGTCAAGGTCCTTGTTTTAAAACATGTTACTTTGTCAAAGATCCGTAACTTTGAACCATTCACATAGTTTCTTAATTCAAATGATATTCAAAGAATTGCAAGTTTGCAAATGTGATCCATTGCTTAACATCTTTTAAAGTAACATAAATTGATTCAAATGTTCTTATAGAAACTTGAGAAAAAGTGAAAAAAAAAACAAGTTCAAACAGAATGCCTCAAATGACGAAATGATATTCCTCACTTGGATGCCCCAAGTGTTGAAGTCGATCCAGTTGTGGTTACGCATCTTCTGTACGACTCTTTTGAATGTGTAACAGTTCTCAATTGTGTGTCCTGGGACACCGCCGTGATATTCACAATGTACATTCTCATCATACCACTTGGGGTATGGGGGCTTTATGGGTTCCACCGGGTATGGTGACACTGCATGGGTGTCAAGAAGTTGCTGGTAAAACTCTTTGTAGGTCATGGGAATAGGGTCGAAATGTTCCCTTTCCCTCCTGGAATCTTGTTTAGAAGTACCTGACGGTACAGCTGCAGTTGATTTTGGGCTGGAGATTGTAACACCTTTGTTGAAGTGTTTGATGTTGTTAACCTCTCCATCTCTCTCCCTCATAGGAGGCTTCTTACTGGCTTCCCCATCCTTAATCTTGCCTTGCTTTATGGCCGACTCAATCATTTCTCCGACCATAACCAAGTCTGAAAAGCTTCCTGATGTGATCGCCACCAGGTGCCCGAAGTATGGAGCCTTCAGGGTCTGCACGAAAAGTTTCCGGGTTTCCTTTTCATCTAACGGTGGATGAACTTGCACAGCTAAGTCCCTCCATTTTTGTGCGTACTGCATGAAACTCTCGTTATGCTTCTTTTCCATGTTTTGTAGCATAACTCGATCTGGCCTTATGTCATTGTTATGCTTGTATTGTTCCAGAAATGACTTGGCCAGGTCCTTCCAGGTCTTGATATTTGATCGGCTGAGCTGGTTGTACCACCGAATGGCTGAGCCCGACAGACTATCCTGAAAAAGTGGATCAGGAGTTGGTCGTTTCCTCCATATCCTGTCATCTTTCGGCAAAACATGGTGATGTGAGCGGATGGGCAACTGTTCCCGTCAAACTTCTCGAACTCCGGGGACTTAAATTTCGGGGAAGAACCAAGTCCGGGACTAGACTAAGTTCCGCTGCATCGATTTCATGGTAGTCACGTCTCCTTTGACTATATTCATTTGGTCCTCCAATTGTTTGATTTTTTTCTCCATCTTCCTCGCTTTTTCCTCTTCGTCCAAATCCGGTACATGGTAATAACCCGGATTGTTCTTAGGGTTAATACAGATGACGAGGGCTTTGCTTTTGCAGCAGATGAGTCCCTCGAAGTTCTGGTAAGATTTCAGGTGAGATAACCACTTGTGGGGTAGGTTGTATAGTTACCCCTTCCGATGAACCTGCCCCAGGCGCACTGGTCTGTTGTAGGCCAACTAACTTGGCAACGATCTGATCAACCAAGGACTCTTGGTTCTTTGTGATTGTTTCTAGAGTATTTCGACTATTTTGGTCTATCTTATCTTCTAGCTCTTTCTGTAGTTTCAACATATTCTCTTCGATTTGTGTAATTCTGGCTTCCATCTCTTCTTCTTCAAACGAGTGTTATGTGGATGGGGTGTGTCCAACGCTTGAGGCGGTGTATCCAGTATTTTCTCCTTTTGATGAGACATGTATATGTTAGTTAATGTGAATGCAAAGAAAAATGACAAAATGCAACATATGTCTAGATGCATAATGCATGCAATGTTCGAGGCATTGATCCAAAAAATGTGTCTGTTACTAGAAATAATCCTTATTGGGGACAAAAGTGTTTTATCTTTTAAGAGACAAAAATATTCTGACAGCTTCTAACATATTGACTAGTCTTCTGCCTTCATCCGTCATCAGTTGAATAACCTGTCGAACCGCTCTGGCTTCTCTGGATGAACAGTGCAAATGACGAGTTTGTTTGCCTAAAAAAAAGTTAAAGGACTGCACCTCCGGCATTTATCTTTCGTTGAGCTTGTTCCCAACGAATACGTCATTGGAGCCCTTAATGATAGGAACTATGTTAAGTCCATTTGTCTGTTTCTTGAATTCGTCAGTAATGGTCTCCCATTTCAGTTATCATTTTGCCATTGTCGTCTTTGAAGTGACTCCTAAGATCAGTGGTCTTCATCTTGCCCCTGTAACTTCTGTCAGTCAGTTCTTCAAGATAGACTTTCATTGTGCTTGATGTAGACCCGGTTCATTGAGTCATTTATAATGCAGTATAGTGATATACTCTTCAATCGCGGGCACCACGTCTTCTGGATTAAATGTGACACATAGTCTCCTTGTAGACTGTCCTCTGCATTTTATCTCTTGTATTACAACCCCTTTGTCCATTAATGCAGATTATTCATGTTTAGCAAACACGTTTTAGTGGATCAACACCTCTTTTAAATGATGCAAGGGATGAAAATAAAGTGAAAGAGAAAAAAAAAAGTTAGTGAGGTAAAAATAATCATGAAAAAAAAGTCCTACCCCACATGATATCTACCCGAACATGCTTAATATTCCTACTCGGACATGATTTCTATCCCGTATGCTAATTTCAAACAATCCTAACCGCATAGTTGTCTAGTTCGCATGCTTTGAACATAAATAATGCAGGAAACGAAACAGCCTAGGGTTTGGAATGAGGTTTTGGGGTGGGCTCTAATTCCCTGTACTCTCCCGGTTTAGGTTCTAAAAAGGTACTCGAGTTCTCCTTGCCGGTGCCCCCTTGGGCTTGCCAGACCCTTAGTCCTAAGCCTATTACAAGCTTATATGGACTAAGTTAAACTCGAGAGGAAACATTCCCTTATGCCATACGGAGAATAAATTCACACGAAGGCATAAGGTATATGAATCCCGAAGGTACTTGCTAGGCCCATACGGTGAATAAATTCACACGAACGGCGTCGCTTTCGCCCCCACTTAAAAGGGTTCGGAGCTCGGGTATAGAGCCTGAGATAGAAACTTTTCAAAAATCTGAAATCATTGAAAAAATGTTAGTACAACTATTATTTGAAAAATAATCAAAGGTAAATCGGAACCGAACCGCATAAATTCTGGCCTGACTCACTTACCTGTCCCCAGCGGAGTCGCCAAGCTGTCGCAACCGTCTTTCGGTTGGGCCTCGGAATTGGGCTTCGACGTGAAAAATGGATTGGGAGTCGCCACCGACCATTTTAAAATGAATTTAGGTGGGTCAGACACCATCTTACCTGATCTGCGTTGTACCAAAACGTGTCGAGTTCGGGAGTCGGTTACGGTCAAGGAAGGATTAGCACCCTTGAACCGCCCTTTCGGTACCAATTAATTGCCGATTGTCTTTGATTGCGAAAATTAAAATTTAAATTTAAATTTAAAATATTCGATTCGAATTACTTACCTGATTGGTTAGAATTACTACTGAAAAAAAGTCAAAAATATTTGATTCAAACATACTCAATTTCAACATCATGCATCAAAATTATTATTCGAATTCTTAATTAAGGCCAAAAGAGAGATATTATTGAATCATCAAATTATTTCCCTATAGTCCAACTACGAATAAGAATAATTAATGTGAGTGTCTAGGTGTCAAAATTAAAGTCAATTAAAACCAATTAATAATAATGTGAGTTTAAAACTAATTATCGAAACTGACAAAGCAATTAATCAATTAACAAAACGTTCCAAAAATTCTGATCTAATTATTAATAACTTATTAACAAACATGGAAACTAATCACGTTAGTCCACCCCCATTAAAACAATTAACGTCTGAATTAACCAAATTAATACCATAATTAAAACCTCCATCAAAACATGGAGCTTAATGGCAATCAATGGTCACGTTTTCTTCATGCAAGTAATTCAGGGAATACAAAAAGCACCAAATCATGAATTCAAAGAAAATTAAAATTAATTAAACTAATTATGGAAGTTAAAGCCTGCGTATTATACAAAGAAGAAGTCACGTTTGTTATCAATTAATTAACCAAATCAAATTACGATTATTGGTAAAATTAAACTAATTAAACTTCGGCTAATGTTTTAATTACCAATTAATACCATAAAAATTAAAATCAAGAAAATAAGATCAATCATGCTAGCCAAGAAGAGATGGAAATCACGTTTTAAACAAATGAACCAGGGAATGCAAAGCCATAAATTATGATTTTCTTGTCTTGTTTAATGAAGATAATGCAGATTTTAATTATTTCAATGCAAAAAAAAAGCCAATACAGAATTTGATCATCCTACTCAAGGAAAGAAATTAAGCCACGCTCGTTACAAGCACTTTCACCGAATTTGAAAGCATTCAACCATCAACCATGCAAACTCCAAAATTGTGTTGATACAATGAAAACAATTTCGGTTCTATTACCTTCTTCCAGTTAAAAAAAATTTGCTGTTGAATGTTGGTTCGCCCGAGATTTGAATATTTACTTGCCGGCTTGATGCTTTGGCATTCTACTTCCCATGATTCATGGAGCTTTTCATTTTCTCTTTTCGCAGGTTTTTCTTCTCCAAGAATTTTCCTCCCCTTTACAAGGTGTGAAGATGGGTTTAAATAGGGATATATGAGAGATGATGGTGAGAGTTCAAATTTTATGGGACTCTTGGGGAAGTTGAGTTGTAGTGGGATATTGGATTTCATGGGATAAGGTTGTTGTTAGTTTAAAGGATGTGGTGGTGGAAGAGTCCTCCTAGGAGATGAACTCTAGTTAATTTTCTTTTTATGTCTATTTTTTTGGAGGAAAAAAATAATAAGAAAATGAGTGTCTACAGGGTGAAAGGGATATATTTTTCGGATCGGATTCAGATCAGGCGAAGAATTTAAAATTTTGAGGTGTAATCGAGTGGAATGAAAATTCGACCCGACCTGACCCGACCCATATCTATCCCTATTTGTATCACTTCATATTATTACATAAGCACAAATGTATTTATATGACGGTTAATATATTTTAATATTTTTATTAGCAAGAGACGTGATTAGTATATATTGATAATTTAATGAATTTGAACTGTAAATTTTTTTTAGGACATTCAAAACGAGAGTTATAACTTAAAAATGAAATTTAAATATTACAAAAATTAAAGATGAATTTATATAAATTAATATTTTAAAAACAATACTAATAATAATATTTTGCACTTAGTTTTCGTATTCAACGAAAAAGAAATTAGTTTTGTTGTTAAACCGGTGCGCATTTGCCAAATCCAACCGTGAAAAGGAGTTTGCTTGCTTCCATTGAAGGAAGATAATTTAGTCAAATTAATAAATAAAAGCTACAAATGAATAAAATAAAATTAGGCTTTGTATTCCCAGCAGAGATAAGGAAGAAACAGAAGAGAGAGAGAGAGAGAGAGCTCTGCTACTGCCATCGTCGTTGGTTTACTTCCCGCAAAAGTTTCTCTGTGATTTTCCCTTTAGAAAAAGAAGCCAAACAAGGCCAAATTTTAAAAAATAAAAATAAAAAATTTATATCGTAAGGGTTTCGTGGAGAGAACCTTTGTTTTCAACCCTAAAGATTCACACAACCCCTTCTCTTCACGTAATCGCTTTTGATTTTGTTTGCTCGCGGATTCCGGGTTTTTCTTCTTCTTCCCCTTCTCCTTATTCTCTCCTATTCCAAGCTTGTTTTTTCTGGTATATTCTTTTGGGTTGGAGGGTTAAATTGTGTTTTCTTGTTTGCCAAGCAAAAAAGGGATATTTGGGGGTTATCTGAAGAGTTCGGGTTGCCTTTTTGGGCAAATTGATTTATTATATTCGGTGGTTGGCTGACGAGAATCAGGGTTTTTGTGGCATTTTAATTGGTGGATCTGTTGAAAATTCGGTATTTTCAGAGGGATTTTATGGTGGCTCGGTTTCGATTTAGGGTTTCTAGGAAGGATTCCAAGTTAACTTTGGGAACTTTATTGGTTTATCATATCCAGGAAACCTTCGCTGCTTCACTCGTGTATGTTTGGTGAAAATTTAGGATTTTATCATTTAGGGCTGAGGTTGTGGTAAATTACCCCCATTTCTGTGCGGGTTAGTTTGCCAAAACATTTAATTTTTGGTGGTCTGTTTTGGGTTTGCATTGTGGTCTTTTGGGAGCTGAAGAAAAGATGACTTCAAGTATCACAAACGATCTGATTCCTGAAGGTAAGCTCTTGGTTCATATAGCTGAGAGCGGGCATTCATTTGAGCTCGATTGCAATGAGACAGCTTTGGTGGAAGCGGTTATGCAATCCATCGAACTTGTTTCCGGGATTCATTTCAACGATCAGCTTGTTCTATGTGCAGATTTGAAACTCGAGCCGCAAAGACCACTTTCTGCATATAAGCTTCCTTCCAGCGACCGGGAAGTCTTCGTATTTAACAAGTCAAGGTTGCAAACTAATTCCCCACCACCACCACCCGAGGTCATCGATATAGTTGAAGTTTCTGAACCCCGGCCGCCGTCTTCTTGTAGTGATCCCCATCCTTTGGATGATGCTCTTGACCCTGCTTTGAAGGCTTTACCTTCTTATGAGAGGCAATTTAGGTATCATTATCACAGAGGACATGCACTATATAGTCGAACACTGGCAAAGTTTGATCATTGTGAAAGGCTGTTGAGGGAGCAGAAGGTTCAGGAGAGGGCATTGGATGTTGCAAGGGGTAATTTAGATCAATATTATAGGATGATTCAGCAAAATTGTTCGGAATTTATGAAGCGGTATAAGCAACAACATCGATATCATGCTGATTTGTTGGCAAACTTTGATAAGGATATGCAGAAGTTGAGATCCACCAAGCTTCACCCTACATTACAGACTGCTACTAGGAAATGCTTATCCGATTTTGTGAAGGAAGATAACTTAAGGAAGTCAGCAGAAAACTGTAACAGCTCCCACTGGCAGTTTGAGAACAAAGTTGTGCAACTCAATCAGATGTTTGGTGAGGTGAAGCGCAAGGTAGAGGAGTTGTTCACTTCAAGGGCTTCCATGCCTATTAAGAATTTAGAACTAACTATCAAAGAGCATCAGCGGTACCTGAATGAACAGAAGAGCATTATGCAGTCTTTAAGGTTTGCTATTTTGGTTTATACATTTGTTGTTTTCCTCCTAGGACCCTAGTTATTTGAAATCAGCCTATTTATCATGTTATTGTGATCCTGTGTCGTGATTGTTTATGCTGATGTTGTCACTTCAATGTTTTTTTTATAGAAATTAGGCCTCATTAAAAAACCCCTTTTGCACCCTCCATGTTATACAAGTAACATGAAGGACAAATAAGGAGGAAAAGAGTACCTAGAACTTTTAATTTTTTTTCCTTCTTATATTGGATAGTTGTTATCGCAGGGATCGATTTAATATTTTGAGCGTTCAGCATGGAAAATCATTACACTTGTTATTCTTATGATCTTTGTTTTTCATGACTCACCAGAAATGTTTATAATGGATGTTGAGGCACACAATTTAGGTTAAATTTCTGGTTTGCATGTTGTCCTGGAAAATAAGCAGGGATTAGTATTCCAGACTGTGAAAGAACTCAGCTGATGTGTTTCTTGTTAAATTGTTATTTAGGCACAAACCCTTGTTTGGGAATCCAAAATGGAGATGTGAGCTAAAAGGCTAAAACAATAATGACTTTGAAGGCAATACTTTACTGATTGATGACGATAGGCAGAACTTGTATTAGTATATAAGGTTAATGATAGCCTTTTGTCTAGTCTTATGTGGCTTGGTGATTTGGAGGAGATTTACTAATGGGATTCCTCATGTCCATATGGCTATGAATTGTTTGAGATCAGTTATGGGATTCCTCATGATATATATATACAATAGTGTCAAAGGAAGGAAATATTAAAACAGAAGCATGGGGGGTTTTAATGTTATAATAGTCTAATCTGGTCATAAAAGTATTATGAACCCTTCATAACGTTTAAAAGTGCATTTGGAAAACGGTGAAGTGAAAAATATTTCTTCTAACGCTAGCTGACACTTATATAGAATATTTTGAGATTGAGAAACTGAACTTTATTTCTGAGACAATTTAAGAGCCCCCATTTCCTTTCTATTCTACTTTCTAAGATCCAATTGGATCTCAACTTTTTTAAGCATAAGTTTTTTTGTTTGCTATTCTCTTTTTCAACTGCTTTTTGTTTACAGTTCTTTTGTGATGCAATGATTTTCTCTAATAATTATCTTTGTAAAGTTTCATTATGTTTGAAATTGATGACTTTGCATTTCGATTATTGCAGCAAAGATGTCAATACAGTGAAGAAACTTGTAGATGATTGTCTGTCCTCTCAATTATCTTCCTCCCTTCGTCCTCATGATGCAGTTTCAGCCCTGGGTCCTATGTATGATGTCCATGACAAAAATCATCTGCCAAGGATGTTGGCTTGTGAACATGCAATATCAAAGCTGCTCGACTTTTGCAAGGATAAGAAGAATGAAATGAACTTGTTTGTTCACACGTATATGCAAAAGACTACATATGTTACATACCACATCAAGGACGTCAAACTGCAGTTTCCTGTTTTCAAAGAGGCAATGGTGCGCCAGGAGGATCTATTTATGGACCTTAAGTTAATCCGTGGAATTGGTTCTGCATATAGAGCATGTCTTGCTGAAATAATAAGAAGAAAGGCATCTATGAAGCTTTACATGGGCATGGCTGGTCAGCTGGCTGAAAGGCTTGCAACAAAGAGAGAAGCTGAGGTCAGGAGACGGGAGGAATTTCTGAAAGCACATGGTTTGTACATACCCAAGGATGTATTGGCTTCCATGGGGTTATATGATACCCCTAACCAGTGTGATGTCAATATAGCTCCTTTTGACAATGCATTGCTCGATATTGATATTCCTGACCTGGACCATTATGCTCCCGAGTATTTAGTAGGACTGCCTAGCAAATCTGCTAGCTTAAGAGGTTCAAGTTCCTTGTCGAATGAGAGTTCTCATTCTGGTGATACTGAAGAGATCGGTGTAGATACTCTGGGAAAAGATGATCCCATGACTTCCTTGAGGGATCTGAATTGGTTGAGATTGCCGGAACTAGCAAGATGGAAGTTGAGAATGCAAAACTAAAAGCTGAACTTGCCACTGCAATTGCCCTGATTTGTTCTCTGGGTCCTGAATTTGAATATGAATCACTTGATGATAGTAAAGTCAATACTTTATTGAAAAATTCTGCGGAAAAGACTGCTGAAGCCTTGCATTTAAAAGATGAGTACGAAAAACATCTCCAACAAATGCTTAAGGAAAAACAAATGCAGTGTGTTTCATTGAAAAGCGCATTCAGGAACTTGAGCAGAGATTGTCTGATCGGTATTCACAGGGGCCAAAGCTTTCTATAACTAATAATGCCACCGACTTTGGCCTTAAGGGTCAAAGGAATGATTGCAAGCCCGAAATCTCAGGTTGTGGGGTGAATGTGCCTCGTGTAACTACATCTGAGCCTATGGATGAGGTTTCTTGCATTTCGAATTCTTTGGATGCAAAGCTTGGACAGTCAGGAAGACAGACGAGGAAAGGTCGAGAAGGGGTTGACGAAAATATGATGGAGTCATCTGGAATGCTCAACCCTCATTTGGATTCATCGATGCAAGAGCCACAACAAGAAGATCTGCAAGTTGGAGTGAAAGATGGAAAAGATAGGATGGTGGGACAGTCTGGCATGTCTCTCACTAACAGTTCTACTGCTGAAAGCATGCCTGAGCCTCTGAATGCTTTGCCTTGTGAGACAGCAGCTGAGCTAGGTTTAGACTCAAAAGTTGGTGGGGATCTTGTGTTGGAGTTACAAAGTGCTCTTGCAGATAAGTTGAACCAATTAAGTGAAACTGAAGCAAAGTTTAAGGATGCTTTGAATGAGATGTCCATGCTTAGGAGTGAGATGGAAACAAATCGTAAACTTCTTGATGAATCTCAGGTAGTAGCAGCAAATTCCTTCCCTCTATTTTCATCTTTTAAAGCAGTCATGTTAACTTTAATATGGATATTTCTAGAATTCCCCTCACATGTTATGAACTACGTTATTTGAATTCATATACCTTTCTTAGTGCACCAAGTTACCTTGAACATTATGTGAAAGTGGGACAAAAATTGATACCACTTTCTGGGTTATCTATCTCCAATTGGCATTATAACATGCATGTGGAAGTCGAATGCATCATGTTGCCTATTATTTACTTCAGTACCTTTTACTTCATTTTTTCTTAGTCTAGGGTGTCCTACCATGTATACATGCTGGGCTAGATGTACAAGTAAATTGTTTTTGTAATTGTACTGGCCTAGTGGCACCCACAATTTGGGTGAAAGGAGAGGCAGAACTGGATCTGGATCATTCTAGACAAAACAATGTTTCAGGTGTAAACATAAATTGTTAAAAGCAAGAGAAACCCAATAAATTGTTGGTTGGACTAGGTGGCAAAGTTGGATGACTGACGAAGAGGTTACTGGTGAACTCAAGGATCCTTCATATATTATTTTATTTGGAATATAGTTTTCACTAATGAAATTTGATTGGAGGGGATGTAGAAGGAAAGTCTAACCTGTGTTTTTGTCATTATGGTGTAAATTCAGCTATTTGGTCAAACTTCTTTGCTATATTCTAATTTTCCCTCCCCGGTTTCAGATGAACTGTGCTCACTTGGAGAATTGTTTGCATGAAGCAAGAGAGGAAGCCCAAAGCCATCGTTGTGCTTCTGATCGGAGGGCCTCAGAATATAGTGCCCTCCGTGCATCGGCTGTTAAGATGCGTGGTCTTTTTGAAAGGCTACGGAACTGTGTCTACACTCCTGGTGGGATGGCCGGCTTTGCTGATTCTTTGCGTACTTTGTCTCTGTCTTTAGCCAAGTAAGTTATAGTGCTTTTGAGGTTTGCACAGTAGTTATATTCTATCCAGTTTCCTTTATCCACTGATTGGCCATTTTTAGGGGCAAAAGAGTGGCAGGGTCAGGGCTGGAATAAAAGGAACATAATTTTGTTCTCAATTTTATAAATTAAGTAAGAGAGCTTAAAATTTTATACTTTTGTTCAAACTCATTGCTATTATCATTTTCCTGGGGAAATATAGAAACATCTGCTTTCTATTTCCTTTGGAGTTTAAAGGGTGATACATAAACATAATTATCTTCTTCTCTTCCTTTTATTTTTCTTCTTTCTCCTTGTTTTACTTTATTTTGTTTTAAACTTCTTTGATTGGAAGTATAATGACAATTGTCATCTGTGCTATTAAATTTTCAGCTCCCTTAATGATGGTGAAGATGATGGCTCTGCTGAGTTCCGCAAATGTATCCGGGTCCTTGCTGAAAAAGTTGGTTTCTTGTCTAAGCATCGTGAAGAGCTGCATGAGAAGTACACTAATGTTGAAGGTGTAAATGAACAGCTTAGGAAGGAATTGGAAGAGAAAAATGAGCTGGTTAAAACTCTGTTCACTAAGCATCAACTTGAGAAGCAGGTAACAGGGTCACTGTTCTCAACTTATCAAACAATGGGTGAATGTGACTTGTTTAATATATATATATATGCTTAAACCATGAAAAGCAACTTCTATAGGCATTTGTTCCTGCAGAGTTGTTAACCATGTATTATGTCTAGCAAGCTGATGTAGAATAAATAGTTTGCCCGTCTGTGTTTATGTAATTTATGTTTATTTCTTTATCTGTTTATCTGACTGGTTCGAAATTCTTGCTTCAGGCAAACAAGGAAAAGATATCTTTTAGCCGCTTGCAAGTCCATGAGATTGCTGCATTTATTCTAAATTCATCCGGGCATTACGAGGCCATAACCCGAAACTGCTCCAACTACTACTTGTCTGCTGAATCGGTGGCCTTGTTTACTGATCATCTCCCAAGCCAGCCAAGCTACATTGTCGGGCAGATTGTGCACATTGAGCGTCAGACGGTGAAGCCTTCATCAAGTGGACCTGATCGTGGCAGGGCAGATCCTGCGGATCAACTAACTTCTAACACAGGGACAGAGAGGTTAACCCTGAATTCAGGATCATCAAGTATGAACCCCTATGGTCTCCCAACCGGATGTGAATACTTCGTAGTGACAGTAGCCATGTTACCCGATACCGCCATTCATTCACCACCTCCTTCCTGATCCCTGCCCTTAAAGCGCAGATTCCGACATGATGGAAGAACCCAAAATGTACATACATTATAAAATATTTCAGAATATAAGCGCCATCAGGGTGGAAGTTGAACTAGATTTTCTTATTGTACAGCCAACGTTAATCTCTCCTTTGTTCATAAAGCTACTCTTTCCAGGAATGTCAAAGCAAAAAAAAAAAAAAAAAGTGGGAAAAAACTCTAAATATTTCCGAACATTTGCCCTTTATGTTTAACCAAGTCTCTCATGTCGTTGATCTCTAAAATGTTGTTTAGAACCCAAAGACTGTTTTATTGCAAATCTCAAACAAAGAAGATATGGAGAGAAAAAATGAAATCATATCGAGTTATTATGGATCATTCAAAATTACGGCCGCTATAGAAATTGTTTTACATGTCGATGACTTGTATGCTAAAGTGAGTAATTTCAGGTAGCTTCTGGCCAACCACAACTACGTTTGACAGTTTTTTAATCCCAACATCAAAGAGAAGATGAGCTAATAAAACATTTCAAACGACTTAATGCTTTCCTTTCCAACCATATACCACCAGCAATCAACAACCTGAGAGACCAGGTTCCCTGCTTCCAGGCTACATAAAACCCCCCACATGACTTGTTTTCCTCGCTCAAACTCTCAAACCATTAGACGGTCGGACAGACAGAACAAGCTTTCATTTTCTGTGCAGGGTTCCAAAGCTCCAGAAATGGCCTCTACCAATTGTTCTTTTTTAGCCATTATCATGGCTTTGTCGTTGTCAAATATCATTGTCGGGGTTGCAGCTCGTCGTCTCCTCCAGATGCCACCGACATTGCCTGGTGTAGTGCTGCCACCCCTGCCGTCTATCCCCAACCTCCCACAACCGACATTTCCGACAATGCAGCCATCGTTACCCAATCCGAGAGCTCTTCCTCCACTTCCTAGCATGCCGACATTGCCGACAACACAGCCATCATTACCCAAGCCTGGAGCTCTACCTCCACTTCCAAGCATGCCGACATTGCCTACCCTACCAAAACTAGCAATGCCACCGATCCCCACTATACCAACTACCCTCCCATTCTTCTCCCCACCTCCTTCAAAAACTAGCCCTTGATGATGCTCAGTCATACTATGTGTCTTTGCTTTGTCGCGGTCGTGTTCCTCTAAACATTAATCTCGTATCACCGAGGGATTCATAGAGCGTTTTTAGCCATTTGTTTCATTCCGATTCCATTACGTAAAGGGTTTTATTTGTTTGGGTTTGACGAGGTTGCTGTATTTCTAGTGTGTTGTTATTGTATCAGTATGATCACAAATCACTTTGATTTTAATGTATCAAATACTACAATAACAATATATCGATAATTTCCACTTGGATCTATTTTATCTTTGCATAGGCCCATTGGACCATTCATAACCCCTGCTTACCGTATGCCACATATCAAGTAGTCTAAGACACTCGAGTAGAACTGATTGATTGAAGTTTCTGAACTCAAAATTAATGGAACCAACTTCAGTATGGAGCAGGTTGATCTCAGGACTGATTCAAGTGGTTATTTATTAAAATTTGTAATAATTACACATACACGGGCCAAAGGAAAACGAACCGTTCCGTTTTGATAACCCCAAATCATTAGATGTTCTATTTCTGCAAAAGGAAAACCCTGCAGAATTGCCTAATGGAATTCAAACCCTCGACTGATCATGGCTTAAAGTTGAGTCTCTTACCATCGTGTTCGTTTCTGCATATCAAGACCTTGTCAAGATGGCCATAGATTCCCATTCCAAGCTAAATATGACATCCTGCATGGAATTATTGAATTTTAACTGTTGTAAGGAACTCACTGTTTATACTTCAGGAGTAAAAAATTAGTGAGATTGCTATGTACCGAGGGGTTCTGCTTATCAATGTCAAAGCTGTTAATTGCACAGGGCTCGGCTAGCAGCTCCAAGGGTTCTTCACCTATGCAGTTGGTATATTATTATATACGTCGGTTATGAGATCTTTTGATGCAAGTCTTAACCTAAACCATTGTTCTGCCCAAAGTACATATATCACATTTCAATAATAGTTTTTGCTTAAAGAACTGCTTACCTTGTCCAATAACCGCGAGGATCCCATCTTCCGAGCAGATCATAATAGGTAGAATCCGTGCGGAAGAGATGTTGCTGATGTTGGAAGACCTTGTGTAGCGATCATACTGAACTTCCCAAACTTCACTTTCAGATAACAAAGAAATGGGAGCCTCACCTGTCCCAGCACCCGAAAGGACAATAGGCTGTTGTAATAAACACGAATTTCAATTCAACAAAACACAAAATCTTAAAGCTTTTTCCCAACATTGTTTTAATGGTGGAAAACTGATCTGATTTAGATCTCTGGTGAAGAAAAGGTTATAATTAGGTAATACACAAAGTCACAGAATGAATCATCAAGAGCATCTCGGGACATCGTTACATTAAGTTTACCCTTATTATAATTATCCAGAGATGGGCAGCAAAACCGAAACAAAATATGACCAAATTGTTTTTCACTTTCTGGGTCTCTGAAAATCTGACATTTCCTCAGACATTCTGACTCATCCTGTTGTCTATTATGATAGTCTACTTCTCGGGCTTTGCTTTGATATTGCCACTTAACATCCCATCACCGTACACGTGGCTATTCATCTTGATTAACAATAACACATCTCCCTCCCCCACCTATATCAATCGGGCAAAAAATAATTTTCAAAATAGGTAAATATTACGTGACAGGCGTCGTGAACATAATGCGTCTTTATTATTGTTTATTAAATTAAAACGTTAAGACTTTCAAAATAAAAAGATGAGAGACAATGTAGTTGTTGCATCTTTACGTAAACACATGATATTCTCGACCCGAAAAAAATTCTCAAACCCGAACCCGACCTGATATTATTCAACTCGACCTAAATTTGATCGGATTTTAGGTTTCCGGTCGAGTTCGGGTCATACTACCATCCCTAATCATAGATACGTGAAGTTGGGGTGCACTTTTTTCTTTCTTTCTTTCTATTTAAACTTGTTCAAACCTTCGTAGAGCCGAACGGCTAAACAACCCTGCTGGTAGGGCATTGGTCCCAGAAAGGAGGGATCCGAGAGTAGGAGTGAGCGTTCGATTAAGTTAAGTCGAGTAAAAAAATTTCGTGTTGATGAGTCTTATTGTATAAATCGAAGTTGACTTGAAATTTTTTCGAGTCGAGTCTAGTCGATTTTTTGAGTTTTTGTTTAATTTTAATTGTAAATATTTTTAATATTAATGGCTTTCTATAACCATATATACAATACAAATATATTTCTTCGTATTTTTTCATATATGATATACACATATCATATAAAGTCGAAGAATTAGACTCAAACTTTAAAATAAATCCACTAATTACTGAAAATTTTGAGTTATTCAAGTTGTATTTTACAACTCTATTTGAACTTGAAATTTTGTTGAGTCGAGTCGAGTCGAGTCGAGTTTATGAAATTATACCTTGAAGTCAATTCGAATCGAGTCAAAAAAAATAATTTTTCTCGAGGCTGATTTTTACTCACCCGAATGGGCTAGTCCCACAATAAAAAAGTAGATGTAAGTAGGCATTGTTGACCGGAGGGTTGGGGTCCCAAAGACAGAGACCGGAGTGGATGTAGGTTCATGTGGGTTTAGCCACTTACACTCCCTAGAACCCCTAAAAACTGATATCACTTTCTAAGCCGATAAGCCATAACCACTGTTGGGTGGTGGGGAGTAGGGTTGGCCGTCTCCATAAATCTCAACTCGGCTTTGCTGTTGCTTTGATCATTACAGTCGGAATGAAAACCCAAATAAAAAATTGGGTAAACTATACATTATCTAAATTATCAGTGTTGTATTTAATTTTTTTTATTTTTAAAACTATTTTTAGGGTTCAATTTTCGTTCCATTTTAATACTTCACGTTAAAAATTTAATGTACGGCTGGCGACATGTAGTTTCGGTGGACGGACGTTCAATCCAAACAGTGAACTATGAGAGAATGATGAGTCGATCAACATAATCTAGTTTCAAGCCTATCAAACGGTTAACAACAAAGATCATAAGATAAAAAAAACTGAATAGTCCATCGTTGATTTAGAGAGATTGAAGCGTTTTACGGTGAAACGAAAGTCGAAATCACCTTCAAGGGTAAAAAAAGTACAGACTGGAAAGTTTGAGCTTCATCGACTGATGGATAAAACGGTCAATGATTGTAGATGTGACGACCGACGAACTCGTTCGTTAACGACGAGTACTAAAATAAAACAAAAATTAAATATTATGTATTATTTAAAAAAATGAAATTTTAGATATTAAAACATACCAAAATTAAGGGTAATGATCTATAACATTATCAGTCCATTAAGTTTAAGTATCTCTGTCATTAACCCTAAATGAATATGTGACATAATTGAATGACTAAAATCGAACAGGAGTTAACGGTTACGGAATTAAAATCAAACGGATCGATAATGTTAAGGACTAAAATTGTACAGATTGATAACATTAGGGACCATGTATCTTAATTTTTAAATCGAACCAAAGTTTTTCGGACTGAAAATAAAGAACACTATTCACATAATTTACCTTTTTAAAGTTTATTAAGAAAAAATAAGATTATATTTAAGAGGTATGTTTATAACACAAAATATGGGGGGTAAGGAAGGGATTTTGGGGAATGATAGAGGGCAGGCAAGGAAACAACAAAAGGGCAAAGGTTGCTTTCGCAAATCTAGCTAATCTGGGGCAAGTAAAGTGAAGCTTTGGGGTTGAAGCAAGCAGCTGATGCTGAGTTGTAGTGAACGCAAAGCCATCTTCTTTATTTTGCCTACTTGGCCTCATTATGTTTTGAGTGTACATATACATTTATGCAATCAACCTCATTTCTTCTTCCTCTTCCTTAAAAACGCTGTCTTTCTTCTTGTTCGCCCTTTTCTTTCTAAGTTAGGACAACGAAACCCCGTCCGAGGAAAGCAGAAGAAAATAGCAAAACGTATAGACAACAACCTCATGTGTTTTATTTTATGTTTTTTACGTCTTCTTTTTCATTTTTGAACTGTCCGGCTAGTTTCTTTTGCTGCTTTTTCTTTTCACTGTGTTTTCTTTTGTGTTATAACGGTGATATAGGCTTGTGGTGGTGAGGGGGCGGAAGCTCTCTTCAAGACCGGCGGAATATGGTGAAAATTGAAGCAAGATTGAGCTTTTCCGTGGAAATTTATGTGAAGCAAATGGGTTCCGGATGCTCATATGAAGAAGCAGGGGGAAACTATAAATGGGACATCGTTTTCTTCAAACTCCCATCTTTGCAGCGACTTCTGTTCTTCTTCTTCTTCTTCAGCCTCCGCTGATGGGAGATGGTGGGTGTGGCGGCGGAGGCGGTGATATTGGCGGGATCGGCTCAATCTCTTACATTGTTCATTTATGAATACACTATAAAAATTTTGTTGCCCTTTTTTACTGCTTAGGGCTTACATTGTTGCTCCATGATGTTGGTAAAAAGGAATGGGTATGTTGCTTCTCTCTTTTATGATATTTTCCACACTATTCTTTTGGCTTTAGTTAGTGTTTGTGCTTTGGTTCATGCAAAATAAAAATCATTACAAGGGAGGTTAAAAATGAAGGAGTAAATAAGTAATTATGAGGTAATTTTTTGGAGGTCCCATTCAACAATGAGAACTTCAATTTTTGGTTGTAATTTATTGTGCACCTCCTGGGGAAATGTGTTGGTATTTATTTATTACTGTCTTGCACCCATTTCTGCAATGAATTTGTAATTTTCTCCTGCATTTACTCTATAGTGAGCACTCTAATGCTCAATGGAATTGCTGGCCTAGAGGACACCTAGACTTGGCTGTTCAATGGAAGTAGATTCTAAAGTTTAGGCGGTACATTTCAAAAATAGGTTTGATAATTTTAAGAAACAGGAGAAAAAAACAGGGGGAGAGACAAGAGAGCTGAAGTTATGAGTGGCGATGACGATGATGGATGGGGTTTGGGATTCATGCAAGTGTCCTATCATCCTACACAGATCTGCAAATGTTGGGGTTTGCTTCCTTTTTCGTTTTTTGGTATGCACGTGAATCTGGGCTGTGTCTTTTTTGCTCATGTTTAGGTTAGATTAGGCTTGTTTTATCTCATTATTTAAAGCATCTATTATTTGATATTCGACTCAAAAATTTTAAAATTTATCATGTAACTCAAAAATATAATACGTTAGGAGTTTGTTTTTTAAAAAAATTATTGATAATATTAACATTTGCGTTGATATTTTAAAAATATATAATATAAGATTTTTATGTATTTAGGGTTTATCTTCGAGTTTGAGGTTTAATTCATAGTTTTAAGTTTGAGTCGATCTTGAAAATTTTAGACTCACGGATTTTCAAGTTGAGTCGAGTTCCATTTTTTAATTTTTGAGTCGAGTTAAACTCAACAATACTCGAGTTTCACTCAACTCGTTTACGCCCTAGATGTGATTAAATCATAATGTTTACAATTATGGAGATTTATTAATTTGTCTGTGTGAGATGGGTTCATGTTTTTTTTTAAAGTTTCAACATCCAAGCATATATTTAGTTTTTCTTCCTACTCGTGTACATATTTCGTGCTCATTTACGTTTTTGGATAATACTTCTTTCCATTTTTATGTACTCCATGCATAATGCTTAATATAACATAATTCTTTCTTTAATTTCAGTCAAATAAATAGTTAAAATTATAAAAACAAATAAATTTGACTCAGCACTGAGTCAGGTGGCTGTCCAAGTCAAAAAAACAGAGTGTGGCACATGTCAGCAAATTTATGATCTTGTCTTATGGGGGTTAGCTGAAGACAGATTTTTAGCAAAGAAATGATTCAATTTCCAAACAGTGATTCGGTGAGTCAAATTTTGCATGCGGAATGGTGATGCAAACAAACCCAGTACTGAGCGGGCCACTTGGTTGTAGGTAAAATGTTGTCTTTGTTTGTTTGTTAGCCTGAACCAGCCGTGCTGTCTTATTTATTTCTCTCGACCACTTCTGCTTGATGTGGTCATGTTTTCCATTACAGCTCGGTTACTGTGTTTACAAGTTTTGTTTATGAAGCCGGCCAAATTTGGAAGCCTAAACCTACTGCTGGGTAGGTGGAACGCAAGCATTTAAGAGATGAGTGGTAATTAATGAAGAGGGACCCCTCGTGTACCTTTTGAACCGGTGGGATGGGATGAAGATCTATATGCTGTTTCTTCTTCATTCAATCGGCGTCGTCACCAATGGTACTTTCGGGACCTTAAGATATAAATTACCCCTGCCGTCTGTAGATTAAAGACGGTTGGATTGAATAGATTATTCGGATAATTCTACCTTACGACAGTCTAATTTAAAGTTAACCATACGTGTTGTAAGTTTTTCTCCGTATTCATATCAACCCTTTTTAACATTTAAGATTCATTTAAATCAGACATTATATTCGTGATTAATGTTTAAGATATTGACAGATTGAAAAATGTGTATTGCCGACAAGAATAGAAACACAAGACATTTGATTCTCGTATTCATGCTCGTATCTTTCACCTCTTTTAAACATGATATTCTCTCTCAATTTTATATCGTCTTCATCATAGGTGTCATCATTATGGTTGTTCACCATGTTTATCTCACTCAATAAGATGTCATGAAATCGAATAATTAAAAGATTGTTTTGATATTACGAATCATTACTCTTTTCTCAAAAGACATATCAAAAAGGACGTATAGTGTCAACATTTATAAATTTCATTATCTTTTTCTCAAAAGACATACTAGATAGAATGTATAGTGTCAACAAGTCGAGCTAGAGTATTGATGAGTTCCACTCGATTCAAAAATTTTAAAACAAAACTTGACTCAACTCAAACTCATGAACCTAAAATTTTCAAACTCGGCTCGAACTTAAAACCATGAATTGAAGCTTGTAAAAGCTCAAAATGAAAAAAAAAATCTTAAATCGATTGAGGCTTCAAACTCGAACGTGAACCTTAAATACATAAAAACTTTATACTATATTTTTAAAAAAATCAACACATAAATGTTAATGTTTTTGAGTTGCACACGAGTTTTTTTGAGTTGAGTATAAAATAGTTTGTTTCAAATCCATTCGAGTCGAGTATTTATCGAGTTTTGACTAAATCGATCTCGAATAGCTTACGATCTATCTCATCTAATTTAGAGCCCTATTTGTACATAAGATGAACAAAGTGTCTCAACAAATTTCAAACAGTGTATAAACCAAATTTAAATCTATTGCAGTCTAACAAAATTTTCAATTCATCGACAACAAAAGAAATTCAACAAAATAACCCTTAAATAGAAGAAATAGAACAGATGACAAATTTCGGTGTCCCGTTTCACTACAGGTATTCACAGTTCTCTGGCTAAAGCTAAAACTCAGTATAGTACAAATACCTACTTCACAGTTCACATTACCCAATTACCACAACAACAGGCAGCAGCATTTCACAGTTCAAACAGGATTAGCACATAATGAAGACGTAAACCGGAAGAGTGACGCTTAGATTGCCAGAATGAAGGGTGCTAAAGCATCAAATTCATTCTGATCAACATACTATCTGGAATCCACTTAGGTTGAAACTAGTAGCAGGAAACTATCTGATGATGATTTAAATGTTTAACATCCAGTGCTTCAGTCAACAAAATGAAATTTACATTGCAGCAATGAGTGTTTTGACACAATTCCAAAATGGCAAATGCTAAATCACAGCCATGGATTTCCTTGGGGGGGGCACCCTGGCAGTTAGATGTTCAGACTATATCTTGGATGTTTCGAGTTCAAATTCTAGAATGAGCAGGGTGGAATTTATAGGGTGATATACATATAAAAAGTGTAATGGCATAATAACATGTCCGAAAAAGCACCACGGGCATGATTATGCATAGGTGAAATAAAGTTAGCAAGTTCGCATATGTCCCTCTCCCATTCTACACTTCCTATCCTACTAGACATGATTTTTGCGCAAACAACAAGTGAATCCTGAATGTAGTAACATAACACATACATAAAAGTATGTAAGAACAAATCAATCATGAAAAGAAAAACATTAGATGAATTGTCTCCGGATAATTACCATTCAAGTCGAAATATATATATCATTATCAAGTGCCAACAGGGTGAAGTTTTTATCAACCAACATTTCTTAGACATGAAAGTTGAATTGTGCCACTACAAAGGCTCAACTACCCCTGGCAGCTTAAAACTATAATATAATACCATCCCAACGTTTCAAAGATTACAAAGATACGTCTTCAGAAATCCTAGTAACATAACTAACGACAGCAAAATCTCGTAATTACACGACTACCAGAATTTAGCAGAAACCTAGTTCCCAGTTGTTTCATGGATTTCCTTCAAACAAAGATAAGTATATTAAATCACAACCTTAATAAAACACAACTTATCGTTCAAAACTAAAACAAAAATTCAAGTCGATTCCCCTATAGAAAGTTCAGTCCTAAAGGAATTCCTTATGCTCAACTTGGATGCCAGATAATTGATACACAAATAACCTCAAGTTATTCAATGGCACATCCAAACATAGAAATAGAAGCAGCAATAATAATGGAGTAATTGACAACATCACAAAACAACAAATACCCCGATCAAAAAACTCATTAGGGAACAAACCACCAGGCACCAATATCACCTGCATCATTGCTTGACGTTATCCAAGTACCATTTGTAAGTATCGACAAGCCCGTCTTTCAACGAGATCTTGGCATTCCACCCCAATGAAGCAAGCTTCGAGCTATCCATGAGTTTCCTAGGAGTCCCATCAGGCTTAGAAGCATCCCAGACAAGCTCCCCTTCAAAACCAACAACTTCCTTCACCAACTCAGCTAATTCCTTGATGGTAACCTCTTTTCCACTGCCTACATTCACATGGTCCAATCCACTGTAATTCCCCATCAAGAAAACCACAGCATCAGCTAGATCGCTCACGTGCAAGAATTCCCTTAACGGGCTCCCTGTCCCCCAAACAACAACTTCTTTCGCTCCTTCCACTTTGGCCTTATGGAATCTCCTCATCAAAGCGGGTAAGACGTGGGAATTCTCCGGGTGGAAATTATCATTGGGGCCGTACAAATTCGTCGGCATAGCGGAAATAGCATCGAACCCGTGCTGGATTCTGTAAGCTTGGCACATTTTGATCCCCGCGATCTTGGCAATCGCATACCATTCGTTGGTGGGCTCTAGGGGACCGGATAAGAGCGCGTTTTCAGGGATGGGTTGCGGCGCAAATTTGGGATAAATGCAGGAGGATCCGAGGAAGAGGATTTTCTTGACGCCGTGGCGGTAAGAGGAATCGATGACATTGGTCTGGATTTGGAGGTTGATGGAGATAAAATCCGCCGGGTAGGTGTTGTTCGCGTGGATTCCGCCGACTTTAGCGGCTGCTAGTACCACGTACTGAGGCTTCTCAGTGGCGAAGAAGGATTCGACGTCGGCCTGGCGGGTGAGGTCTAGATCGGCGTGGGTGCGTACAACAATGTTGGTGAAGTCCAGAGATTGGAGTTTGCGGACTATGGCTGAACCAACCAGCCCTCGGTGGCCTGCTACGAAGATCTTCGCAGATTTGTTCGAGAAGAAAGAATCTACGGGGAAGAACATACATGACAAAAGAAAACAGAGTTAGAATCAAGTAGAGATCTTTTGAGGGATCTCATCAAGAAAGAAGAAGAAGAGGGAATTACCGGTTTCACCCATTGCTGGAGACTCGCGGAAGTGAAGATTCGGAGTGAAGTAAAGAAGATTGTTTTTTCAACACCCAGATATCACAATCTTTGCGAGAAATTTCGTGTTTTTTGCACCCTTTAAGTATAAAATAAGTGATTAAATTAGAGCTATTTTCACGGATAAATGATTACAATATTTTTTTATTTATCTAAATACTAACATTATAAATGTTATTATTTAGCTGTTTAGCCGTCAACGATATTAATTTTTTCGTTACGTAATATATTTCACAATTGATAGTTTTAAATTTTTTGTATAAAATTTAAAAATAAAAGTATATATATTTAAAAATAAAACATAGAACTTTAGAAATAAACGTAAAATTTTGAAAATCTTTATTTTAATCTCTAAATCTACGTCGACCACCACCCTTTCTTGTAAACGAAGCTCTATCAAGCATCACCTCTCCTGACGATCAAAACTCTTATGAAATTGTGATCGATCGACGGTCAATTGATGATAAATCAATATTTTATATCCCTTGAACCTTAGGTTGAAAATCGCGTTCTCATACGATTATTACGACCAATCGACAATAAATACGACGACATATAACTAGGAGGATGACAATGATTATGTCGTCGGAGGTGGTCGTGGCCGGAAAATTGAAACGATGGTGTTTCGGTTGAGCAACAACCTAGTGGGCATCCTCAACTTGATCACGTTCATCCTCTCGATCCCCATCCTCGGCGCCGGCATCTGAGTAGGGAAGGCGTTATCGAGTGCGAACGGTTCTTGGACTGGCCCGTCATCGTGATCGGGGTCTTCCTCATGCTGGTCTCCCTCGCCGGACTGATCGGCGCGTGCTGTCGCGTGACGTGGCTTCTCTGGCTCTATCTGGTCGTCATGTCCCTCCTCATCGTGCTGGGGATCGTCTTCACGATCTTTGCTTTCGCGGTGACGAATAAAGGGGCGGGACAAGCGTTGTCCGAGAGAGGTTATAAGGAATATCGACTCGGGGATTACTCCGACTGGTTACAGAAAAGAGTTACTGATCGGAAGAACTGGAATAAGATTAATAGCTGTTTAGCTGACAGTAAAGTTTGCACTGATTTCCATGATAAATATCTCAACACCTCTCTCACGGAGTTTTACCAGGCTCACTTGTCAGCCATTCAGGTATCTAAATTCTCTGAAATCTGAGCTTTCTTCTTCTTCTTCTTAATATAAAAATTGAATCAAAGATATATTACAATTCATACAAAGCTTTATTCTTAAAGGGATCTATTATGAATACTTTTTGTAATCTATTTATGTTGATTCTAACTTTAGGAGCAAAAAGGTTCTCAACTTTTCTAAAGTGCATATTCATATAAAGATTAGCCGAGTGTTTTTGTCACAAATTTCACGTAATTTCTTCGTTTTTGTTTTGTGGAATTGCACAGTCTGGTTGCTGCAAGCCATCGGACGACTGTCAGTTCCAATACGTCGGGCCGACTAACTGGACAAGAGGGGATGGGGCGCCGGCTAATCCAGACTGCAACCTGTGGGACAATAACCTGAAGACTCTATGCTTCAAATGCCAGTCACGCAAAGCTGGGTTCATAGACAACCTCAAGAGTTCATGGAAGAAGGTGGCGGTTGTCAACATCGTCTTCCTCATCTTCCTCATTGTTGTCTACTCCGTTGGCTGCTGTGCTTTCAGGAACAACATCAGAGACAAGCTTGACCCCTCTTTCTCTTCTTCTTAGCCTTCTGGGTTTAGTTTGTTTGGGTTTTGATCTTGTTTTTATGATTGCATTTGGACCTTTAATTGTATAGTTTTTTATTTGCTTGTCTAGTTGTTCACAATTTAGATCGTTCATATATGTGTATAAAAGCTGCAGATATTTGTTCTATAATTGATGTTGAAAACTTTCATGTTTCATATATTGAATGTATACATACTAAGGTGGTTGGGAAATAAAAGCCGGATCTGGGTCTGGGCCTCGGGTCACCTAAATTCGGTTTGTTGATAATACTTAAATTATTAGTTTTGGTCTATTTTAATATTTAAATTTTTAATTTTTTTTTGAAGTTTAATATTAAATTATGAACGGAATACTAAAATGAAATAAAAATTAAACTTTTAAGTATGATTTTAAAAGAATTAAAAGTTTAGATATTAAAACAGAACAAAAATTTAGGTACCAAACTTATAATTTACCCTTCATTTTAGTATCCAATTGCTCTAATGGAAGAAACCTTGCACCCCAAATTGGATGGGAGTTTCACTTGGATTTGGGTCCAAAAAATTTAAGATGATTTAGAATGAATGGAATCCACAAAATTTCACCTTTCAATCTACAGTATTGAACTGGTTTACAAAATCTGTGGGTCCAAATGAGATTCGACCCGAACCAGGTTTATGCATTATTTTCAGTCGTGTTAGTAGACTCGTCAGACAAAAGTGGTTCCTCGATCGGATCTGTTTCTTTCACTTGGTAATCTTCGGCTTTTCCCCAGAGAACAATATATAAACCGCCGATCACGCCGACGGCACCTATCAGGCTGTATTAATGAAACACAGACAAAAACAAAATCGCATGACGAAATTTTATATCATATTAGAAGGATGAATTCTTGGGTCTCTTATGCTCGTCGAGATGTTACCTGCCCGTGTAAATTTCCTCACGCAAGAGCGGGGCAGCCAGTATGGTCACAATGACTGTACACAAAGGATTAAACATGGCGGAAAACAGGGGTCCCCTTTGCGCTATGCACCAAGCTTGAACGAAGAATGAGAGCCCCGATCCGAATATTCCCTATACAGATCATGTGCCTCAAGTTAGTATACTGAAAAAGAGTTCGCTTTTTTTTTTTTTGGTTACATACTACAACGAGACAACAAACAAGCTCAAAACTGGAATGGAGGGTCCAGGTTTCGATGTCTGGTTCTAAAAACAGTGTGACAACTGCCGACTGCAATGCCCCGAAGAAGCACATCCAGGCCGACAAGGAAACGTGGTCGGGGTAGCTGGCTGAAGCCGGGACCTGTCGGCAAACATGTAATGATGTTATCAGTGACTGAAACGTTAGACAAGTGGAGACGAGTATTGGATCCAAGTACCTGCAAAATGAGCCAAATGGACCAGCAACAAGCACTTCCGAAGAGAAACAAACAACCCAGCAACCAGTGCTCACCGCCGTCCGCTCCAAATAATGATTTATCCGGTAAAGCTTCTGCACTCAATAGCTTTTGTCCCTTCAGCAGCGCCATGAAAATGGCTCCGGTGACGCAGATCAACGTGCCGACTATTTTGCCAATACTTCTCAAGCTTCGAATATTCACCTTTTCTAACCTATAGACAAATGGTGAATAAACGGTCTTCATGTATAACATATATACCATTAATTATGACGTACCCGACAAGGGAAGCCATAACAAAAGTGATGGCCGGGACTAGATTTGCCATTGCACTTGCCGTCGCAGAAGTGGCCAAGTACAGACCCTCATAATATATATTCTGATTGATTGCGATCCTGTATAAAGAGTCTGAGTACCTTAAGAAAATGGACAGGCAGACTCAAAAGATATACAGATGAAAGAAAAAAGAAGAAGAAAGTACCCTATAAGTGAGGCCAAGAATATCAAAGAAAAGCTCCTCAGTCCCATTGAAGGTCCGCCTGATTTCCTCCTGGAGAGATAAGCGACGGGTGCCACGGCCAAAGTAGCGAAGGCTTGCCGGTAAACGACGAGGACACGGGGGCTCATGCCTTGCAACATAGCTGCTCGGGTGAGGAGTGCCACGGCTGCATAACCCATCTGTAATCCCACCATAGCCATTGCATGCTTGTAATCTCCGCACCCACCCATCTCTTCCGATTCTAAACAGCGATTATACTAGGTTAAAAGGACAGCTATATATATATATGGAACTATATGACAATACATACCTTATGAACGTATTTGATATTTTCATACTTATCAGCTCAAAGGGCGTTTCAAAATTTGAACTTTTTGTATTTTTAAACGAGCTTACGTGAAGCATTTTTATTCTATATTAATATTAATCACGTAAGAATCTAGGTAACCTTGTTCTGTACAATAATTAATTTTTTCATATGCCAATAGTTGGTCTAATGGGTTGAGGTATTAGTCTACTAGATTATTTAAGCAAGTTCTAGGTTCAAATCCTGAAAATTACAAATAGAATAAACTGGGTTAGAAAAATCGTCCTTACCTCTGTAGTATTTAATCTAAATTAATCGATCAATATATGTTAATAGTTATAAAAAGAATTAATTTGTTGATATTATCAAAAGTTAATGTTATTGTTAATAATCTGTCCGTATTATAAAAAGTTGATGTTTATAATATTGATGAACTAGAAAAATAAAGGATTATTGACTTTACTATTAATTATTTGATAATAATAATTAAAATATATAATTGAAATAGTTGAATCTAATCTATCTAAAAAATATAAAATAACGATTTCAAAAATACATAAGAAATTAAAATTCTTTTGATTAAGTTGATATGTAAAGATTTTTATAAATAATACTTTTATTTTATTTTCAGTAGTTTTACATGATGAATAGTTATAGAGATAATATTATTTATCAGTCTAAAGATATTACAAAATAATATATGTTTAAATTAGTTTAATTTTTAATAATTAATATATCCGCAAACACAATTACTTAAATTCAAGAAGTCTAAATAGTATTAAGATAATATTAGTGCACACTAAAAAGATTTAAAAAAATCACATAAAAAAGTTAATGTTAATATTAGGGTTGGTTGACTATATAATTAGGTTGGTAGTGGGTCCAAAAAAAAAAGAATAGTATGAATCAAATTATTTTACTCGATAGCTCTTATCTTTAGAGGTTATGAGTTTAAATATTTGCATGATATTTGAACATTTATTGTTAAATAATTGAAAGTTCCTAAAATATATATACATTATCACTCGTAATCACTCTAGATTAATAAAAGTATAAAATAATAATTTTAATAAATAAATAATAACTAAATTCTTTTGATTAAGTTGATACGTAAAGATTTGTTATTTTAGATTTACTTTATTTTTTTTTTTAAATTCATATGCATGATGAATAGTTATCGAGCTAGTATTAACGTATACTAAAAAGTTAAAGATAACACTAAAATATAAAAAGAGTTTTCTGGGGTTTTTTATTATTATATTGTAATAATAATTTGGTATGGTAAAATCAACAAAATAAAAAATAAAATAAACAAACATCTTGGATATGAACCAAAACATGCTGACAAACCAAAGCGAAGCCCTTGCAGGTGATGTTTGCATGTGCCATGTTGACCTGACAAGGATGCAACGTGGATTTGCATGTGATCTTTGTTGGCTGTGAGTGGACTCATGTCATGCTCCTGCCTAGCCCTCTGCTGGAGATTTGATAACGGATGAATAACGTGTTTAGTACTTCAATCATCAATGTTGATTTGTTTTAGGGTTTAGGGTTTTTATTTCATTTTAATACTCTTATTTAAAATTTAATGCTAAATTTTTAAAAATTAAAGTTTAGGTGTCAAAATAGACCAAAACCGACAATTTAGGTATTAAACGAGTTAAGTTTTTAACGGTAGGTACTAAAATGAAATAAAAACTTAACGTTATGTATGATTTAAAAAAATTTGAAAGTTTAGATACTAAAACGAATGAAAACCGATAGTTTATATATTAAATACGTAGTTTACCCTTTGATAATCCATAATATTATTAATATTATATGAATTATAACGTTTAAATTAATTATAACTTTTAAACTAAATATCATTATATTTAAATATATTCAAACATATACTCTTTTAAATATTATAATAGTTAAATTAATATTTTTCTTAAAATTATAAAAATAATTAAATTAATAAAAGTAATACTTAATCAATAATATAATAATTGTTTTTATTACTATATTAAAAAAATACAATGAGTATTATTAAGTAGAAAGTAGAATGGAAATAGAATAGTTCATCCTCGTTGAAATCGGCGAGTACTTGCTCTTGGGTTTTGTTAATACCAACGTTCTTAGAGAGGATTATATTAAGGTGATGCTAACACACATTATTTTTATTTTAATTATGTAATGTAACTCATTTCTTAGTAAAAAAATCAATTAATTATTATAAAATTTGTTGCTAAAACACTTTTTTTAAAAAAATTTTTATTGTCCTCCTTATTCAAGAATTTATCCTGATTAATTTGGATCGGCTGTGTTATATACTTGATTTTGGTGGGTGAGTTTCTTAGTAGAGATTTTTTGCATATATAAAGACTCGGACCTAATACTTTACTTAAGCGGATCAAACTGCTTACCACTCAAATTAATCATATAGTTTAAGATTTAAACGGATCAAACTGTTTACCACTCAAACTAACTCGGTATCATAAGGTTCATGCTGGTCTATAAAAAAACCATTACTCCTTGCCTTTATATAAAAAAATGTTAGTCTGTTTTACTATTTTTTTGTTTTATTTGGTACTATCTTACTTTTTAAAGGCTAGGATCACATGGTTTTGGATCAAATCTGGATTCTGTACCTCCAACCTCCATGCTTAGTTGTATTACATTTATCACATAATTGGTGGTAGCTGAACAGAAATTTGACCGGGAAATTTTCTAAAAAATGTGATACTAATTTTATTATTATTTAAATAACAAAGTCGGTAAAAAATGACCAAAAATATTATTAAACGCTATCGGTTTTGTTATTATTGGGTGTTTTATCGGATTTGGTAAAAATGACTAGAAACATTATTAGAAGCTACTGATTTTATTATTGTTTGGTACTTTTAACGGCAATGTTTTAAAAAATGATTATTTAGATAAAAATAATATTTTTGATCATTTTTACCGATTTTATTATTTAAACAATAACAAAATCGATAACGTCTTTTTTTAACCTTATATTAAGGTGACGCACTGTTGAACTTCCCAATTTAACCACTATTAATCACAAGTAAAATTGGATAATAAAATTATATCTTTTTTAGAACTAATAAATTTAAATAAAAGAATATTATTTGAGCAAATTCAAGCGTGAGTCACATTATAACATTTGTCGTAGATCTTAAATTAATTTTGGAAACGATCTAATGGATCCATTTTTTACCCGTCGGACCTGTTGAGTCAATTTTGCCCTAATCACATGCTTTATGCTTATCTTTCCACTAATATTATATATATATATATTCACTTTTTTATAATAAATGATTACAATGTAGTATTTGTTTATATATATATATATATATATGGTATAATATTACATAATTATAATTTATAAAGTTCTAAAACTATTTGAATTTATATTAAAAAAAATTGGGACTCGGTTTCGAGTATCATAGATACCAAGGGTTTGGACATTCAATGTTGAAAGGTTTAGAGTCATCTTTGATAAAAAAAAGTCATTTAGTTTAAACTAATTCGAAATTGATTAAATCCAAGTCTAGAAAAATTTAAAGGTAAATAACACAAATGGTTCCTTGACTATAGGATACTATATTATTGAGTCTCTTGACTATTAAAAGTTACAAAATGACCGCTTGACTATAGAGAGTTGTTTTGTTGAGTCTCTTAACAATTAAAAGTTACAAAATGACCACTCGACTTTCATTATGTATCAAACTCGTCATTTTATGTTAAAAAAGTTAACGATCATCTAAGTTTTACGGAAACATCATGACTGAGATTTAATAGTCATTTGAGATTATGATATCATATTTTATTATATCTCATTCAACATGTTAACGTGCAACTCAGATTATCGTCAATTTTTTAACGGAAATGGACGAGTTAGAACATAATAAATAGTCGAGTGACCAATTTATATATTTTAATATTTAAGAGACTCAACAAAGTAACTCCCTATGGTTAGAGGATAATTTTATAATTTTAATATTTAAGAGACTCAACAAAGTAACTCCCTATAGTTAGAGGATAATTTTGTAATTTTAATAGTTAAGGGACTTAATGAAGCAAAATCATATAGGCAGGGGACCATTTATGTACATTTCCCAAAATCTAAATTGCAAATAGTATAAATATAAAAACAACCCTTCCATTAAATTCGAACACCACCCATTTGACAATCTCTAGTTCTAGGTGGACAGTTGTAGGGTGACAATCAATTAGACAGAGTTATACCAATGAATTGGTATTGGGGCTTAATCATCATCAACCTATGGTTATTTTTGTAGAACCAGCACAGAATTGTTGCCACCAAAATCAGCAGATGAAAGTAGGTCCCCTATAATTCCAATCTCTTGAAATTCAGTCCATTCATGGAGGCCGGCGGTCTGGGATCTTCACAGTTGTATCGTCTTCCCACAATGAAAACTGGTAATTATCCACAATGGATCGAAGAAATTCTAAAGTTTCAGGCCCATCATTTACCTGCTTCTCAATGTTTATTATGTATGAACAACGTTCTTTAACATTTCTCACTCATCCTGCATTGTCTCGGTAACATCAGCCAGATGAATCCTGTTTCCAGCCGTGAGTTGAATTACTGTTAGTTGAACGTTTTCGTTTTCGGACATGCTTATGCCTAAAGCAAGAGGCTCCTGATCATCTTTACCCCCAAGAATATCATAGCGATGTTATATGATGGAGAGCTGTCAAACGAGTACGACTGTACAGAGTTGGAGCGGTTTAAATGGCGTCGACCTTCGACCAGGATCCCGATCGAGCACGGTGCCTTTCTGAGCATGCTGTAGTTCAGGCTCCTTATGGTTTGGTCTTCCGATTCGATGCTGCCATCGAAGTGCCATTAGCGGTGAAATGGAAGCACTATAAAGGATGTATGGTGGTCCAGGGCGAGGTTACATATATCCTCATGCATCATATTCGCCGGGACAACGCGGTGAACTTTCACCGTTACGGCTCTCCAGTTTTCACGCTCGAACCTTTGGAATGAGAGGATGACGTTCTCCGAGTACGAGTCGTTGGAAAGGGTGTGCCGATTCATGTCATGAGAGATGAAGAGTGGAGTGGCTTGCCCACTGAGCTTTATAAGGTGAAGCACATGAAGAGCAATGGGACTTTCTGTGGTGGAGGTACTGAGGATGTCATGATGGAATTGACATTACCCGGGACATGAATACAACTAATCATGCGAAGCTCCTGGTTATGCTTGCAATGCAAGGTGCTCCTTTTATGGTAACTTGCGTACTTTCTCGATGGATCGTAGAGGGCTTTCACGAGCATTGGCACAATGCTTGCGACCACAATGACGATGAGAATCATGTGAGCGAACAAAGGCGCTGTTATAACCTGCAATTTTTCGACAATAAGCAAGAATATTGCAGTGAAATTTACGTAAACCATACACAAGGAGGAGTCAAAAAGAACATACCACGCGATCATACATTTTGCAAAAGATAGTCATCTGAACGATACCTCTGCTTATAATTATAAAAGCAAACGCCAAAGCATCCCTTGTGGGGATTTTACAGAAGAAGGAAACAAGGAAGGAGGCTCCAAATTTGACTATTAAAGGGGAAAGTTCTTGATGTTTGACAAAGGGGGGGGTGTTATTTAGGTAAGAAAAATCAATCCTCATGCCGCAGGTTAAGCAAACAAAGGCATAAGGAACCCTGAAACAACAGGCTCCAGTTTCTCCACCAGAGCAGATCCCAAGGGTAGTCCATATGGGATAGCCAATCCCGTCAGAAATGGACCATAGGGAAGCAATATTCTAAAAACAGTGGTGAGCTTTTGCGAAACCATGAACCCCGAAATCGCAGCATAGCAAGCACCGTTTATCTTCCCATCCCAATCGCTTTTCTCACCAGCCATTTCATCAGAGGTCGAAAACAAAACACCAGCACAACAAGAAAGGCAATAGTTTTTGCGAAAAGTGCAATAGCACTTTCCTTGCCTCATTTTCGCGCTGCAACCATCCCTTGGCAAATAGTCAATAGAAATAGTGACAATATGTTACCTATGAGGGCCGTTGATAGGATAAACCTTCCGGGTTCCGAATCCAGGAGCTTCAGCTTTCTGAGTAGACTATGTAGTACCGGAAACGAAGTCCCCGAATATGTTATAGCAAGAACGGAAAGTTCAATTGCGTTGTTGTGTTTTATTTCTTCTTGATCTGACTTAGCCATAATCAAGCAAACTATGAAAGGCACAAACACTGTTGGGATACCAATACAGATCGCCTTCTTCCCGGATCTGTATGTCATGCTAAAATCCATCTTCACCCCTGTTAGAAATAAAAGGAAATATACCCGAAACTCGCCACTGTACCCAGAATCGAAACACTATCCTCCGACACCGTGATAAGCGAATATTTACTATCGAAAACCATAGGACTCAGTATTATCCCTGCCAGCATTTACACCAGAAAACGTTAGCAATGAAAAAAGAAAAGATGTAGGAGAGAGTATGCAGATTGCAGGCACATACAAGAATCTGGGATATGAATGTAGGCAACCGGAGGTGCTTGAGCACCAAATGGATGGCTTGAGTGAGAAGGAAAGTGACTATTATCTGGAGTTCAAGCCTCGGCGAAGAATAGTCCATGAGGTTTCCAAGTTTCACATCGGAGCGCAATGCCATCATGCCGGGTGCGTTGAGTTTGGGAGGAAAACTAATACAGATTTCTTCCTTCACTGTTTTCATCGTGCCTAGGGGCTGCCTTCTTCGATACTGTGGAAAGAAAAGAGCTAGATAGAGAGGAGATTGAACTGAATGAGATGGACGACGATAATCATTGCTTATATCGAGTTTCTTGTTGTTTCGAAAATCTGTTTTTGTTTGGATTCAGGTGGATGTTCATTTTGGTCTAACAAGTTCTTGTTGTTTGCTCGGACCATAATTGTTCCAACGAATTACTGTCTTTCAAATATTATTGCTGGACACTAAGGTTTTTCTCTCTTTCTCATTTTAGGTTTCATTTTGTTTTCTCACAATTGTTGTTGTGCTTTTTCTTTGTTTCTTTTTTTAATTTTTTTAATTTTATTTTTTGTTTGATTTTTTATATTATTTTATTGATCTATTGAGCTCATCTTTCGTCCAACCAATAAGATCTATTTATCTCAAAGTAACTTTCAAATACTATTCACTCCTTATTTACGTGTAGGAAAGAGGAGAGCCGGATGACGTGGTAAGCAGAGGCAATTTTTCCTAATTAAGGAGAAATTATTAGATAGATCGGCTCACCATGCCATTCATGGTCTCAACCAATAAGATCTATCAATCTCAAAGTAACTTTTAAATTACTACCCACTCTTTATTTACATGTAGGAAAAAGATAGAGATTCACCTTGGAAAAAATAAGATTGATGGATCATATTGGTTGGATGCACGAATGATATGGTGAGTTAGGACCATCTAATAATTTTTCTTAATTAAGACTCTTAATCAATTCTCTCGTATTGATAAATGCTCACGATCTCAAATAAGTCACACTCAATTTGCAAACGTGGTGTTATCGTTATATTTATTTTTATATCAATGTTGATGATGTTTATCTTTTATTGTATATAATAATGTTGGTGTATTAATCATTAAATTTTGTTATAAAGAATAGTAAAATATAAATAATGAGAAATATAAAGGTTTTGTTACTATTTTATGATTTATAAAAGTATTCTCACAACTATAATTTTATTTTTTATAATTTTGAAAATAAACTATGAATTTTTATATAAATTTTTAAGTTTATTTTTATTTTTTTCAAATAATTACATAAGAATATTTCATAAGTATCAAAATAAAAATTTTAATTATAATTGAGAGGTTAAATAAAATATTATCCATTAACTTAATATATCTAGCCATCTTCTAAAAAACTATTTACGTAATATAATATTATTTTTATAATAAATTTTAATAAAATAAATGGGCTAAGAAAACAAATAGTTTAAATACAAAAAAAATGTATTTTATAATCACTCGTTTTCATTAATACTTCCGTCACTATTATACTAGTGACAATTATTCTAAAAGTTGTCATGATTATTCATTTTATGTGATCATCTATTCAACACACATATTAATATAAATTGTGATGAATTTGTTTGATATTAAAAATATATTTTGTGATCATCAATATTATCATACTATATATTTTCTTGTGACCAAATGTTTGACATTATTATAAAAAAAATATGATAAATTTATTTGACATTAAAAGTATATTTTGTGGTCGCCAATATTGTTGCACTAAGGGTTTTTTAGTGACCAATGTTCGACACTATTATCAATAACTCTTTCACTATTATATTAGTGACGACTTTAATGAATTTTGTCACAATTACTCAATTTTTTTGTGACTACGTGTTTTGACACAGAAAGACTAATAACAGTGAGGAAAATTTAGACTCTAATATTATCTTTAACGACAGATGATCTTAGGGAAAGTACAATGCTTAACACTGTGATATGAAAGAAATATTTGTTTTTGATAAAAAATAATATTTGGGTTAAATTATTGTTGGAATTAATTTTATTTATTTTAATAAATATTAATTATTATAATAATAATTTAATTATAGTTTTTATGATTTCTCATATGCAATATGTTCATAGAAGGAAAATATAAAAATAATTGGATTAAATTTAAAATATAAAGGTATAAGTATTAAGATTTAAACCTAAAATAATACCAAATGTCCTTAAATTATATTTAGAAAATAAAATAAAATTATTCGACCATATATTAAGCCCTTGTAGTGAAAGTCCTAAATTAAAACAATAAAGTACTGATCAGTAACTTGTGTTTGCAAAATTCTAATCGTAAACAGAATCATAAATTATATATAAAAATCTCTATAATAAAAAATTAATTATAACTGAAGATTTAATGACACTATCAAATCTTATAATATCGTGGTTGGTTTAATTTTCGAGTCGAGTTAAACTCAACAATACTCGAGTTTCACTCAACTCGTTTACGCCCTAGATGTGATTAAATCATAATGTTTACAATTATGGAGATTTATTAATTTGTCTGTGTGAGATGGGTTCATGTTTTTTTTTTTAAAGTTTCAACATCCAAGCATATATTTAGTTTTTCTTCCTACTCGTGTACATATTTCGTGCTCATTTACGTTTTTGGATAATACTTCTTTCCATTTTTATGTACTCCATGCATAATGCTTAATATAACATAATTCTTTCCTTAATTTCAGTCAAATATATAGTTAAAATTATAAAAACAAATAAATTTGACTCAGCACTGAGTCAGGTGGCTGTCCAAGTCAAAAGAACAGTGTGTGGCACATGTCAGCAAATTTATGATCTTGTCTTATGGGGGTTAGCTGAAGACAGATTTTTAGCAAAGAAATGATTCAATTTCCAAACAGTGATTCGGTGAGTCAAATTTTGCATGCGGAATGGTGATGCAAACAAACCCAGTACTGAGCGGGCCACTTGGTTGTAGGTAAAATGTTGTCTTTGTTTGTTTGTTAGCCTGAACCAGCCGTGCTGTCTTATTTATTTCTCTCGACCACTTCTGCTTGATGTGGTCATGTTTTCCATTACAGCTCGGTTACTGTGTTTACAAGTTTTGTTTATGAAGCCGGCCAAATTTGGAAGCCTAAACCTACTGCTGGGTAGGTGGAACGCAAGCATTTAAGAGATGAGTGGTAATTAATGAAGAGGGACCCCTCGTGTACCTTTTGAACCGGTGGGATGGGATGAAGATCTATATGCTGTTTCTTCTTCATTCAATCGGCGTCGTCACCAATGGTACTTTCGGGACCTTAAGATATAAATTACCCCTGCCGTCTGTAGATTAAAGACGGTTGGATTGAATAGATTATTCGGATAATTCTACTTTACGACAGTCTAATTTAAAGTTAACCATACGTGTTGTAAGTTTTTCTCCGTATTCATATCAACCCTTTTTAACATTTAAGATTCATTTAAATCAGACATTATATTCGTGATTAATGTTTAAGATATTGACAGATTGAAAAATGTGTATTGCCGACAAGAATAGAAACACAAGACATTTGATTCTCGTATTCATGCTCGTATCTTTCACCTCTTTTAAACATGATATTCTCTCTCAATTTTATATCGTCTTCATCATAGGTGTCATCATTATGGTTGTTCACCATGTTTATCTCACTCAATAAGATGTCATAAAATCGAATAATTAAAAGATTGTTTTGATATTACGAATCATTACTCTTTTCTCAAAAGACATCAAAAAGGACTTATAGTGTCAACATTTATAAATTTCATTATCTTTTTCTCAAAAGACATACTAGATAGAATGTATAGTGTCAACAAGTCGAGCTAGAGTATTGATGAGTTCCACTCGATTCAAAAATTTTAAAACAAAACTTGACTCAACTCAAACTCATGAACCTAAAATTTTCAAACTCGGCTCGAACTTAAAACCATGAATTGAAGCTTGTAAAAGCTCAAAATGAAAAAAAAAATCTTAAATCGATTGAGGCTTCAAACTCAAACGTAAACCTTAAATACATAAAAACTTTATACTATATTTTTAAAAAAATCAACACATAAATGTTAATATTTTTGAGTTGCCCATGAGTTTTTTTGAGTTGAGTATAAAATAGTTTGTTTCAAATCCATTCAAGTAGAGTATTTATCGAGTTTTGACTAAATCGATCTCGAATAACTTACGATCTATCTCATCTAATTTAGAGCCCTATTTGTACATAAGATGAACAAAGTGTCTCAACAAATTTCAAACAGTGTATAAACCAAATTTAAATCTATTGCAGTCTAACAAAATTTTCAATTCATCGACAACAAAAGAAATTCAACAAAATAACCCTTAAATAGAAGAAATAGAACAGATGACAAATTTCGGTGTCCCGTTTCACTACAGGTATTCACAGTTCTCTGGCTAAAGCTAAAACTCAGTATAGTACAAATACCTACTTCACAGTTCACATTACCCAATTACCACAACAACAGGCAGCAGCATTTCACAGTTCAAACAGGATTAGCACATAATGAAGACGTAAACCGGAAGAGTGACGCTTAGATTGCCAGAATGAAGGGTGCTAAAGCATCAAATTCATTCTGATCAACATACTATCTGGAATCCACTTAGGTTGAAACTAGTAGCAGGAAACTATCTGATGATGATTTAAATGTTTAACATCCAGTGCTTCAGTCAACAAAATGAAATTTACATTGCAGCAATGAGTGTTTTGACACAATTCCAAAATGGCAAATGCTAAATCACAGCCATGGATTTCCTGGGGGGGCACCCTGGCAGTTAGATGTTCAGACTATATCTTGGATGTTTCGAGTTCAAATTCTAGAATGAGCAGGGTGGAATTTATAGGGTGATATACATATAAAAAGTGTAATGGCATAATAACATGTCCGAAAAAGCACCACGGGCATGATTATGCATAGGTGAAATAAAGTTAGCAAGTTCGCATATGTCCCTCTCCCATTCTACACTTCCTATCCTACTAGACATGATTTTTGCGCAAACAACAAGTGAATCCTGAATGTAGTAACATAACACATACATAAAAGTATGTAAGAACAAATCAATCATGAAAAGAAAAACATTAGATGAATTGTCTCCGGATAATTACCATTCAAGTCGAAATATATATATCATTATCAAGTGCCAACAGGGTGAAGTTTTTATCAACCAACATTTCTTAGACATGAAAGTTGAATTGTGCCACTACAAAGGCTCAACTACCCCTGGCAGCTTAAAACTATAATATAATACCATCCCAACGTTTCAAAGATTACAAAGATACGTCTTCAGAAATCCTAGTAACATAACTAACGACAGAAAAATCTCGTAATTACACGACTACCAGAATTTAGCAGAAACCTAGTTCCCAGTTGTTTCATGGATTCCCTTCAAACAAAGATAAGTATATTAAATCACAACCTTAATAAAACACACTATCGTTCAAAACTAAAACAAAAATTCAAGTCGATTCCCCTATAGAAAGTTCAGTCCCATATATTGTAAAGGAATTCCTTATGCTCAACTTGGATGCCAGATAATTGATACACAAATAACCTCAAGTTATTCAATGGCACATCCAAACATAGAAATAGAAGCAGCAATAATAATGGAGTAATTGACAACATCACAAAACAACAAATACCCCGATCAAAAAACTCATTAGGGAACAAACCACCAGGCACCAATATCACCTGCATCATTGCTTGACGTTATCCAAGTACCATTTGTAAGTATCGACAAGCCCGTCTTTCAACGAGATCTTGGCATTCCACCCCAATGAAGCAAGCTTCGAGCTATCCATGAGTTTCCTAGAGTCCCATCAGGCTTAGAAGCATCCCAGACAAGCTCCCCTTCAAAGCCAACAACTTCCTTCACCAACTCAGCTAATTCCTTGATGGTAACCTCTTTTCCACTGCCTACATTCACATGGTCCAATCCACTGTAATTCCCCATCAAGAAAACCACAGCATCAGCTAGATCGCTCACGTGCAAGAATTCCCTTAACGGGCTCCCTGTCCCCCAAACAACAACTTCTTTCGCTCCTTCCACTTTGGCCTTATGGAATCTCCTCATCAAAGCGGGTAAGACGTGGGAATTCTCCGGGTGGAAATTATCATTGGGGCCGTACAAATTCGTCGGCATAGCGGAAATAGCATCGAACCCGTGCTGGATTCTGTAAGCTTGGCACATTTTGATCCCCGCGATCTTGGCAATCGCATACCATTCGTTGGTGGGCTCTAGGGGACCGGATAAGAGCGCGTTTTCAGGGATGGGTTGCGGCGCAAATTTGGGATAAATGCAGGAGGATCCGAGGAAGAGGATTTCTTGACGCCGTGGCGGTAAGAGGAATCGATGACATTGGTCTGGATTTGGAGGTTGATGGAGATAAAATCCGCCGGGTAGGTGTTGTTCGCGTTGATTCCGCCGACTTTAGCGGCTGCTAGTACCACGTACTGAGGCTTCTCAGTGGCGAAGAAGGATTCGACGTCGGCCTGGCGGGTGAGGTCTAGATCGGCGTGGGTGCGTACAACAATGTTGGTGAAGTCCAGAGATTGGAGTTTGCGGACTATGGCTGAACCAACCAGCCCTCGGTGGCCTGCTACGAAGATCTTCGCAGATTTGTTCGAGAAGAAAGAATCTACGGGGAAGAACATACATGACAAAAGAAAACAGAGTTAGAATCAAGTAGAGATCTTTTGAGGGATCTCATCAAGAAAGAAGAAGAAGAGGGAATTACCGGTTTCACCCATTGCTGGAGACTCGCGGAAGTGAAGATTCGGAGTGAAGTAAAGAAGATTGTTTTTTCAACACCCAGATATCACAATCTTTGCGAGAAATTTCGTGTTTTTTGCACCTTTAAGTATAAAATAAGTGATTAAATTATAGCAACTTTCACGGATAAATGATTACAATATTTTTTTATTTATCTAAATATCTAACATTATAATAGTTATTATTTAACTGTTTAACCGTCAATAATATTAATTTTTTTCGTTACGTAATATATTTCACAATTGATGGTTTTAATTTTTTTTATAAAATTTAAAAATAAAAGTATATAATTTAAAAATAAAACATAGAACTTTAGAAATAAATGTAAAATTTTGAAAATCTTTATTTTAATCTCTAAATCTACGTCGGCCATCACCCTTTCTTGTAGACAAAGCTCTATCAGGCATCATCTCTCCTGGTGATCAAAACTCTTATGAAATTGTGACCGATCGACGGTCAATTGACAATGAATCGATATTTTATACCCCTTGAACCTTATGTTGAAAATCGCGTTCTCATACGATTATTACGATCAATCGACAATAAATACGACGACATATGACTAGGAGGATGATAATGATTATGTCGCCGGAGGTGGTCGTGGTCGGAAAATTGAAACGATGGTGTTTCGGTTGAGCAACAACCTAGTGGGCATCCTCAACTTGATCACGTTCATCCTCTCGATCCCCATCCTCGGCACCAGCATCTGAGCTGGGAAGGCGTTATTGAGTGCGAACGGTTCTTGGACGGGCCCGTCATCGTGATCAGGGTCTTTCTCATGCTGGTCTCCCTCGCCGGACTGATCGGCGCGTGCTGTCGCGTGATGTGGCTGCTCTGGCTCTATTTGTTCGTCATGTCCCTCCTCATCGTGCTGGGATCGTCTTCACGATCTTTGCTTTCGCGGTGACGAATAAAGGGGTGGGACAAGCGTTGTCCGAGAGAGGTTATAAGGAATATCGACTCGGGGATTACTCCGACTGGTTGCAGAAAAGAGTTACTGATCGAAAGAACTTGAATAAGATTAATAGTTGTTTAGCTGACAGTAAAGTTTGCACTGATTTCCATGATAAATATCTCAACACCTCTCTCACTGAGTTTTACCAGGCTCACTTGTCAGCCATTCAGGTATCTAAATTCTTTGAAATCTGAGTTTTCTTCTTCTTCTTCTTCTTAATATAAAAATTGAATCAAAGATATATTACAATTCATACAAAGCTTTATTTGTAAAGGGATCTATAATGAATACTTTTTGTAATCTATTTATGTTGATTCTAACTTTAGGAGCAAAAATGTTCTCAACTATATCGCCAATATTACAACAAATGGAATTCTTTGGAATTCATAAAGTGGGAGAATGAAGAATACAAAAGGAAGAGAGAACTTGTTTTTGGGATGATATCTAATGGAAATACTTAGGCCTATTTATAGTTGAGTTTCAAGAACAATATATTCAAAGTTTGGCCATCTACCAAAGAATTTTCCAATGTGTACAAGTTAGCCACTAATTATGAAATTCACATGTTCAAAGTTTGGCCACCAACCAAGATGAAATTTCCAATAAGTTGGCCACCAACCAAGATGAAATTTCCAACTTGTCAACTTAATTTCTAGACAAATCTAACAAATCTCCACCTTGGCTTGAAATTACCAAGCCTACTCAACTTCTTCAACTCCCCAAATTTGTAGTGCCTCTAATTGCACTCACAAGCGCCACACACCCGAAGGTGTTCATACTTTCAGGATGTTAATCAAGTTCAAACAATGATTGAACTTGATTACTATTACCACCTTGGTCATCATATCTGTAGGATTTTCTGATGTCGCAATTTTCTGAAGTAGAATCTTTCATTCTTCAAAGATCTCCCGCACAAAGTGATACCTCAAGTTAATATGCTTAGTCCTTGAATGGTATACTTGATTTTTCGCTAAGTGAATAGCGCTCTGACTGTCACAATAGAGACTAATGTGACTTTGAACAACTCCCAAGTCTTCCATCAACCCTTTAAGCCAAATTACTTCCTTTACAGCTTCTGAAACTGCCATGTATTCTGCCTCTGTAGTAGACAAGGCCACCGTAGATTGCAATGTAGACTTCCAACTTACTGGGGCTTTAGCAAGAGTAAACAAATACCCAGTAGTTGATCGACGCTTATCCAAATCACCAGCATAATCGGAATCAACATATCCAACCGTACACTGACCAAGTGCTTCATCTTGTTCAAAAACTAAACCAACATCCACGGTTTGTTGGAGATACCGTAGAATCCATTTCACATCTTGCCAATGTCCTTCTCCAGGATCATGCATGTACCTGCTCACAACTCCAACTGCTTGTGATATGTCAAGACGCGTACACACCATTGCATACATCAAGCTCCCAACTGCATTAGCATATGGAACTTTTGCCATATACACTCGTTCTTCGTTAGTTTTAGGAGATAATTGAGAACTAAGTTTCAAATGAGAAGCCAATGGGATACTTACATGTTTGGTATTTTCATTCATGCCAAAACATTGTAATACCTTTCTCAGATACTGCTTATGTGTTAAACAAAGCTCCCCTCTCTATCTATCTCTGCTTATCTCCATACCAAGAATCTTCTTGGCCTTATTTAGATCTTTCATCTCAAACTCTTGATTCAACTGAGCCTTTAATTTGTCTATATCCTTTTGACTCTTCGAAGCGATCAACATATCGTCAACGTACAAGAGAAGATAAATGAAAGATCCATGTTTGAGCTTTTGCAAATACACACCATGATCATATTTGCTTCTAGTATAATTTTGCCTCCTCATAAAGCTATCAAATCGCTTGTACCACTGCCTTAGAGATTGCTTCAATCCATATAGCGATTTGTTCAGCTTACAAACCCATTTCTCACAACCACCATCTTTGTATCCTTCTGGCTGTGTCATATAGATCTCCTCTTCTAAATCACCGTGCAAGAAAGCCGTCTTTACATCAAGTTGAGCTAGCTCCAAATTCAACTGTGCTACCAAGGCCAACAATATTCTAATGGAGGAATGCTTCACAACAGGGGAAAATACTTCATTGTAGTTGATTCCCTCCTTTTGATCGTAGCCTTTAGCTACCAACCGTGCCTTTTAGCGAACATCTTTCTTGTTATGAGATCCATCTTTCTTTACAAATACCCACTTGCATCCAATGGCTCTTTTACCTCTCGGTAATTGTGTCAGTTTCCAAGTGTCGTTCTTTTGGAGAGATTGCATTTCTTCATCCATGGCACTTTTCCACTTATCACTTTCCAAGCTTTGTATTGATTCTTGGTAAGTGATAGAGATATCATCATCAACAACTGGAAGAGCATAGGCCACCATATCAACAAATCGAGCAGGTCTACGAATTTCTCTCCTTGGCCTTGTAACTGCAAGTGTTTCTGGTGTCTCCAATGGTTCTTGGGTTTGAACCTCTTCATCTTTTGATTCTTCTATTGGAGTTGAAGAATCAGCTGCATCAACTTCTGGGATCATCATCTGCTGAAACTCCACCTATTTTGGAGTATACTCCACCTGCTGCGGAGTACTACTTATCTGGACAGCTTCACTTGTTACCTTCTTTACTAGGGCAGATTCATCAAAGGTAACATCCCTGCTACAAATTATCTTCTTGGTTTCTAAACACCAAAGGCGGAATCCCTTCACTCCATGGGTGATTCCCATAAAGAGAGCCTTCTTTGCTCTCGGATCAAGCTTGGATTCCTTCACATGATAATAAGCAGTGGATCCAAATACATGTAAGGAATCATAATCAGTAGCAGGTTTTCCAGACCATACCTCCAATGGTGTTTTTTCTCCTATCGCTGATGACGGCAGACGATTAATGATATGGCCAGCATATGCCACAGCCTCAGCCCAAAATGCCTTGCCTAACCCAGCATTAGACAACATACATCGAACTTTATCCAATAGTGTTCGATTCATACGCTCTGCCACCCCATTCTATTGTGGTGTATGTCTAACAGTGAAGTGTCGAACAATACCATACTCATGGCAAACGTCAAAGAATGGGTCACTTTTATATTCCCCTCCATTGTCCGTCCTAAGACGTTTGATCTTTCTACCAGTCTGGTTCTCGATCATATTTTTCCATTTCAGGAAAATTTGAAGCACTTCATCTTTAGACTTCATCGGATACACTCAAACTCTTCTGGAAAAGTCATCTACAAAAGTTACAAAATAATGGTTTCCTCCCAAAGACGATGTCTTTGAAGGAACCCATACATCTGAGTGAATATAATCTATAATACCTTTTGTATTATTATGTATAGTGGTGCCAAACTTCACTCTCTTATGCTTTCCCAGAACACAATGCTCGCAAAAGTTCAATTTGCAAGCCTTTGCACCTTTCAACAATCCTTTTCTTTGCCAGAATTTGCAAGGATTTCTCTCCAGCATGTCCCAACCGCATATGCCACAACTGGGTTGCGTCCAAATCATCACCTCCGGAAGCTGCTGCAACTGCTCCAATAATTGTACTACCTTGGTAGTAATACAAATTATTTTTCCTGATGCCATTCATCATCACAAGTGCGCCATATGTGACTTTTAAAACTCCATCTCTCATAGTGACTACCGAGCCTTTGGATTCTAAGGCTCCCAACGAGATGAGATTTTTCTTCAAACTGGGCACGTATCAGACATCCGTCAGAACTCTGGTTGATCCATCTTGATTATTCAATCGAATTGAACCTATCCCAACAGTTTTACAAGCATTGTCATTGCACATATAAACAACTCCTGCATTTAGTTCCGCTAAATCGGAGAACCACTCCCGATTAGGGGACATATGATAGGTGCAACCCGAATCTAATATCCACTCATCGGAATGGAATGTTGTTGATGAAGCAACCAATGATATGTCAGAGTCATGTGCATTATGCTCTGCAACACATGCATCTGGAGTAGCTTTTCCTTTCTTCTTCAGCTTCAGACAATCTTTCTTCTAATGGCCTTTCTCATGACAAAAGGCACATTCATTTTTCCCAGTCTGGACTTCGACTTTGATCTCACTCTCCATTTTGGCTTTTGACTTTTCGAGCGACCTCTTGCCACAATGGCCTCTGCTACTTCGTACTTACTCTCCTTTTTGGTTTTCTTCCTGAGTTCATAACTATACAAAGCAGCAGTTACATCTTTAAGGGTAACATTATCCTTACCATGAAGTAACGTTGTCTCAAGGTGCTCAAATTCATATGGAAGAGATGGCAACAACATCAAAGCCAAATCTTCATCTTTGAAGGTTTCATCCATGCCCAATAAGTCTTCCACTACATTGAATGCAGTGATGTGTTCATTCATACTAGTGTCTGGTTGATAATCAAATCTGAACAATCTTTTCTTCATGTGGAGACGATTCTGAGAGCTTTTCTTCAGGAATTTTTCCTCCAAAGCTTTCCACATCTTACTTGCAGAAGTCTCATTCTTGTAGCCATACTTCTGCTCCCTGGAAAGACAAGATCGAATCGTGCTGCACACCAAACGATTGATTATTCCCCATTCTTTCTCCTCCATATATTCGGGCTTTTCTTCCTCAATGGTGATGTCTAGACCTTGTTGGAATAAAGCGTCTAACACCTCGCCTTGCCACATGCCAAAATGATTGGATCTATCGAACAACTCTACCGAGAAATTTGCATTTGACATCACCCTCCTCACCGGTCCAGATGAAGAGCTTGATGTCTCAACTGATCCGTATTTTGGCATTTTAATTCTAACGAACAATATTCAATATCACGAACTGTATCTTTTCAGTAACGGAACCACCAGGATAACCTCAATCGAAGCTCTGATACCAATTGTTAGGGAAAACGGGTTATTTTCCACACGAACGTAGTTTTAAAATTGATCTAAAATGTCAAGATTAAAACCACCAAATGTTGCACAGCGAATAAACCTGTCAAACTATTGAATATTTGAAACACAATAGAAAAGAACCGAATAAAAAACAATAAAGGAGAGAACACACCAAATTTACGAGGTTCGACGAGAATATCGTCTACTCCTCGGGCACCACACCGGATGATAACTTCACTATATCGCCAATATTACAACAAATGAAATTCTTTGGAATTCCTAAAGTGGGAGAATGAAGAATACAAGAGGAAGAGAGAACTTGTTTTTGGGATGATATCTAATGGAAATACTTAGGCCTATTTATAGTTGAGTTTCAAGAACAATATGTTCAAAGTTTGGCCACCTACCAAAGAATTTTCCAATGTGTACAAGTTAGCCACCAAATATAAAATTCACATGTTCAAAGTTTGGCCACCAACCAAGATGAAATTTCCAATAAGTTGGCCACCAACCAAGATGAAATTTCCAACTTGTCAACTTAATTTCTAACATTTGTAATTTCACGTAATTTCTTCGTTTTTGCTTTATGGAATTGCACTTTCTGGTTGCTGTAAGCCATCGGACGACTGTCAGTTCCAATACGTCGGGCCGACTAACTGGACAAGAGGGGATGGGGCACCGGTGAATCCAGATTGCAACCTGTGGGACAATAACCTGAAGACTCTATGCTTCAAATGCCAGTCACGCAAAGCTGGGTTCATAGACAACCTCAAGAGTTCATGGAAGAAGGTGGCGGTTGTCAACATCGTCTTCCTCATTGTTGTCTACTCCGTTGGCTGCTGTGCTTTCAGGAACAACAACAGAGAGACAAGCTTGACCCCTCTTTCTCTTCTTCTTAACCTTCTGGGTTTAGTTTGTTTGGGTTTTGATCTTGTTTTTATGATTGCATTTGGACCTTTTATTGTATAGTTTTTTATTTACTTGTCTAGTTGTTCACAATTTAGATCGTTCATATGTGTATAAAAGCTGCAGATATTTGTTCTATAATTGATGTTGAAACCTTTCATGTTTCATATATTGAATGTTTACATACTATGGTGGTTGGGAAATAAAAGCCGGATATGGGTCTGGGCCTCGGGTCACCTAAATTCGGTTTGTTGATAATACTTAAATTATTAGTTTTGGTCTATTTTAATATTTAAACTTTTAATTTTTTTTGAAGTTTAATATTAAATTATGAACGGAATACTAAAATGAAATAAAAATTAAACTTTTAAGTATGATTTAAAAAGAATTAAAAATTTAGATATTAAAACAAAACAAAAATTTAGGTACCAAACTTATAATTTACCCTTCATTTTAGTATCCAATTGCTCTAATGGAAGAAACCTTGCACCCCAAATTGGATGGGAGTTTCACTTGGATTTGGGTCCAAAAAAATTTAAGATGATTTAGAATGAATGGAATCCACAAAATTTCACCTTTCAATCTACAGTATTGAACTGGTTTACAAAATCTGTGGGTCCAAATGAGATTCGACCCGAACCAGGTTTATGCATTATTTTCATTCGTATTAGTAGATTCGTCAGACAAAAGTGGTTCCTCTATCGGATCTGTTTCTTTCACTTGGAAATCTTCGGCTTTTCCCCAGAGAACAATATATAAACCGCCGATCACGCCGACGGCACCTATTAGGCTGTATTAATGAAACACAGACAAAAACAAAATCGCATGACGAAATTTTATATCATATTAGAAGGATGAATTCTTGGGTCTCTTATGCTCGTCGAGATGTTACCTGCCCGTGTAAATTTCCTCATGCAAGAGCGGGGCAGCCAGTATGGTCACAATGACTGTACACAAAGGATTAAACATGGCGGAAAACAGGGGTCCCCTTTGCGCTATGCACCAAGCTTGAACGAAGAATGAGAGCCCCGACCCGAATATTCCCTATACAGATCATGTGCCTCACGTTAGTATACTGAAAAAGAGTTCGCTTTTTTTTTTTTGGTTACATACTACAACGAGACAACAAACAAGCTCAAAACTGGAATGGAGGGTCCAGGTTTCGATGTCTGGTTCTAAAAACAGTGTGACAACTGCCGACTGCAATGCCCCGAAGAAGCACATCCAGGCCGACAATGAAACGTGGTCGGGGTAGCTGGCTGAAGCCGGGACCTGTCGGCAAACATGTAATGATGTTATTAGTGACCGAAACGTTAGACAAGTGGAGACGAGTATTGGATCCAAGTACCTGCAAAATGAGCCAAATGGACCAGCAACAAGCACTTCCGAAGAGAAACAAACAACCCAGCAACCAGTGCTCACCGCCGTCCGCTCCAAATAATGATTTTTCCGGTAAAGCTTCTGCACTCAATAGCTTTGGTCCCTTCAGCAGCGCCATGAAAATGGCTCCGGTGACGCAGATCAACGTGCCGACTATTTTGCCAATACTTCTCAAGCTTCGAATATTCACCTTTTCTAACCTATAGACAAATGGTGAATAACGGTCTTCATGTATAACATATATACCATTAATTATGACGTACCCGACAAGGGAAGCCATAACAAAGTGATGGCCGGGACTAGATTTGCCATTGCACTTGCCGTCGCAGAAGTGGCCAAGTACAGACCCTCATAATATATATTCTGATTGATTGCGATCCTGTATAAAGAGTCTGAGTACCTTAAGAAAATGGACAGGCAGACTCAAAAGATATACAGATGAAAGAAAAAAGAAGAAGAAAGTACCCTATAAGTGAGGCCAAGAATATCAAAGAAAAGCTCCTCAGTCCCATTGAAGGCCCGCCTGATTTCCTCCTGGAGAGATAAGCGACGGGTGCCACGGCCAAAGTAGCGACGGCTTGCCGGTAAACGACGAGGACACGGGGGCTCATGCCTTGCAACATAGCTGCTCGGGTGAGGAGTGCCACGGCTGCATAACCCATCTGTAATCCCACCATAGCCATTGCATGCTTGTAATCTCCGCACCCACCCATCTCTTCCGATTCTAAACAGCGATTATACTAGGTTAAAAGGACCGCTATATATATATATATGGAAGTATATGACAATACATACCTTATGAACGTATTTGATATTTTCATACTTATCAGCTCAAAGGGCCTTTCAAAATTTGAACTTTTTGTTTTTTTAAACGAGCTTACGTGAAGCATTTTTATTCTATATTAATATTAATCACGTAAGAATCTAGGTAACCTTGTTCTGTACAATAATTAATTTTTTCATATGCCAATAGTTGGTCTAATGGGTTGAGGTATTAGTCTACTAGATCTTTTAAGTAAGGTCCAGGTTCAAATCCTGAAAATTATAAATAGAACAAATTGGGTTAGAAAAATCGTCCTTACCTCTGTAGTATTTAATCTAAATTAGTCGATCAATAGATGCCGATAGTTATAAAAAGAATTAATTTGTTGATATTATCAAAAGTTAATGTTATAGTTAATAATCTGTCCGTATTATAAAAAGTTGATGTTTATAATATTGATGAACTAGAAAAATAAAGGATTATTGACTTTACTATTAATTATTTGATAATAATAATTAAAATATATAATTAAAATAGTTGAATCTAATCTATCTAAAAAATATAAAATACGATTTCAAAAAATACATAAGAAATTAAAATTCTTTTGATTAAGTTGATATGTAAAGATTTTTTTAAATAATACTTTTATTTTATTTTTTTGTAATTTTACATGATGAATAGTTATAAAGATAATATTATTTATCAGTCCAAAGATATTACAAAATAATATATGTTTAAAATTATTTTAATTTTTAATAATTAATATATATCCGCAAACACAATTACTTAAATTCAAGAAGTCTAAATAGTATTAAGATAATATTAGTGCACACTAAAAAGATTAAAAAAAACCACATAAAAAAGTTAATGTTAATAGGTCCAAAAAATAGAATAGTATGAATCTAAGTTATTTTACTATTTAAAGAGATAGCTCTTATCTTTAGAGGTCATGAGTTTAAGTATTTGCAAGATATTTGAACATTTATTGTTAAATAATTGAAAATTCTTAAAATATATATACATTATCACTCGTAATTACTCTAGATTAATAAAAAGTATAAAATAATAATTTTAATAAATAAATATTAAACTAAATTCTTTTGATTAAGTTGATACGTAAAGATTTGTTATTTTATATTTACTTTATTTATTTATTTTTTTAAATTCATATGCATGATGAATAGTTATCGAGCTAGTATTAACGTATACTAAAAAGTTAAAGATAACACTAAAATATAAAAAGAGTTTTCTGGGGTTTTTTTATAATTATATTGTAATAATAATTTGGTATGGTAAAATCAACAAAATAAAAAATAAAATAAAATAAACAAACATCTTGGATATGAACCAAAACATGTTGACAAACCAAAGCGAAGCCCTTGCAGGTGATGTTTGCATGGTAAATTTTACCTTTTTGACATCGTTTGACTAATATTTCTAGAAGTAGCACCTTTTCTGTTGAGTTGGTAAAGGCGCGTCTCCGGGGACGCGCTTTACCCGTGTTTTCGCTGAGTTGGATGCCACGTGTGGTAGGCGCGTCCCCGGGGACGCGCCTTTGCCAACTCAACAGACACGTATTTTGTTTTAATAATAGTTTATTTTTATTATTATTATAAATTAATAATATATTATATAAAATGTTTCCATTATAATGTAAGAATTATCAAGTTTCGATTATTTTTGATTTTGATTATCGATCTATTAATTTTATCAGTTAATTATTTAAATGTTATCAATCTAGTCATCTCATATCAATATTTAACGAAAATATTGATGCATAAGTTAATAAATTAGTATAATTACATATTTAATCTTCAAGACTTACATATTTTATAAAATTAGTCTTATTGAAAATTTAATTTAATAAATTTAATCCTCCAATCAGAACATGAAATGTGTCATCGTATACATAAATTTTTTAATAACTTTTAATTTGTTTAATTTAATATTTTTCTCTACTTAGAAGGTGGAATTATTATTATATTTAAAAAATATATAACTAATAATATTAATTATTATATTAAATAAATATATTAAATAATTAGAAACAAAAACATTCATTTAAATACAATATTAATTACATAAGAGTTAACGGTTATATGATGATAACAGAGCTGGACATTTTTTTCTATTGTGCCTGATGTTTCTACAATGCCCACATCGTTTTTGTTCTGTTGACTTCTCCCGAATATCCATATCACATGTATTCTAGTAGATTTTGGACGACCTGAGTCCCTCATAGCAATGGATCTGGTACAATTGTAAGCCAAGTTTGAATCTCATTTGGGTCTCTTTCGTTTCCTATGGGCGGAAACTCAAATTCATATACCTTGAATACTTGTGAAAGTTGGTATACGGGATCAACATAATTTTTGTAGTCCAAATGCGAATGTGAGCAAGCAGCAATGACATGAGAGCATGGATATTTGAGTGCTTGAAAGAAACCACAATTGCACCACCTCTCTTGTAGATTAACTCTGAAAGAGTTAGCTTCAATCCCTTGCAGCGGACGTGGCATTTCGGTTACACGAAACAATTCACGGGTGCGAGAAAAATTTGTAACTAACATCCCATTATGCAGCCACTTTTTTCTGTAAATCAACTACTAGTCTTGGGTGGTAAATATGTCCGTTTTGCATCCAAGTAAGAGCTTGTCCACCGAGCTTTGCAAAGAGTTGACCCAAACGAAAATAAGTCATTTTAACCAAAGCCGTGACTGGTAAATGACGCGCCCCCTTTAAGGTTGAATTTATTGCTTCAGCCAAGTTTGTTGTCATATGACCATAGCGATACCCCCCGTCATATGCATTTGTCCACATTTCTTTGCTGATGTCCATAATGTACTCGCACCCCTTCTTATTTGCCAAACAGCTCTTGTAGCATCGACTCGTAAAACCTTTGAAAAATTGGGAAAAAGTAACATACCCATCCGCACGACTAACTGACGTTCATCGTTCTTCTTGTATTTTCTGTAATAGTTTGCAGCAATATGACGGACACAATAACGATGTTGAACATATGGAGTTCTATACATTGTACCCAAAGAGTCCATTGCTGCTTTTATCCCGGCTCCTCGGTCTGAAATAATGCATAGTCGTTCCCTGGTGACAACATGTAAACGTAAATTTTAAGGAAAAAAGCCCAAGACTCAGTGTCTTCCTCCTTGAACGAGGGCAACGCAACAGAAGAATATGCGGTTTCCATCTTGGACCACAACGCGAACCATTCGATCATTCACGTAATGATGTTGAGTTTCGAACTCAACAATTGTCCCGGGATTAAGTCTTTGCACAACATGAAACCAACTGGGCAGCTCGTTGTAAGAGGAATCCCATTCGCCATGAAGTTTGCAAATGGCATTCTGTTTTGCCAACCACGCTTTTTTATATGAGACAGTGTACCCATATTGTGACTGTATAGCAGAAATCAACACTGCAACAGCTATATGAGAGCTTTGCTTCACAATGGGCATGATTGCTTGACAAATAATGTTGGAGTCCAAGTTGGGATGATCCTGGTTTATACCTGTTGCACAACATGATGAGGACCGTTGTATCTGGTTAGTTCCCATAAGTTGTTCTTCCTCTTCTCTTTGATACACGGACCATCCATTGACATCCGTTGTGACGTTGGACGCAGTAGCAGACATATTTCTCCGTGTTAGATCGATCAACTCGGGACTGAACTGAGTTACGAATATTGTAACTCTTTATTGCCATCATTGCTTCCTCCTTCGATGCGAACTCCATTCCAATATGTAAATTACCGTCATTGACTGATGATTGAAGTCCATAGTTGCCAACATCAGGAAGATCTGGAAATTCAGGCTCATACATTGCATCATAATCAGCCTCATACATATGTGCAGGAAGTTCGGCTGGTGTTGTATTTATCGGAACGTCATCCTCGTCATCATTAGAATGTACATTAAACTGTGGTGAGTCAGGTTCAACGAATAATCCCGTTTCAGCACCATCTGCACCTGGCTCCGAAGAGGTTCTTCTGGTGGAGATGAGGATTCCTCCGATAATCCAATGTTGAGGTCAAAAGTTCCCGCTTGCGTGTCCTCCCCTTGAACTTGAGGCCATTGTGGGATGTGAATAGACTGTCGTCTCGTTGGCATTTCCATATGTAAGTCGAAAACATTGGCAGATGAATGTCTGCCCCTTGAAGTAGAAGAGATGTTGCCATATGGATTATTGGTGAAGCCACGTGGGTTGAGATCATAAGCAGTTGCAGATTGGATTATTGGTGAAGCCACGTGGGTTGAGATCATAAGCATTGCAGATGAATGTCTTCCTATTGAACTTGATGGCATGGTAATGGCGTTGGATCCGCCATTAATGATGTGAAATCATTACAGATCAGTTGTGTCGGGCTATCAACTTGATCAGTTTGATATGCAATGCCAAGTGAGAGGAATATGAGAGACCACGAGTTACACGAACCTCAATAAAAGTGGCATACATTTCATAAGAGATTGTGAACTCCCCATATAGCATCAACCATCATAGAAACATCATCATCGTTTGAAAGCTGAATGATGTATACGTGAGCGGAAAAAGTTCAGTAGGAATCTGTACTGAAGTGAAGATAGTCTTCTCTGGCCTGCTACAATCTTTAACGAAATTTTTTTGGGAATTTGAGAATTTGAAAGATTGTGAACTGAAGTTTATTTTGAAAGTTTATAATACGTTGCATATAATAGTGTCTATATCGGAGTACTATTCACATGGAGGCGCGTTCCCGGGGGCGCGCCTTTCATTATTTCGTCAGAGAATATGTTATCATTGCCCTATTATGTCACTCATGTCCCTCGGGGACACTAGATATATCAGTACCTATTATTTCACTATTCACATGAAGGCGCGTTCCCGGGGGCGCCCTTCCATTATTTCGTCAGAGAATATGTTATAATTGCCCTATTAGGTCACTCATGTCCCTCGGGACACTAGATATATCATTACCTATTATTTCTCAGGGGACATGAATGCGCGTTCCCGGGGGCGCGCCTTCCATTATTTCGTCAGAGAATATGTTATCATTGCCCTAGTATGTCACTCATGTCCCTCGGGGACACTAGATATCAGTACCTATTATTTCACTATTCACATGAAGGCGCATTCCCGGGGGGGCGCCTTCCATTATTTCATCAGAGAATATGTTATCATTGCCCTATTATGTCACTCATATCCCTCGGGGACACTAGATATATATGTAAATCAGGTAAATTATAACCAAAATTTAACTTCTTTTGAAAGTTCAGCAAGTTAAGAATAACTTAAATTAAACGTTATGTAAAGTTTGAATAATTAGATAAAATGTTATGGATAAATTGAATAAATGTGAAGTGATAAGTGATTGTGACATTGATTGTATGGAATGAGCATTGAAATGTGACATTGAATAAATTGCCATTCACCCCCCCTCTTGGGCTGATTCCGTCGATCGATGAACTCAACATAGTGATTTAATGTATATGTTTTAATATATATGTTAATGATAAATATGTATGGATAAATTTAATTTCAATTTAAGTATTGTGAACTATAATTGGAATATAACTTTTAATTTCGAATACAATTGGAATATTAAGTTGAAATTTAATGTTAAATTTCGAATACTATAATTTATATTTAAATTTAAATTTGAATAATATTATTTTTATTTTTATTTTAAATTTCGAATAATATAATTTGTATTTTAAAAACATTTATCAAACATTTAATGTTAAATGTGAATAAAAAATAACATTAAAAAATATGTATGTAACAACCATGAAACATTTAAATAACATAACCAAATTACATAAAATCTGAAATATAATTATTTAAATAACATTAAATATAACTGGATCACCGATGTCGTCTTCTCGAATGAGTTCCACATGGCGGTGGTTGCCTATTTTGTGGAGGATTCTTCGGGAACTTGTTCTTCAGTCTCTCATCTTCACTATCATCATCAGCAGCATTTTCTTCATTTGGTGTAGATGACGCTGAATGGGCTGAAGGGCTGTATAAATAACGACCCTGGAGGAGTGCTAGTAACAATCCCACCGCTCCCCGGGAACTGTGGAAACTGTGGAAACATTGACATCGATGTATGTGATCCAGATGGAGATGAGGTGTCTGCGGAGAAGCACCACCAGCCAAATAAGATGCATATGAACCAATTTGGATCATTAAACATAGTCTATATGCACCTCCATATGGTATAAAACCCTGCGGGCTAGGCATGTAACCTGGCGGGCTAGGCATGTAACCTGGCGGGCTAGGAAGTAACCCTGCGGCTCGGAATGTAACCCTGCGGAGATGGCATATAAACTGTGGGCTTGGCATATGAAGTGAGGGCTGGGCATGTACCCCTGCGGCATCGACGAATAAGGATGTTGTGGTGGGACTGATGCAGAACCGTAGCGCCTTCTCTCCGTCCACGCGTCGGGGGACGATGATATGACGGTTGACGTCTTTCTCGGCGCCTAGGAATGTTAACCCCTCGTGCTTCCGCCGAAAGTAGAAACGGCTTCCCATTTTCATTAAACCAGTCCCATATAGTTATCCGTAACCATATGGACCAGTTTCAGCATAATATTGTCGAGGGGCCAACATTGTATATCGGTTCTCCCAAAGCGCAATCCAATCTCTGTGTCTCACCACCCAGTTAACATCTTCTTTCCCCGTCTATCTATGTTATGCACGTCGTCTAAATTCCTAGGAGCTCCAGGAATATATTGCGTACAACCATACGACGGAGCGCGCGATCAACTGGATGCCACTCAATAATAGCATAACATATAAGAGGTATAACCGATATCCATACCTCTAATGACCCACTAAGGTGGGGGTGGGATGCAAGCTTTCACTTCATCGCTCGCATAAGGTATCCACTGAAACTGAAATATAAATATACAATTCAAATAAATAAATATCTAATTATATCTAACATTTTAAATTAAAATATTAATAATTAAACAAATTTAAAAACATACCTCAGACCCAACTTTCGTATCAATAAGTAAACGAATTTCCTCTAACCCAGTAGGTATACTTTTATGGTCATTTCTTTTCATCAACCACCTATAAATATAATAAACTAAATATCACCCTATTTAATTGAAAATATTTAAATCAAAATTTAGTTCGAAAATTACCTCAACAATAAGGGGAATACGTATGGTTCATTCACGATCGGGCATAAGAAAGGCATGCGGAACCACGCCCATGATTGTAGAAGCAGAAGACATCCACCTATAGCAGTTTTCTTAATTCGTCGCCCGCACATTTCTCTAAAGAGAAATGCCAAAACTGCAGCACCCCAACTATATCTTCAGCTTCATCAAAAATCGATCAGATGCCGCAACCACATACAATGCACCTGGTTGCGAGATTTGTCGGCATCAATATTCCTCCAATTATTCGTAGAATAATGCCCGAGCACATGCCTTTGCTTGATCCTATGAAGCATTTTCATTTAAAAACCTCAACATTAGCTTTCAACCAAGATAAGCTATTCTAACCTCCATTAAACTCTGGCGGAGCAGCTCCAAGATAATCAATGCACATTGATTGCCAATCACCATCCGCCATACCACACATCATATTTCCGCGACGGGAAGCCCCAGATGCATAGAGACATCCTCCAATGTAATGTTGCCTCTCCACATAGAAGGTGAAAAGTGTGTGTCTCGGGCCTCCACCTCTCAATCAGTGCAGAAATTAGACAGGTTCGAGTTTGCAACCGCCTATAATTGTTGCAATATACCGAACCCGGCAGAAGCCAAATATGGCAAAATAGTTCCGGTGTCGGTAACGTGAATTTTTAATAAAAGTCTCTAAATACGATCAGCATCCTAAATAATATACATTATAAAAAAAAAATTAATATAAATTCATAATAACTTTAAAATAAATAAATTTAAATATTACATTAATTATAAAAATATACCATATCGCTAAATGTCTGGAAATGATCAATATCCAATCGCAACAGCATTTCGTTTTCCATTATAACTGTAGACAAAACAATATAATTAGCAAAAAAAAATTAATAATTCTAAATAAATAATAATTATATAAATATTATTTTAATAAAAAATAATATTACATAAATATATTAATATAAAAAAATAACTATTTAAAAAAATACTAACATAAAAATAAATTTCTTACCACTAATAACAAATTTAAAACTCAAATAGTTGGAGAATTTGAGTTTATATAAGAGAGGAGCATATGATTTTGGTGTGAAGAATGAGGGAGGGTTGAGGGGGTTTATATAGGGGAGGAGGAGGGGTAGTTAGGAAAAACGATGGGGGCATTTATGACATTTAATGAAAGGCGCGTCCACGGGGATGCGCTTCCACACATGTCTGCTGATATGGCAAAGGCGCGTCCCCGGGGACGCGCCTTCCACGTGGCATCCAACTCAGCGAAAACACGGGTAAAGCGCGTCCCCGGGGACGCGCCTTTACCAACTCAGCAGAAAGGGTGCTACTTCTAGAAATATTGGTCAAACAGTGTCAGAAAAGAAAAATTTAAAAAAACGGTGTCAGTTATGTAATTTAGCTTGCATGTGCCATGTTGACCTGACAAGGATGAAACGTGGATTTGCATGTGATCTTTGTTGGCTGTGAGTGGACTCATGTCATGCTCCTGCCTAGCCCTCTGCTGGAGATTTGATAACGGATGAATAACGGGTTTAGTACTTCAATCATCAATCTTGATTCGTTTTAGGGTTTAGGGTTTTTATTTCATTTTAATACTCTCATTTAAAATTTAATGCTAAATTTTAAAAAAATGAAAGTTTAGGTGTCAAAATAGACCAAAACCGATAATTTAGGTATTAAACGAGTTAAACTCTTAACGGTGGGTACTAAAATGAAATAAAAACTTAACGTTATGTATGATTTAATTTTTTTTTAAAGTTTAGGTACTAAAACGAATGAAAACCGATAGTTTATATATTAAATACGTAGTTTACCCTTTGATAATCCATAATATTATTAATATTATATGAATTATAACGTTTAAATTAATTATAACTTTTAAACTAAATATCATTATATTTAAATATATTCAAACATATACTCTTTTAAATATTATAATAGTTAAATTAATATTTTTCTTAAAATTATAAAAATAATTAAATTAATAAAAGTAATACTTAATCAATAATATAATAATTGTTTTTATTACTATATTAAAAAAATACAATGAGTATTATTAAGTATAAAGTAGAATTGAAATAGAATAGTTCATCCTCGTTGAAATCGGCGAGTTCTTGCTCTTGGGTTTTGTTAATACCAACGTTCTTAGAGAGGATTATATTAAGGTGATTGCTAACACACATTATTTTTATTTTAATTATGTAATGTAACTCGTTTCTTAGTAAAAAAATCAATTAATTATTATAAAATTTGTTGCTAAAACACTTTTTTTTTTAATTTTTTATTGTCCTCCTTATTCAAGAATTTATCCTGATTAATTTGGATCGGCCTGCGTCATATACTTAGTTTTGGTGGGTGAGTTTCTTACTGGAGATTTTTTTGCATATATAAAGACTCGGACCTAATACTTTACTTAAGCGGATCAAACTGCTTACCACTCAAATTAATCATATAATTTAAGATTTAAACAGATCAAATTATTTACTACTTAAACTAACTCGGCATCATAAGGTTCATGCTGGTCTATAAAAAAACCATTACTCATTGCCTTTATATAAAAAAAATGTTAGTCTGTTTTACTATTTTTTTTGTTTTATTTGGTACTATCTTACTTTTTAAAGGCTAGGATCACATGGTTTTGGATCAAATCTGGATTCTGTACCTCCAACCTCCATGCTTAGTTGTATTACATTTATTACATAATTGGTGGTAGCTGAACAGAAATTTGACCGGGAAATTTTCTAAAAAATGTGATACTAATTTTATTATTATTTAAATAACAAAGTCGGTAAAAAATGACCAAAAATATTATTAAACGCTATCAGTTTTGTTATTATTGGGTGTTTTATCGGATTTGGTAAAAATGACTAGAAACATTATTAGAAGCTACTGATTTTATTATTGTTTGGTACTTTTAACGGCAATGTTTTAAAAAATGATTATTTAGATAAAAATAATATTTTTGATCATTTTTACCGATTTTATTATTTAAACAATAACAAAATCGATAACGTCTTTTTTTAACCTTATATTAAGGTGACGCACTGTTGAACTTCCCAATTTAACCACTATTAATCACAAGTAAAATTGGATAATAAAATTATATCTTTTTTAGAACTAATAAATTTAAATAAAAGAATATTATTTGAGCAAATTCAAGCGTGAGTCACATTATAACATTTGTCGTAGATCTTAAATTAATTTTGGAAACGATCTAATGGATCCATTTTTTACCCGTCGGACCTGTTGAGTCAATTTTGCCCTAATCACATGCTTTATGCTTATCTTTCCACTAATATTATATATATATATATATTCACTTTTTTATAATAAATGATTACAAGGTAGTATTTGTTTATATATATATATATATATGGTATAATATTACATAATTATAATTTATAAAGTTCTAATACTATTTGAATTTATATTAAAAAAAATTAGGACTCGGTTTCGAGTATCATAGATACCAAGGGTTTGGACATTCAATGTTGAAAGGTTTAGAGTCATCTTTGATAAAAAAAAAAGTCATTTAGTTTAAACTAATTCGAAATTGATTAAATCCAAGTCTAGAAAAATTTAAAGGTAAATAACACAAATGGTCCCTTGACTATAGGATACTATATTATTGAGTCTCTTGACTATTAAAAGTTACAAAATGACCACTAAACTTTCATTATGTATCAAACTCGTCATTTTCTGTTAAAAAGTTAATGATCATCTAAGTTTTACGGTAACATCATGACTGAGATTTGATAGTCATTTGAGATTATGAGATCATATTTTATTATATCTCATTCAACATGTTAACGTGCACCTCAGATTATCGTCAATTTTTTAACGGAAATGGACGAGTTAGAACATAATAAATAGTCGAGTGACCAATTTATAAATTTTAATATTTAAGTGACTCAACAAAGTAACTCCCTATAGTTAGAGGATAATTTTATAATTTTAATATTTAAGAGACTCAACAAATAACTCCCTATAGTTAGAGGATAATTTTGTAATTTTAATAGTTAAGGGACTTAATAAAGCAAAATCCTATAGGCAGGGGACCATTTATGTACATTTCCCAAAATCTAAATTGCAAATAGTATAAATATAAAAACAACCCTTCCATTAAATTCGAACCCCACCCATTTGACAATCTCTAGTTCTAGGTGGACAGTTGTAGGGTGACAATCAATTAGACAGAGTTATACCAATGAATTGGTATTGGGGCTTAATCATCATCAACCTATGGTTATTTTAGTAGAACCAGCACAGAATTGTTGCCACCAAAATCAGCAGATGAAAGTAGGTCCCCTATAATTCCAATCTCTTGAAATTCAGTCCATTCATGGAGGCCGGCGGTCTGGGGATCTTCACAGTTGTATCGTCTTCCCACAATGAAAACTGGTAATTATCCACAATGGATCGAAGAAATTCTAAAGTTTCAGGCCCATCATTTACCTGCTTCTCAATGTTTATTATGTATGAACAACGTTCTTTAACATTTCTCACTCATCCTGCATTGTCTCGGTAACATCAGCCAGATGAATCCTGTTTCCAGCCGTGAGTTGAATTACTGTTAGTTGAACGTTTTCGTTTTCGGACATGCTTATGCCTAAAGCAAGAGGCTCCTGATCATCTTTACCCCCAAGAATATCATAGCGATGTTATATGATGGAGAGCTGTCAAACGAGTACGACTGTACAGAGTTGGAGCGGTTTAAATGGCGTCGACCTTCGACCAGGATCCCGATCGAGCACGGTGCCTTTCCGAGCATGCTGTAGTTCAGGCTCCTTATGGTTTGGTCTTCCGATTCGATGCTGCCATCGAAGTGCCATTAGCGGTGAAATGGAAGCACTATAAAGGATGTATGGTGGTCCAGGGCGAGGTTACATATATCCTCATGCATCATATTCGCCGGGGACAACGCGGTGAACTTTCACCGTTACGGCTCTCCAGTTTTCACGCTCGAACCATTGGAATGAGAGGATGACGTTCTCCGAGTACGAGTCGTTGGAAAGGGTGTGCCGATTCATGTCATGAGAGATGAAGAGTGGAGTGGCTTGCCCACTGAGCTTTATAAGGTGAAGCACATGAAGAGCAATGGGACTTTCTGTGGTGGAGGTACTGAGGATGTCAATGATGGAATTGACATTACCCGGGACATGAATACAACTAATCATGCGAAGCTCCTGGTTATGCTTGCAATGCAAGGTGCTCCTTTTATGGTAACTTGCGTACTTTCTCGATGGATCGTAGAGGGCTTTCACGAGCATTGGCACAATGCTTGCGACCACAATGACGATGAGAATCATGTGAGCGAACAAAGGCGCTGTTATAACCTGCAATTTTTCGACAATAAGCAAGAATATTGCAGTGAAATTTACGTAAACCATACACAAGGAGGAGTCAAAAAGAACATACCACGCGATCATACATTTTGCAAAAGATAGTCATCTGAACGATACCTCTGCTTATAATTATAAAAGCAAACGCCAAAGCATCCCTTGTGGGGATTTTACAGAAGAAGGAAACAAGGAAGGAGGCTCCAAATTTGACTATTAAAGGGGAAAGTTCTTGATGTTTGACAAAGGGGGGGGTGTTATTTAGGTAAGAAAAATCAATCCTCATGCCGCAGGTTAAGCAAACAAAGGCATAAGGAACCCTGAAACAACAGGCTCCAGTTTCTCCACCAGAGCAGATCCCAAGGGTAGTCTATCTGGGATAGCCAATCCCGTCAGAAATGGACCACAGGGAAGCAATATTCTAAAAACAGTGGTGAGCTTTTGCGAAACCATGAACCCCCGAATCGCAGCATATCAAGCACCGTTTATCTTCCCATCCCAATCGCTTTTCTCACCAGCCATTTCATCAGAGGTCGAAAACAAAACACCAGCACAACAAGAAAGGCAATAGTTTTTTCGAAAAGTGCAATAGCACTTTCCTTGCCTCATTTTCGCGCTGCAACCATCCCTTGGCAAATAGTCAATAGAAATAGTGACAATATGTTACCTATGAGGGCCGTTGATAGGATAAACCTTCCGGGTTCCGAATCCAGGAGCTTCAGCTCTCTGAGTAGACTATGTAGTACCGGAAACGAAGTCCCCGAATATGTTATAGCAAGAACGGAAAGTTCAATTGCGTTGTTGTGTTTCATTTCTTCTTGATCTGACTTAGCCATAATCAAGCAAACTATGAAAGGCACAAACACTGTTGGGATACTAATACAGATCGCCTTCTTCCCGGATCTGTATGTCATGCTAAAATCCATCTTCACCCCTGTTAGAAATAAAAAGGAAATATACCCGAAACTCGCCACTGTACCCAGAATCGAAACACTATCCTCCGACACCGTGATAAGCGAATATTTACTATCGAAAACCATAGGACTCAGTATTATCCCTGCCAGCATTTACACCAGAAAACGTTAGCAATGAAAAAAGAAAAGATGTAGGAGAGAGTATGCAGATTGCAGGCACATACAAGAATCTGGGATATGAATGTAGGCAACCGGAGGTGCTTGAGCACCAAATGGATGGCTTGAGTGAGAAGGAAAGTGACTATTATCTGGAGTTCAAGCCTCGGCGAAGAATAGTCCATGAGGTTTCCATGTTTCACATCGGAGCGCAATGCCATCATGCCGGGTGCGTTGAGTTTGGGAGGAAAACTAATACAGATTTCTTCCTTCACTGTTTTCATCGTGCCTCGTGGCTGCCTTCTTCGATACTGTGGAAAGAAAAGAGCTAGATAGAGAGGAGATTGAACTGAATGAGATGGACGACGATAATCATTGCTTATATCGAGTTTCTTGTTGTTTCGAAAATCTGTTTTTGTTTGGATTCAGGTGGATGTTCATTTTGGTCTAACAAGTTCTTGTTGTTTGCTCGGACCATAATTGTTCCAACGAACTTACTGTCTTTCAAATATTATTGCTGGACACTAAGGTTTTTCTCTCTTTCTCATTTTAGGTTTCATTTTGTTTTCTCACAATTGTTGTTGTGCTTTTTCTTTGTTTCTTTTTTTAATTTTTTTAATTTTACTTTTTGTTTGAATTTTTATATTATTTTATTGATCTATTGAGCTCATCTTTCGTCCACCCAATAAGATCTATCTATCTCAAAGTAACTTTCAGATACTATTCACTCCTTATTTACGTGTAGGAAAGAGGAGAGCCGGATGACGTGGTAAGCAGAGGCAATTTTTCCTAATTAAGGAGAAATTATTAGATAGATCGGCTCACCATGCCATTCATGGTCTCAACCAATAAGATCTATCAATCTCAAAGTAACTTTTAAATTACTACCCACTCTTATTACATGTAGGAAAAAGATAGAGATTCACCTTGGAAAAAATAAGATTGATGGATCATATTGGTTGGATGCACGAATGATATGGTGAGTTAGGACCATCTAATAATTTTTCTTAATTAAGACTCTTAATCAATTCTCTTGTATTGATAAATGCTCACGATCTCAAATAAGTCACACTCAATTTGCAAACGTGGTGTTATCGTTATATTTATTTTTATATCAATGTTGATGATGTTTATCTTTTATTGTATATAATAATGTTGGTGTATTCATCATTAAATTTTGTTATAGAGAATAGTAAAATATAAATAATGAGAAATATAAAGGTTTTGTTACTATTTTATGATTTATAAAAGTATTCTCACAACTATAATTTTATTTTTTATAATTTTGAAAATAAACTATGAATTTTTATATAAATTTTTAAGTTTATTTTTATTTTTTTCAAATAATTACATAAGAATATTTCATAAGTATCAAAATAAAAATTTTAATTATAATTGAGAGGTTAAATAAAATATTATCCATTAACTTAATATATCTAGCCATCTTCTAAAAAACTATTTACGTAATATAATATTATTTTTATAATAAATTTTAATAAAATAAATGGGCTAAGAAAACAAATAGTTTAAATACAAAAAAATGTATTTTATAATCACTCGTTTTCATTAATACTTCCGTCACTATTATACTAGTGACAATTACTCTAAAAATTGTCATGATTATTCATTTTATGTGACCATCTATTCAACACACATATTAATATAAATTGTGATGAATTTGTTTGATATTAAAAATATATTTTATGATCATCAATATTATCATACTATGTATTTTCTTGTGACCAAATGTTTGACATTATTATAAAAAAAATATGATAAATTTATTTGACATTAAAAGTATATTTTGTGGTCGCCAATATTGTTGCACTAAGGGTTTTTTAGTGAATGTTCGACACTATTATCAATAACTCTTTCACTATTATATTAGTGACGACTTTAATGAATTTTGTCACAATTACTCAATTTTTTTGTGACTACGTGTTTTGACACAGAAAGACTAATAACAGTGACGAAAATTTAGACTCTAATATTATCTTTAACGACAGATGATCTTTAGGGAAAGTACAATGCTTAACACTGTGATATGAAAGAAATATTTGTTTTTGATAAAAAATAATATTTGGGTTAAATTATTGTTGGAATTAATTTTATTTATTTTAATAAATATTAATTATTATAATAATAATTTAATTATAGTTTTTATGATTTCTCATATGCAATATGTTCATAGAAGGAAAATATAAAAATAATTAGATTAAATTTAAAATATAAAGGTATAAGTATTAAGATTTAAACCTAAAATAATACCAAATGTCCTTAAATTATATTTAGAAAATAAAATAAAATTATTCGACCATCTATTAAGCCCTTGTAGTGAAAGTCCTAAATTAAAACAATAAAGTACTGATCAGTAACTTGTGTTTGCAAAATTCTAATCGTAAACAGAATCATAAATTATATATAAAAATCTCTATAATAAAAAATTAATTATAACTGAAGATTTAATGACACTATCAAATCTTATAATATCGTGGTTGGTTTAAAAATTGTTGTTGCGGAGCAGCATCAATGTCGAACCTATCAAATTCTACTTCTGAGATATAATATTTGCTTTACTATTCTTGCAGTATCAGTTGCACAACGGACGAGGATAAGAACCAAAGTGCCTGCAAGTCCTCGGAATGCAATGTGGGGTTTGCAGTATCATCAGCATTATCAGGGTCCAACTGTAGTTGTAATTGAAGAATGCGATGATGAGCAAAGAAGACGATGATTCGTATAGGGGCTTAACCAATCCGTTGTTGATTTTGTACGATCAGCACGGAGTTGTTGCCACCAAAATCAGCAGATGAAAGTAGGTCCCCTATAATTCCAATCTCTTGAAATTCTGTCCATTCATGGAGACCCATGGTCTGGGGATCTTCACGTTTATATCGTCTCCCAACAATGAAAAGCTGGTAATTGTCCACGATGAATCGAAGAAAATCTAAAGTTTCAGGCCCATCACTTACCTGCTTCTCAATGTGTGTTATGCATGGAATATTCTCTTTAACATTTCTCAGCATTATCTCATCCTCCATTGTCTCGGTATCATCGGCTAGAATCATGTTTCCAGATGTGAGATGAATTATAGTTAGTTGAACGTTTTTGTTTTCGGACATGCGTAGACCTAAAGCAAGAGCCTCCTGATCATCTTTACCCCCCAAGAATATCACAGCAATGTTATATGATGAAGAGCTGTTCGACGACGGTTGTGAGTTGTAGCGGTTTAAACGGCGTCGACCTTCGACGAGGATCCCGATCGAGCACGGTGCCTTTTCGAGCATACTGTAGTTCAGGCTCCTTATGGTTTGGTTGTCCGATTCGATGCTGCCATCGAAGTGCCACCGGCGGTGAAACGGAAGCATTACGAAGGATGTGTGGTGGTCCAGGGCGAGGTTACATATCCTCGTACATCATATTCGTCGGGGTCACCGCGGTGTAGGCTTTAACCGATACGGCTCCCCAGTTGTCCCGCTCGAACCGTTTAAACGAGAGGACAACGTTCTCCGAGTAGTAGTCGTTGGAAAGGGTGTTCTGATTCTTGTCATGAGAGATGAAGAGTGGAGTGGCCCGCCCGCTGAGCTTTATAAGGTGAAGCACATGAAGAGCAATGGGACTTTCTTTGGTCGAGGTACTGAGGATGTCGATGATGGAATTGACATTAGCCGGGACATGAACACAACTAAGCATGCGAAGCTCCTCGTTGTACTTGCAATGCATGATGCTCCTTTTATGGAAACTTGCATACTTTCTCGATGGATCGTAGAGGGCTTTCACGAGCATTGGCACAATGCTCGCTACCACAATGATGATGAGGGTCATGTAAGCGAAGATAGGCGCTGTTATAACCTGCGATTTTCCGATAATGAGTATGCATATTTCATGGATGTGAAACTTACGTAAGCAGTTAAAAAGAACATACCCCGCGATCATACATGTTGCTGTAGATAGCCATCTCGACGACACCTTTGCTTATCATTATAAAAGCAAAAGCCAAAGCATCCCTCGTGGGGATTTTCCAGAAGAAGGAAACAGGAAGGAGACTCCAAATTTGACAATCAAAGCCACAACAGCGGTAAGTGCTTGGTGCTTGGCGAAGGGGCTGTCGTTGTTGAGGTAAGTAAAATCAATCCTCATGCCGCATGTCGAAGCAAACACAGGCATGAGAAACCCTGAAACAACAGGCTCCATTTTCTCCACCAGAGCGGACCCCAAGGGTGGTCCATCTTGGATAGCCAATCCCGTCAGAAATGGACCAAAGGGGGTCATTATTTGTAAAGTACTGGTAACCGTATGTGCAACCATGAACGACAAGATTGCAGCATAAAGGCAAACACTATTTATCTTCCCACCCGCAGCCATTTTTCTCACCATCCACTTCATTAGAGGTCGGAAACAAAACACCAGTACAACAATAAAGACTATAGCACCTCTGAGATGCTCAATAGCTCTTTCCAAACCTTTCCTGTGTGCTGCAATCACCCCTTGGGAAACAGTCAATAGAAGTAGCGACAACATGTTACCTATGAGGGCCGATGATAGGCCAAGCCTACCGAGTTCCGAATTCAGGAGCTTCAGCCCACTGAGAAGGCTATGAATTACCGGAAACGAAATCGTTGAATGCGCTACTGCAAGAACGTAAACATCTCTTGGCCTGTAACGTTGTCTTTCCTCCGGAGCGGAATGAGCCATAAACAAGCAGACTAAGGAAGGCACCAACACTGTTAAGATACCAATACACAGCGCCTTCTTCCCAGATCTGTATGTCATGCTAAAATCCATCTTCACCCCAGCTAGGAATAAAAAGAACAAATAGCCGAAACTCGCCACCGTACCCAGAATTGAAACACTGTTCTCGGACATCGTAATAAGCGGATCATCATGCCTGAAAACCGTAGGACCCAGCATTATCCCTGCCTGCATTTACACCCGAAAAAAACGTTAGGAATGAAGTATTAAAACCAAAAAAAAAAAAGTAAGAGAGGGCACGCATGCACATACAAGTATCTGAGATATGAATATTGGAATCCGAAGGCGCTTGAGCACAAAATGAATGGCTTGGGTGAGAACGAAAGTGAGTATCATCTGGAGTTCAACCCTCGGAGCAGAATAATCCAAGATGTTCCCAAGTCTGGTCACATTGGAGAGCAATGTCATCAAGCCTGGTGCGTTGACTTTGGGAGGATAACTAAGACAAATTTCTACCTTAACTGTTTCCATGCTGCCGTCAAAGCTATTGAATGGCGGTGGCAAGGAAAGAGTTAGATAGAGATGAGATAGAATTGAATGAAATGAAATGGACGATGAAAAACATTGCTTATATCCTTTTTTTTCAGTTTTTTCCCGTCTTCCAAACATGGCAAACCAGACACTTCGGTTTCCCTCTGTTTCTCATTTTAGGTTTTTTTTGTTTTTTTTTTGTGTTGATAATATCGTTCTACTTTGATCAAGTGACTTTCTTATTTTATCATAATTCTTGTTATGTTTTTTCCTTCTCAATTTCTTTTTTCTTTTTTTTTATGAGTTTTTGTATTATTTTATTTAATAAATATTTTAATATAAATACTCAACAATTCTTTTTTCTATATTATGATATTTTCATTATTCGATTTAACGTTACCTCATCCGTATACTTTAGATTACTCTTAATTACTACATTTGGCAAGAAAGAAATAGTAGGCAACATGATAAGAGTGCACGTAAGTGTTGTGTTATCTTTTATCATATAAGGAATGATACTCAACTAAGGATCAAAGGTCACATACAGTGGCGGAGCCACAATTGGGTGACCCCACCATGAAATCTGAATTTTCTTCGATTAGTTATTTATTTAATCGATGGTATCAACTATGAAATTTGAGTATTTTTTAGATTAACTACTTATTTTACGGACAATGTTCACCCTAAAAATTTATTAATATCCGTCCCATATAAAAATTTTATATTAGTAACATATGCGTATCCACTCCGAAAAATATTGGGCCACATATACTGCTTTTGCTGCTAGTACATAAAGCGAAAACATTCTGGTTTTTATACCAGATTGTAGTAGATCATGGGTTTCTGTTTCTTTTCCATTTGGTACTTAATAGGTACCTTCGGGTAAAGGAGATTCAGGCAATGAAGCCATCATGGTCGAACCTTTGGAAGCAAAAGTACCGTTAGCTGCCAAACAAATGGAACAAAAAGGCTATAGAGAAAATAAAGGTAAAAAAAGATGTTGTATTTGGAGATATTTTATGTAGATTTAATTAGGGATGACAAATGGGTGGGATGAGTGTGGATACCTATTTCTCCATTTTTATATACGTCTAATAATTTTATATTCACCACCTACTCATCATCCGCGACAGGTCAAATTTTTAAATTCATACCCGCCCACGCAAGTATATTCTCAAATCCAATCCTATACCCATTACCCATTTCGATACTCATCTCACATCTCGTACCCGTATGTACCCATTCATACCCGCCTAACAATAACCTCACAGATTACATAAACAACGGTTTTCAGTTCTACAAATACTTATACCCTAATATTTGGTTAAATTATAAGTCATGTCCTATAAATCCTAAGATTTATACAACAATCTCTGAAATTATACATATATTCATAATGGTCCTAAATTTATATGGTGAATAGTTAGTGGGCAGGCGGATGTGGGGCGGACGAATGCGAGACGGGTAATGTCTCAAACCCATTACCCAAGGCCGGTATGACTTTTTACATCCACATCCACCCACTACTCACTAAACTTATACCCATCACCACCCCAATTGGAACGGATGGGGTGTGAAATCCACGAAATTGTACCTGTCATCCCTAGATTTAATATTTTTAATAGTTTGAGGTGATTACAATTCAATATATATTCATTATTTTTTTAATCTATTAATAATACACTTTACAAACACAATTATTCAAATTTTAAACTTTAAAAAAATAATACTCTTTTTAATACTAATATCCATTGATGAGTTTATTTAAATTTAATATTTGAATCTTAATATTTGTCCCATCGGACTCCAATAGGGCTGGGATGCCCCAAAATGCCTTAGTTCGTGATAGTCAATGCCCCCAACCCCTCTTTATTTATTTAATATGTTGAAGAAAAGGTAAGAGCAAGGTTTAAATAATTAAACAGAGGGAACAGGTAAGCATAGTTTATGTATTCTAAACCCTAAAAATAAATTATGCATGGACATAAAAATGTATGTACGTACGAACTTAAATAATTATATTAAAAATTTTAAATGGTATAGTGTTATAAAATTTTAGGAAATGTAAAATCGGATAATAAATAAAAAATATAAAAAAATTGAAAATTTTAAGAAGTACGATTACACCCAACACCCCCTTGATCTATTCCTGACAATAGCATATGCCGGTGCATGCAACACAAGTAATATTAAAATTAATATTTTTTAGATGTTTATTTTTTTCGAATAACTTAAAATGATTATAAAGTAATATATTTTCATAATCTTTCTTAATCATTAAGAATACATATATATCTTAGATACGCAACTGTTTGAACTCGAGATTTCTAGATGAAAACGTCAATAAAGCCACTTAATGGATCAAATATACTTACTATATATATTGGGGGAGATACAGAAAATACAGTATTATATTCATGCATCTTCCCATTATTTACTGTTGGCCTACTTGGAAATTAAGAGATTTGATTGTAACAAAAATAGCAAAGTCAAAGCAAATTCGCATGCGTAACGCAAAAGTTCATTCTTTACAAACACATCATGCATCAGGAAAGTCGTCGGTGAAAGCATAAAGTCAGCAATGCATGCTCTATAGCAGTTTTCGTACTTGTTCTATTAAAAAAAGTGTACCAGAAAGTATGAAAAAGATGGACCAAATTGTGGACCAATCAAAAGGTTGGACCCCGAATAAGTTCCAGACTAGGGTTAGTGGATTTGTATCATTCTACAAGTGCGTGTCACTGTTTCCTCTTATTGAGCACTTTTCTCATTCCATCGTCATTAGTGATTGTAACTTGAAAGATTTCACATTTTTCATTATTTTTGACAAATATGAGTTGTTGTTCTTAGAGTTCATAGGTTCGAGCATCAGAGGTCGTGGATTCGAGCACCAACAACTGCAATAAGGTGATTGAGTATTTATAGATTTAAAGTATTTAGAACATATACTACTTATAATCACCTTAACTCAATAAAAAAAGTCTTATGAGACTTGATAAAGCTATACTCTAAAGTCGGGGGACCATTCATGTACTTAACCCAAAATATATGAGATGCCATTAGCTGTTTTGAATTACATAAAAACGTGTTGAACCAATGGAGAGAGAAAAAATGCTACATCGTTCTCTACTTTTCATTTTTACGTACAAAATATTACTTAGATATTTTTTTTTATTAATATTAGTTATTTCCTTTCTATAACATATTATATTTTAATCCCCATCAATAACAAGAGAGTAAATTACAAAAGGGTAAAATATACAAATGATCCCCCAACTATATAATAATACTTTATTGAGTCCCTTAACTATTAAAAGTTACAAAATTGTCCCCTGACTATAGGAAATTGTTTTGTTGTGTCATTCGACTATTGAAAGTTATAAAATGATCACATGACTATTCATTATGTTCTAAACTCGTCATTTTTCGTTAAAATTTTGACAGTGGTATGAGTTGTACGATGACCTACTGATTGAGATATGATAAATATGATCTCATAATCTCAAATGACTACCTTATCATAGTCAACATATTAATGTTCACCTCAGACGACTGTTAAATTTTTAGCAGAAAATGACGGTTTGGAACATAATAAATAGTTGAGCGACTATTTTATAACTTTCAATAGTCAATGGACAAATCAAAGTAGTGTCTTATAGTCAAAGGACCATTTGTGTACTTTACCCATTTTAAAATTTGTATATAAAATTCAATGAAACATCAAATTTTATATGTAAACTTCTATTTTGTATAATTTTACATGCATGGTGTTAGGTATGGCTCATAAATATACCAGTAAAGAGGACAGGAGATGGAGCGGAGTGAGCGAAGCGAACATCAACTGTCCTTACAAAGAAAGTCTCGTTATGGGGTTACAAATTATGTGGGTTGGGGGTGCGGGGGCGTAGCCCCCGCGGTACGGTACAGGGTTGATTTTGTAATTATGTACCAGGGTTTTCTATTATAAATAGAGATGTAACCTAGACCTAAAATATCATTGAATAAAATTCTAGCGCCGCCTAGGCACCGAGGACGTAAGCACATTGCCGAACCTCGTAAAATTCTCGTGTTCTTTCGTTTTCTTTACCCGTTTTCGTCAACAATTGGTATCAGATGTCAGGAGCAAAATTCGAAGTCGCGAAATTCGATGGTCATGGTAACTTCGGATTATGGCAAACGAGGGTGAAGGATCTATTGGCGCAGCAAGGGATCTTGAAGGCTTTACGACCTACAAAGCCGGCGTCGATGGATGAGGAAGATTGGGAAGAATTGCAGCAGCGAGCGGCAGGAACCATACGATTATGCTTGGCGGACGAGGTCATGTATCACGTCATGCATCTATCGTCTCCAGACGAAATTTGGAGGAAGTTGGAAAGTCAGTTTATGTCCAAATCCTTAACGACAAAACTGTATCTGAAGCAGCGGCTGTATGGGCTGAAGATGCAGGACGATCACGATTTGGCGCAACACGTGAATGTCTTCAATCAAATCGTTTCTGATCTGGCTCGGCTTGATGTGAAAATTGAGGATGAAGACAGAGCGATGATTCTGTTGTGTTCGTTGCCTTCCTCTTACGAACACATGGTGACTACTCTTACTTATGGGAAAGAGACTATCAACGTTGAGGAGATTACTGCAGCCTTGTTGGCTCACAACCAGCGGAAGCAGAATGCAGGGGAAAGCTCTCAAGCCGATAGCTTATATGTCAAGGGTAATCGAGATCTTGGACGGAAGCCAGAGAAGGCAGGGTCCGGGAAGCGGAATTCCAGATCCAAATCCAGGGATAAGAAGACGATTCACTGTTACAAGTGCAAGGAGGCGGGACATATGAAGCGAGACTGTCCGAAGTTGAAAAAACAGACTGATGAGAAGCGTGATGGCTCATCCAAGTCTGTGAACGTGGTCGAGGATGATACTTCTGATTGCAGTGAGGGTGATATGCTTTCTATTTCAACGACACAATTGACGGATGCTTGGATTCTTGATTCTGGATGTTCTTATCACATCACGCCAAATAGGGAATGGTTTTCGACATACAGGCCGGTTAATTCTGGTTCGGTTTATTTGGGTGATGATCGATGTTGCAATATTGTTGGTATTGGTGATGTCAGAATTAAGATGCACGATGGCTCCGTTCGGACGTTGAGTGGTGTTCGACATATCCCAGACTTGAAGAAGAATTTGATTTCCTTGGGCACTTTGCACAAGAATGGTTTTATCCCTAAGGCTGACGAGGATAGGGAAACCATTCGGATTGTTAAAGGAGCATTGACTGTGATGAAAGGCAAGATGACTGCATGGAATATCTACAGATTGTTAGGGAGTACCGTTGCAGGTGGAGTTCACTCTGTTGAGTCCTGTGATGATACGACAAAATTGTGGCATATGCGCCTTGCTCATCTTAGTGAACGTGGTATGGCAGAATTACACAAGAGAAACTTGTTGCATGGTGTCAAAAGCTGTAAGCTCGATTTTTGCAAGTATTGTGTTCTTGGTAAACAGACTAAAGTCCGTTTCAAGACTGCGAAGCACACAACTAAAGGGATTCTTGATTATGTGCATTCTGATGTATGGGGGCCTTCCACGACATCGTCTTTGGGTGGATCTAGGTACTATGTTACTTTTATTGATGATTTTTCACGGAAAGTTTGGGTGTATTTTTTGAAACAGAAATCTGAAGTTTTTGAGAAGTTCAAGCTGTGGAAAGCTGAGGTAGAAAACCAAACAGGACGAAAAATCAAGTGTTTGCAGTCTGACAATGGTACGGAGTACACAGATTCACAGTTCCTACAATTCTGTAAGGAGCATGGGATTCAGAGGCATTTTACAGTGCGCAAGACACCACAACAGAATGGTGTTACGGAACGAATGAACATGTCGTTGAATGAAAGAGCCAGATGTTTGCGGTTGAATGCGGGGCTTCCCAAACACTTCTGGGCTGAGGCTGTTAACATGGCGTGTTACCTTATCAACAGATCGCCAAGGGCATCGCTGGCTGGGAAAGTTGCAGAAGAGGTATGGACTGGTCATGATGTTAGTTTTGATAACTTACGGATTTTTGGTTGTCCTGCTTATGTGCATGTACCTGCTGATGAGAGATCCAAACTTGATGCAAAATCGAAAGAGTGCATTTTTCTGGGTTACAAGAAAGGTGTCAAAGGATTCAAGTTCTGGGATCCAGTTGCGAAGAAAGTTGTGATTAGTAGAGATGTCGTTTTTGATGAACAGTCTATGTTGCAGCAGAAGCAAGACACGACAGTGGTAGATTTCGAGCAGTTTCCAGTTGAGAAACCAGAAACTTCTCAACCGACTTCTGGTGGTTCCACTACAGATGATTTGCAGGATTATAGTCTCGCCAGAGACAGGGTGAGACGGACGAATATAAAGCCTCCGAACAGATTGGGTTTTGAAGACTTGGTATCTTTTGCACTTACTGTTAGCAGTGATGATCCAGTTACTTTTCATGATGCCGTTACTAGTCAGGAAAACGACAAGTGGATGGCAGCCATGGTTGAGGAGATGGAGTCTTTGAATCACAATCGCACATGGGAGTTAGTTCCCCTTCCTGAGGGTAAGAAGCCGATTGGTTGCAAATGGGTGTATAAGAAGAAACCAGCAGTAACAGAAAAGAGGGGGAGAAGTTCAAGGCTCGTTTGGTAGCGAAGGGTTTTTCACAGCAGAAAGGAGTTGATTATGATGAAATCTTTTCTCCTGTGGTCAGGCACACTTCAATCCGAGCAGTACTTGCATTGGTGGCTAGTTGGGATTTGCATTTAGAGCAGATGGATGTTAAAACTGCTTTTTTGCATGGTGATTTAGAGGAGCAGATCTACATGCGGCAACCTGAAGGTTTCACTCAACCTAGAAACGAGCATTTAGTTTGCAGATTGAAGAAATCTTTGTACGGGTTAAAACAGTCTCCGAGACAGTGGTATAAACGGTTTGACTCCTATATGATCAAGATTGGCTACAACCGATGTGAGTATGATTGTTGTGTCTATGTTAAGAGCCTTGATGATGGTTCTTTTATTTTTCTATTACTGTATGTTGATGATATGTTGATTGCTGCGAAGAACATGGATGATGTTATCGGTTTGAAAACTTTATTAAGTCGGGAATTTGATATGAAAGATTTAGGTGCTGCAAAGAAAATTCTTGGAATGGAAATTTGCAGGGACAGAGACTCAAGGAAACTGCGGCTATCTCAACGGGGTTATGTTGAGAAAATGCTAGAAAGGTTTGCGATGAGCAGCGCGAAACCAGTTAGCACTCCATTGGCGAATCACTTTAAGCTCTCATCAGAACAGTGCCCTAAGACAGATAAGGAAGCTGAAAATATGGCAAAGGTTCCGTATTCTAATGATGTTGGTTGCTTGATGTATGCGATGGTATATACTCGTCCTGATTTAGCTCATGTTGTTAGTCAAGTTTGTAAGTACATGTCTAAACCTGGTAAGCAACATTGGGATGCAGTCAAGTGGATCTTTCGGTACTTAAAGGGTACTGTGGGACATGGAATTGTTTTTGGGAGTCAGCGGGATAATCCTTTGGTTGTAGGATATGTGGATTCAGATTTTACAGGTGACTTGGATAATAGAAGATCTACGACAGGGTATGTGTTTACTCTTGGTGGAGGGCCTATTTGCTGGAAGTCTACTGTTCAATCTGTCGTGGCACTATCTACAACTGAAGCTGAATACATGGCAGCGGTTGAAGCTGCAAAAGAAGCTTTATGGCTTACTGGTTTAGTGAAGGAGTTGGGTGTTCAACAATGTGGAGTTCAGTTGCTTTGTGATAATCAAAGTGCTATTCACTTGGCTAAGAATCAGGTGTATCGTGCTAGAACTAAACATATTGATATAAGGTTCCACAAGATCAGAGAGTTGGTTGCATCTGGAGAGGTTTTGTTTCAGAAGGTACATACTGATGAGAATGCCGTTGATATGTTCACCAAGCCAGTTACGACAGACAAGTTCAAGCATTGCTTGGACTTGTTGAATGTTTCGAGTTGTTAAAGAAGCAAGGTAACCCAACCTACATTGAAGTTTCCAAGGGGCAGGATATTCGCCAAGGTGGAGATTTGTTAGGTATGGCTCATAAATATACCAGTAAAGAGGACAGGAGATGGAGCGGAGTGAGTGAACATCAACTGTCCTTACAAAGAAAGTCTCGTTATGGGGTTACAAATTATGTGGGTTGGGGGTGCGGGGGCGTAGCCCCCGCGGTACGGTACATGGTTGATTTTGTAATTATGTACTAGGGTTTTCTATTATAAATAGAGATGTAACCTAGACCTAAAATATCATTGAATAAAATTCTAGCGCCGCCTAGGCACCGAGGACGTAAGCACATTGCCGAACCTCGTAAAATTCTCGTGTTCTTTCGTTTTCTTTACCCGTTTTCGTCAACACATGGTTTGTTTTATTAGCTTGTGAGACTAGGGGAGGATAATTTAACCCGAATCTGACTGGTTTCGATCCGATCAAATAAGGTCGAATTTATTTTATGAAAAATTCAGAATCGAGTCGAATTTATATTCTAAAAGATCGGGTCGTCGGGTCGAAGTCGGGTGAATGATATATATTTTCAGGTCAATTATCATCCCTATGTGGGACAAAGCAGTGCTAAAAAGTTAATTAAAGATGATTAAACATATAAAGCTTTTGAAAGTCTCGTCTAATTATTAGATAAAATAAGCTTAGGGATTGAATTTGTAAGTTAAGAAGATGAACGTGGAGTAGTTGGGTTTCTTTTTCTTTTTCATTGCTAAAAAGGCCGACATATAAAGGTGTAAAGTATGCATGTTGGAGAAGAAACCCCAGCGTTCCTCGTTTTTGTCTGTTTTTTATTAACCTAAAAGACAATATTTCAAAGTCGGAATAATTAATTTATTTTAAACTAAAAGGCAATATTATTTTATTTTATCTAATATTTGAGGCTACAAAAGAAAGGAAAGATGTGAGGTTGAGGATCAGTGCGCGGAGGTTTCAGTTTCGCTATTTCCAATGCACGCGGCGGTCGAAAGATAAATACAATTAGGGTAAACTACAAATTTCATTATTAAACGTTACTATCACTCATATTTTTCTCATTGAACTTTAAAAGTTTTCAATTTATTTACGGAACTTAATACATTGAATTTTTCGTCCTTGAACTTTACTTTCTCTCTCCTATTATAATCACTCTATCGGTAAATAGTTAACAACGTTAAAAATGACGTCGTTTTAAAAAAATAAAATTTTCACAAAAATAATTTTTTTTGCATCTATATAACCAGTGGCATAACTTGCTGATAGAGATTGTGGGTAGACGTAAAACTTTGAAAAAATTAGAAGTTTAAATTAAAATTTTCAAAAAAATTTGAAGGGTTTGGTTTATGTTTTTTCCCAAAAATATTAATGTCTAACTAAAATTTTTGAAATTTTGAGAGGCTGAAGAAGAATTTTTTAAAATTATGGGGATTTAATTGAGAACATTCAAAAATTTTAAAGTTAAACCTTATTTTTTAAAAATTTTAGGGGCATAAAATTAATTTTTCCTAAAAATTTAAAAGGTCTAAACTATGATTTTTTAAATTTTGGAGGGCCATGACCCTCAATAGCCATGCTTATATTATGCCACTGTATATAACTGCACATTTTCAAACTATTATTTAAAGGTCGAGTGACCAAAAAATTCAACGTATTAAATTCAGTGATAAAATTAAAATAATTTAAAATACGGTGAGTGAAATAAAAAAAATATTAAAATTCAGTCATCAAATTTATAATTTACCATAAAGGGAAGACTAATTTATGTCAAGTTTTCCCATCTTATTACCGCTTTGTAAGATAACATCATTGTTTGGATCTACAGACGTAGATAAGATTTTATGTTAAGGGTAAATTTAAATTTAAGGAGAGAAATTAAAATTTAAAAAGGGACGAAAACATATTTCTAATAAAAAATACATAAAAAATCTAAAATTTATGATAATTTTAAATTTTTAAGGGAGTAACCGCCCCCACCCGTCCTTCGATCCATCTCTGTTAGGATCTAATAGAAGAAATATGAAATACGTAAAAATTTAAATTTGGATCTAATAGAAGAAAACAGTACATAAATATTAGAAATACGTAAAAATTATATTTTATTTATGTTTACAAAACTGATACAGAAACTTATATACGATTTCCAAAATGGTCCTCACGGAGTTAATACGTATCCATAATAAAATAAAAAATCAAATAATAATAATAAAAAGGTGGGGGGAGAGATTGTGTAATTTAACTAAAATGAAGGATATCGTTAATCTATCAACATCTCCATCGCCCTCCTCTGCTAATCAACTCTTTACCACTCAACCGTAAAAAACCAGTTGAGCATATTTACATCTCTATCCAACACAAATCCCGAAATATCAACTCTACCCCTTTCTTTTCCGAGTATAGATATATTTTTATTCCATACCATATTTCCTCACTACCGGACCCCATCATCGACAACTACCTTCACACTGCCGGGAAGCCAATCTCCATGGCTTCGATTACAGGACTCGGAATCGAGTTCAAGTCGAACGACTAGAGACTCCTCCGACGTGGGGATTTGTGTTTTGAGCTGTCGTAAGCTTGGAACCAATGCTTTCTCTGTCCATTCTTCTAATCCGGTTCGGCCTATGCATATCCCACTTGTGATTTTTTCCAGAGCTTCATTTACGATCTCGATCGTAAACCTGCCGCCGATAATGCTGCAAAAATTATAAGTCATGTCCTATAAATACTTATACCCTAATATTTGGTTAAATTATAAGTCATGTCCTATAAATCCTAAGATTTATACAACAATCTCTGAAATTATACATATATTCATAATGGTCCTAAATTTATATGGTGAATAGTTAGTGGGCAGGCGGATGTGGGGCAGACGAATGCGAGACGGGTAATGTCTCAAACCCATTACCCAAGGCCGGTATGACTTTTTACATCCACATCCACCCACTACTCACTAAACTTATACCCATCACCACCCCAATTGGAACGGATGGGGTGTGAAATCCACGAAATTGTACTTGTCATCCCTAAATTTAATATTTTTAATAGTTTGAGGTGATTACAATTCAATATATATTCGTTATTTTTTTAATCTATTAATAATACACTTTACAAATACAATTATTCAAATTTTAAACTTTTAAAAAATAATACTCTTTTTAATACTAATATCCATTGATGAGTTTATTTAAATTTAATATTTGAATCTTAATATTTGTCCCATCGGACTCCAATAGGGCTGGGATGCCCCAAAATGCCTTAGTTCGTGATAGTCAATGCCCCCAACCCCTCTTTATTTATTTAATATGTTGAAGAAAAGGTAAGAGCAAGGTTTAAATAATTAAACAGAGGGAACAGGTAAGCATAGTTTATGTATTCTAAACCCTAAAAATAAATTATGCATGGACATAAAAATGTATGTACGTACGAACTTAAATAATTATATTAAAAATTTTAAATGGTATAGTGTTATAAAATTTTAGGAAATGTAAAATCGGATAATAAATAAAAAATATAAAAAAAATTGAAAATTTTAAGAAGTACGATTACACCCAACACCCCCTTGATCTATTCCTGACAATAGCATATGCCGGTGCATGCAACACAAGTAATATTAAAATTAATATTTTTTAGATGTTTATTTTTTTCGAATAACTTAAAACGATTATAAAGTAATATATTTTCATAATCTTTCTTAATCATTAAGAATACATATATATCTTAGATACGCAACTGTTTGAACTCGAGATTTCTAGATGAAAACGTCAATAAAGCCACTTAATGGATCAAATATACTTACTATATATATTGGGGGAGATACAGAAAATACAGTATTATATTCATGCATCTTCCCATTATTTACTGTTGGCCTACTTGGAAATTAAGAGATTTGATTGTAACAAAAATAGCAAAGTCAAAGCAAATTCGCATGCGTAACGCAAAAGTTCATTCTTTACAAACACATCATGCATCAGGAAAGTCGTCGGTGAAAGCATAAAGTCAGCAATGCATGCTCTATAGCAGTTTTCTTACTTGTTCTATTAAAAAAAGTGTACCAGAAAGTATGAAAAAGATGGACCAAATTGTGGACCAATCAAAAGGTTGGACCCCGAATAAGTTCCAGACTAGGGTTAGTGGATTTGTATCATTCTACAAGTGCGTGTCACTGTTTCCTCTTATTGACCACTTTTCTCATTCCATCGTCATTAGTGATTGTAACTTAAAAAGATTTCACATTTTTCATTATTTTTGACAAATATGAGTTGTTGTTTTTAGAGTTCATAGGTTCGAGCATCAGAGGATCGTGGATTCGAGCACCAACGACTGCAATAAGGTGATTGAGTATTTATAGATTTAGAGTATTTAGAACATATACTACTTATAATCACCTTAACTCAATAAAAAAAATCATATGAGACTTGATAAAGCTATACTCTAAAGTCGGGGGACCATTCATGTACTTAACCCAAAATATATGAGATGCCATTAGCTGTTTTGAATTACATAAAAACGTGTTGAACCAATGGAGAGAGAAAAAATGCTACATCGTTCTCTACTTTTCATTTTTACGTACAAAATATTACTTAGATATTTTTTTATTAATATTAGTTATTTCCTTTCTATAACATATTATATTTTAATCCCCATCAATAACAAGAGAGTAAATTACAAAAGGGTAAAATATACAAATGATCCCCCAACTATATGATAATACTTTATTAAGTCCCTTAACTATTAAAAGTTACAAAATTGTCCCCTGACTATAGGAAATTATTTTGTTGTGTCATTCGACTATTGAAAGTTATAAAATGATCACCTGACTATTCATTATGTTCTAAACTCGTCATTTTTCGTTAAAATTTTGACAGTGGTCTGAGTTGTATGATGACCTACTGATTGAGATATGATAAATATGATCTCATAATCTCAAATAACTACCTTATCTTAGTCAACATATTAATGTTCAGCTCAGACGATCGTTAAATTTTTAGCAGAAAATGACGGTTTGGAACATAATAAATAGTTGAACGACTATTTTATAACTTTCAATAGTCAATGGACAAATCAAAGTAGTGTCTTATAGTCAAAGGACTATTTGTGTACTTTACCCATTTTAAAATTGTATATAAAATTCAATGAAACATCAAATTTTATATGTAAACTTCTATTTTGTATAATTTTACATATGAATTTTACATGCATGGTTTGTTTTATTAGCTTGTGAGACTAGGGAGGATAATTTAACCCGAATCTGACGGGTTTCGATCCGATCAAATAAGGTCGAATTTATTTTAAGAAAAATTCGGAATCGAGTCGAATTTATATTCTAAAAGATCAGGTCGTCGGGTCGAAGTTGGGTGAATGATATATATTTTCAGGTCAATTATCATCCCTATGTGGGACAAAGCAATACTAAAAAGTTAATTAAAGATGATTAACATATAAAGCTTTTGAAAGTCTCGTCTAATTATTAGATAAAATAAGCTTAGGGATTGAATTTGTAAGTTAAAAAGATCAACGTGGAGTAGTTGGGTTTCTTTTTCTTTTTCATTGCTAAAAAGGCCGACATATAAAGGTGTAAAGTATGCATGTTGGAGAAGAAACCCCAGCGTTCCTCGTTTTTGTCTGTTTTTTATTAACCTAAAAGACAATATTTCAAAGTCGGAATAATTAATTTATTTTAAACTAAAAGGCAATATTATTTTATTTTATCTAATATTTGAGGCTACAAAAGAAAGGAAAGATGTGAGGTTGAGGATCAGTGCGCGGAGGTTTTAGTTTCGCTATTTACAATGCACGCGGCGGTCGAAAGATAAATACAATTAGGGTAAACTACAAATTTCATTATTAAACGTTACTATCACTCATATTTTTCTCATTGAACTTTAAAAGTTTTCAATTTATTTACGGAACTTAATACATTGAATTTTTCGTCATTAAACTTTACTTTCTCTCTCCTATTATAATCACTCTATCGGTAAATAGTTAACAACGTTAAAAATGACGTCGTTTTAAAAAAATAAAATTTTCACAAAAATAATTTTTTTGCATCTATATAACCAGTGGCAGAACTTGCTGATAGAGATTGTGGGTAGACGTAAAACTTTGAAAAAATTAGAAGTTTAAATTAAAATTTTCAAAAAAATTTGAAGGGTTTGGTTTATGTTTTTTCCAAAAAATATTAATGTCTAACTAAAATTTTTGAAATTTTGAGAGGCTGAAGAAGAATTTTTTAAAATTATGGGAGGGGATTTAATTGAGAACATTCAAAAATTTTAAAGTTAAACCTTATTTTTAAAAAATTTTAGGGGCATAAAATTAATTTTTTTTGAAAATTTAAAAGGTCTAAACTATGATTTTTTAAATTTTGGAGGGCCATGACCCTCAATAGCCATGCTTATATTATGTCACTGTATATAACTGCACATTTTCAAACTATTATTTAAAGGTCGAGTGACCAAAAAATTCAACGTATTAAGTTCAGTGATAAAATTAAAATAATTTAAATACGGTGAGTGAAATAAAAAAAATATTAAAATTCAGTCATCAAATTTATAATTTACCATAAAGGGAAGACTAATTTATGTCAAGTTTTCCCATCTTATTACCGCTTTGTAAGATAACATCATTGTTTGGATCTACAGACGTAGACAAGATTTTATGTTAAGGGTAAATTTAAATTTAAGGAGAGAAATTAAAATTTAAAAAGGGACGAAAACATATTTCTAATAAAAAATACATAAAAAATCTAAAATTTATGATAATTTTAAATTTTTAAGGGAGTAACCGCCCCCACCCGTCCTTCGATCCATCTCTGTTAGGATCTAATAGAAGAAATATGAAATACGTAAAAATTTAAATTTGGATCTAATAGAAGAAAACAGTACATAAATGTTAGAAATACGTAAAAATTATATTTTATTTATGTTTACAAAACTGATACAGAAACTTATTTACGATTTCCAAAATGGTCCTCACGGAGTTAATACGTATCCATAATAAAATAAAAAATCAAATAATAATAATAAAAAGGTGGGGGGAGAGATTGTGTAATTTAACTAAAATGAAGGATATCGTTAATCTATCAACATCTCCATCGCCCTCCTCTGCTAATCAACTCTTTACCACTCAACCGTAAAAAACCAGTTGAGCATATTTACATCTCTATCCAACACAAATCCCGAAATATCAACTCTACCCCTTTCTTTTCCGAGTATAGATATATTTTTATTCCATACCATATTTCCTCACTACCGGACCCCATCATCGACAACTACCTTCACACTGCCGGGAAGCAAATCTCCATGGCTTCGATTACAGGACTCGGAATCGAGTTCAAGTCGAACGACTAGAGACTCCTCCGACGTGGGGATTTGTGTTTTGAGCTGTCGTAAGCTTGGAACCAATGCTTTCTCTGTCCATTCTTCTAATCCGGTTCGGCCTATGCATATCCCACTTGTGATTTTTTCCAGAGCTTCATTTACGATCTCGATCGTAAACCTGCCGCCGATAATGCTGCAAAACTTTTTAATTACCAAGTTGGATATATCTCGTCTAATGGGACCGAAATCGACGGGTTTAAAGATGATGGCCTCGTCCACGAAATTTAGCAACTCATGAGATGCTGATGATGATGTTGAGTTGGATAACAGCCTGTTTGTCAGGCCATGATCTTCTTCATGATTGACCGTGAGATCACTGGAATTGTGTGATCCATCTGCTGCTTTTTCCTCCTCCACATCGGCAGCCTCATTAAGATCAAACGATAGAGAACCACAATCCGTCCTCGGCTTTGTTGCCCTGTCCTCCTCATGCAGCCAACTGGCTCGGCGCTTTGCAGTTTTCTCACAAACGGATAACCTTAATTGCCAACCTCCGCTTGCTAAAGTGGTAAGCTTCTGTTCATCCAGGGAAATGCCGTTTGATGTGAAATTAAGATTACCCGGCATCCGACTAGAAGTGAGGATAAAAATGACATTTCCTACACTGATCTCACGACCATGAGAATCGGCAATTCGACCTCTCTCAATTGCTCGTTTTATGCTGCCTCTAACTAGCATATCTGCTTCATCAATATCATCAAGAACTACTACAGAGAAAGGGTTTCTCCTAACTGCCTCCGCTATTTTATCAACCACAGTTTTACCACGGAAACTCACATCAGATTCCCCGTCATCAAGTCTTGAACCAAGACTTATCACAAATGGATGAGCCCCACATACTTGATCTGAGAGGGCCAATGCCATCTTCTTCTTGCCTACCCTGTCAGGGCCAGCAAACAAGAGCCAAATGTCACCCTTTGAACCAGTACCCCGCCGTTTTCCATTGCCTAATCTACACTGCGTCACTGTTGTGACCACTGAAGATGCTGCATCCCGCTGCCACCACACCTGATCTACTAGACCCTTAAGGAGTTTCTTGAATGACTCAACATCTAACGTGTTCAACAGCTTGTTGCTTTGCAAATCTTGCAACTTGTTCACTGGTTCAGAAGATATAAGGCCTAAAAGGTCCTGCAGACGCTTTTTATCAGTTCTTTCAGGTGTGGTCTCAGTGACCTTTGGTCGTCCAAGAACAAGGTCCGTCTTTACAGGGCTTCCAGGTGGGCTACTTGTCCGCTCCATTGGTTGGCTAGCTACTAATTGTGGGTTCAGTTGCAGTGTCTCCCCAATGTTTTTGTTTAATGGTAATTTGGGTTGGAAAGTTTGGCGTCCTAGCAGACTTGAATTGTACAAGCTCATCATTGGGAGAGCAGCAGGAGCGAATCTCTCATGGCCTAGACTGGGCTGATGGAAATTTGGATGGAGTTGCAAGCATGTGTCGTTCCACTTCTTTTGCAATTCTTGAGTCTTCTGAGTCCAGATCATGTCTTGATCCTTAGTCTGTATATAACAAACCATTGTAACACTGAAGCTTAGATGGAAGGCGAAAATGATTTGCCAGTGCAGATATTCAACACCGACCACACACACATAAAAAGAATTAATAAGACTTGTTACCTGCATCTCATCTACTGTTTTGACATCACTATCGTGAGCCTGGGCATTCTGCAACCACTGCGGCAATGCTGGCCGAGTTGACTCTGACCTAATGTCTGATGAACGTTGCTCAAACTCCTTGGCTGCTACAAGTTTGGCGAGATCTTGTTTATAGTTCTGCATACACTGCGGGCAACAACCGGTTTTCCGAGCAGGGTCAAAATTTTCAGAGGGTTGCCTAGTTTGAGCAGTTGTAGTTGCAAACGCCTTCAATGAAGAAAGGGACTCAACGGAGCAGCCATGTATCCCATTGCTCCCAAGCCTAGAAGATAAGAAGCATATTACAAGTTAATCAACCATACCCACCAGCTACAAAATCGATGGAAACCAGAAAAAGAGTCCAAAATCCACAGTTCAAATTGCGGCATCTGAGTTCAAAATTTGGATAGAAACCAAATAAGAGCGAGCAAGACAAAGACAAACGGAAACATGAATGTAAATGCCTCTTATCGACTTGAAGGAACCCTTTTGCATTAACCAAAGCCCAAAGCTGACAGGGAGAAAAATGTTAAAAGTTCAGATCAGAATCAACCTTTTCCCAAGAATAAAATCCATTAGTAGCACAATAACCATGGATTCTATAAACAGAAATTTCCTGATACCCACTAATATTCTATATTCAACTTGAATTGAATTCCAAAACTTTGAACCTTAACTTTTTCCCAGCATCATCTGATCGAATTTAAGCTTTTCAACATTAAAAAACCAATGCTAAAAATAAACAAAACATAAAAAAAGCTTGCAAGTTGTTAAAGTAAGCACCTAGAGAACATTCCCGGCGACGGAGCTCTGGCAGCGATCGGAACAGCCTGTAAACCCCAGTCATTCTCCATTGAAGGATGATAAACTTGACATCTCAAATAAGTTTCACAAGTAGCAGTTCCGATCAGCCAAACTCTGGCACTCCCTTCTCCAAATCTCCCCAACAGCTTCCCCATCTCAACCACTGCAGCGCGCCCGGCTTCCGGTACCGTCTGCTGCTGCTGTTGAACCCCACCGACACGACCCACGGCCTGATGAATCTCTACTAACCACTTCAAGTCACCCAAATCAAGAATCACCCCTCCACAATCCAAGTTTCCAATCATTGCTCCAACTTTAGTGCCCAATTCCTTGATTTTTGAAACCATTTGGGTTTTATCTAATGTGAAATCTTTCTGCAGACTAACCACCTCAACGTTTCTCAAAACCCCATCGATTTCCTTACTCTCAATCTTTCTCAAAATCTCCTTGACAATCAATTCCGGTTCCGAATCACCGACCAAAACCGGGTTCATCTTCTTACTCCTCGTCAGAATATCTATTACCCGCTTAACTTCCTCACTTCTTTGCTGGCCGGCTGCCCCTTGCTGTAATCTCGGATTCAAATACAAGTTCCGATTGGATGGGGGCGCGGCTACTGTGGAAGCAGGAGCCATGACGGTTCTGAATCCCAATCCGATTGGACCAGCAGTGTTGACTGAGTTTGGAGTCGTTGAGCTGAGTGATTGTTCAATGGTTGCTTTAACAGCTGGACTCGAAAAACTGGCCTCACGCATGACTCTACTAACACTTGGATCATCAAGAATCGATATTATTAATTGTTCCAATTCCACCTTAACAGCCAAAAGCGGCTGTTGTTGTTGCTCGGGACATCCACGGCGTTGATGGGCTTGAGCACGTTTAAGAGCAGCCATTAAAGCATTGGAAATTGGAGGGTCGAGCCCCGGGCTGCCGCCACTACCGGTGTTTTGGGCTGTGGGGAGATGCTCCAACGCAACGCTGAAGCAAAGCTCCAAGGCTCGACACTGCAACGGATGAGAAGAATTGGGGTGGGATTTGATACATGCTTGGCGAAGGAATCCGGAAGGAGATGCAAGGAGCGTTGCTGCCACATGGAGCGGCGTCGTTTGGCCGTGATTCCGACGGCTCGCTTCAGCTATCGAATGGTTCAACACGCTGGCCGCCTCCGGCATCAGGGTCTGTTGGATCGTGCTTAATCCGGCTCTCATTTATTCCCCTTTCTTCTTCTTTCTCCTCCTCCTCTTTGGGTAACTATATTCCTAAATCGGTTTAGTTTACTATAATCTAAAAGAAAGAAAAGAGCCTGGAAACAGACAGTGAAACGAATCAGCAAATGGAAGCTTTTTTACAGAGGAAAACAACAAAGTCTGAAAGAAATCATAGATAGAGAAGCTTATATGCTCGTTAACTTTAAGTTATTATGTCATCTTTATCTTTCTTTGGGTTTTCTTCTTTTTCAGTATATATTCTCTCTCATCTGTATAATATTGACACACAAATTTTTCTTTTCAAAAAATTAAAATTAGAAAGAATAGCTTTTTTACCCAAAAAAAAATTCACAATTAACGTTTTTCAAATATTACTCGATCTAATACCTGAGAGAAGAAAGTGTGTTCGGTGAAACGCATTTTAGGATGATCGAAGAGTAAAGCGTGATTTGGTGAGAAGTGCTTTAGCTGAAAATCACCTGATACTGATAATACCCCTGAAAGGCGCATCCCCAAGGTAGCGTCTTACCGAAATTTTCTAACAATCTCGGAAGGTGCATCCCATGAGGCGCACCTTTTCCTTTCCGTCCCGAACTCCTGCCTATTCCCCCCAACCTGCTGCCTATATAACCCCCGAAAGGGTAATGCTTTATTAAGTCCTTCGATTATTAAAAGTTACAAAATAACATTAGATTATACAATATTGCTTTATTGAGTTCCTTGGCCATTAAGAGTTACAAATGATCACTTAACTATTGATTATGTACCAAACTCATCTTTTTTCGTTAAAAGATTAACGATATTTTGAGTTGATTAGCTGAACTTTAACCTGCTGACTATGATATGATAAAATATGATCTCAGAATCTCAAATAATTATCATATCTCAATCATCATGTTAACGTCCAACTTTTTTTTGTCACTTTTTCCCATATGTATGGGGTAAGGGGGAGGTAAGATAGTAGGCTGCCCCCAACACCAGGTTGAGAGCAACTTCCGTAAGAGACATCCGAATTATGAAATGCCCTCCGTGGGACACGATCCCACGACCTTAAGGTTAAGAACCTTAACGTCCAACTTTGAAATTGTCAATTTTTTAACGAAAAAATGACAAGTTTATAACATAATGAATAATTTGGTGATCATTTTGTAACTTTTAATAGTCAAGAGACTCAACGAAGCAACACTCTATAATCAAATGACTTAATAAAATAGTACATATAGTCGGAGACCATTTGTGTACTTTACCCATAACAAAATATATATATTGACATGCACTATTTATAAATTTTATAAGTTATGGTGAATAGAATTTTCCTTAAACGTAAGAGAAAGTTTTCAACTTTATGTATTTATCACCGTTCACGTATCTTTGCCCATTGTCACCTGCTTCTCTTCTTTTTCTCTTCCATTTTTTCCAACTTTTTCCATTTGAAAAGACGACAATACCCTGCTCGATCGCTCCATTTTCTCTAAAATCGAGCATGCATTTTTTGGGTAAATTATGCGTTTAGTACTTAAACTATCATTTGTAGTCTGATTTAATACCTAAACTTTTAAATTTTTTCAAAATCTATCTAAAGTTTAATTTTTATTTCATTTTAGTACCCATTCAAAATTTAATGTTAATTTTGAAAAAATTTGAAAGATTAGTACTAAAACGGACCGAAACTGATATTTTAAGTACTAAACGCGTTAAATTTTTAACGGAGTGGCACTAAAATAAAAACCTAAACGTGATGTATGATTTTAAAAGAATAAAAGTTTAAGTATTAAAACGAACCAAAATTGATACTTTAAGTACTAGATGCATAGTTTAACCTATTTTTTTCCTCCTAGAGCATGCATTCAGTTAAGTTAAAAGGTGATTGTGTAACGAAAAATGTTAGTAATAAAAAAAATAATGTATAGGCACCCATGACCAAATCTTTTGTTTAATTATTGTTAGTTATGACTACCCACGTTGTTAATAATATAAAATATTAGTTTTCTTTCTTTCTCTATATTCCTTTGAACCGGGATTTTTTTTATTTGGACACGAATCAATTTGTCTTAAAAGTTAAAAAAATCGTTATTATTTATAAATGTCACAGTTCGAGCATCAGCGACTGCATCAAAGTGATTGAACGTTCATATCAAATGATTAAGAATATTTAGAACATATACTACTTTGTAATCATCTTACCTTAATAAAAAAATGATTTTTCTTACTTGGTTGCACTTTATTACTGCGATTATTGCAAAACTTGGTGATCGTGCTCATCCTGAAATTCGAAATCTGAATTTTCTTCGATTAATTATTTATTTATTGATCATGCTTATCCTGATTTTTAAATTTCTTCGATTAGTTACTTATTTTACGAACAGTGCCCACTCTAAAATTTTATTTATAGCCATACCATTTAAAAATTTTATGTGGCTAATATTTGTGTCCCGTTGAACAATTTTTTTATCCACCATTGTGTAGTGTACTTATTTTCTTTAACTAAAATGAAAAAAAATACTTTGAAATTATTAATTGGAAAAATATGGCAACTTGTTACACATACAAATTCTATTTTAAAGTAATCAAAATTATGTATTTGAAAATTTATATAAAAATCATTATTGGTATATTGAGAGTGAGATTTTTTTAATTTTAAAAATGAAATAAACTTTCACTAGGCAATTCATTTATTTTTTTTTAAATATAAATTATTAAAAGTATAATGACTAGTAGAGGTTGGTTTAAGTATTAAGCAAATTGATATCGTTTAAGTAAGGTTTCGAGTTCGAGCATTTGTGTATGTAAAGAAAACTCTGTTGAGTAACTCATCTACCAAAATTAAAATTGTAACGTCGAACGATTTGAATTAATTAAAGGGTAAAGTATATTAACGGTCACTGAACTTTTCTAAAACTGTCATTTAGGTCTCCCAACTTTTAAAACTTGTAATACAGTCTCCCAACATTTAGTCCGTTTGCAATATGGTCCCTAACAGTTACGTCGGGGACCATATTGCAAACGGACTAAATGTTGGGGACCTTATTGCAAACGAACTAAATGTTGGGGACCGTATTGCAAGTTTTAAAAGTTAGAATACCTAAATGAAAGCTTTAAAAAAATTCAATGACCATTACTATATTTTACCCATATATATTTTGTCACCATTGCTAGGCTCTTCTATCGCCTAGCTCAAACCAATCTAGCAAACCCCACGAGTCCCACCTACCGTTTCCAGTTTCACAAAACCAAGAAACAATGAACGGATACTCGTATTCCAATATCAAAGTTGAACTTTTCTAAATCTTTCATTTACATCCTCAACTTTTAAAACTTTCAATACAGACCCCCTACATTTAGTCCATTTGCAATATGGTCCCCTAACAGTTACATCAGGGATCATATTGCAAACGGAATAAATGTTGAGGGACCATATTGCAAACATACTAAATGTTTAGGGACCATATTGTAAGTTTTAAAAGTTGGGGGACCTAAATGAAATCTTTAGAAACGTTCAGTGACCATTAGTATACTTTACCCTTAATTAAAATAAAACTTTAAATAAGAGAAAAAAAAGTACATGACATAATTTAAAACTACCAAATGATTTAAAGAACGGCTCATTTATTGGTCCAATAGTTTGTAGGTGGATGATTAAAATGCTGACCCAATAGCCAAAGTCTAATTGCTTTAGCTTTGACTTCACTGTTTGCAAAGAATCTAAAAAGTTAAAAACTTTTGTTGGATTTCACACCAGGAACCGCCCTTTCCTGTGATTGTGATGAGACCATTAATTAAAAAAAATTATGTTTATGTTCTGTGTATTTTCTTATGTTTATTTTTAAAAATTATAATATATAATTATTTTATTTTTATTTAATTAGGATGCGATCACCATTGATGATTTATTGAGCAGACACGGTAATTAAATAAAATAGAAAATACATTATTTTCATATAGATTGAGTTAACTACATGATTGATCACTTATGTTTTTATTTAATTAAGATGTGATCACCACGGATTATCTGTTGTTATACCACTAACGATTTGCTAAGCTGGCACGGTAATTAAATAAAATAGAAAATACATCATTTTCATGTGGATCGAGTTAACTACATGATTGATCACTTATGTTTGTGTATTGTCTACTTTTTCTTACTGAGCAGGTAAAAAATATAATATATGATCAATTTCGTTTTTATTTAATTTAATGGGATAGAACAAAAAATTGCAACCAAATTCATGTAATGAAGGCGGTCCAATTCCATTTCTTCATGTTCCCTTGGCAGCATGCTTAGACATCTTCGGCCTCTTGCTTAGCATTGCAAACCAAATTAATTTATAAAAATATTTATAAGCTTTTTGAAATATGAAAATAAAATTTTAATAAAAAATATAAAAAAATATTTAAAATATATAAGAATTTAAACTATCAGTCTTTTAACGGTGAATATCAACAAAAGAGAACCTCTTCCAAAGTGTAATCAAAGGGTACCATAACTATTTTCACTAGTGCAAGCCAAACCCCACATTCTAACTTTCTTCACACACGCATGTACAATAAACAAAGTATATGTGATAATCAAGCCATGGAAGGTTAAACTTCAAGCAAGCATAACTCACAGCTGGGGGAGCATAGGAGAGAGAGCAACCACCACCTTTTATCTATGAAGTTTTGGTACCTTCTTGCACTCAAAGCAACTACAATTTTTATGGGTAAATTATGTATTTAGCCACTTAATTATTCGAGTGATTTCGTTTTAGTCACCAAACTGTTTTTTTTTTCTTTTCAAAATCATGTTTAACATTATGTTTTGGTTTCATTTTTGTCACACGCCGCTAAAATATTAACAGAACTGCTGATGTAATATTTTTTTAATTTTTCAATAATAACATGATATTACCTTATGATGACATGTTAGCATCACTTTTAACTTCTTAACGGAGGGTGACCAACATGAGTGACCAAAACGAAATCGAGTAAATAGTTAGGTGATTAAATACGTAGTTTACCCTTTTTCTCATTAGATGAAGCACCAATCAAGCAAAATAAAACCATTGATTCCTCACCCCTTTTCACAATAGAAGAATGGTACACTTACTTTTTCTCTTTTGAACTTTTGGAATCCTTAAAGAGTTGGCAACAAAAGGGAAGAATCCCACTTAGAATGGCTTGAGGGAGAATTTGGCTACTTTTTCCCACCACTAATGGTGTGGGAAAATTAGGGTTTCGTGGCACTCATCTCTTTCATCCTTTGCAAACAAGCATATTCAACTGTTAGGAAAAACAAAAATATTGAACAAAAAGCTTTGCAAGATTGATGGACCGACCCTTGTGGGCACATCTATGTGATAAGCAAGACATGCCTACGTGGGGCACTTAAACCATACACATTAAATATATGCATCCAAGGTGTGATATTTGGGTTTCATAAAGGGATAAAATACATGCTTTAAAAGACACCCAACTTTCATAAGGGTCTACCTTGATCAGTTGATAAATAATATTTTGTATGACCAATAATTTCAATATAATAAACTAAAAAAAGTTCACAAAACTTTTTATATAACTGAAGTTAACTATCAAATTTGTTAATAACGTTAATCATCATAACTTTTTTGAATATAAATAAGTATAGATTTTCAATAAATTAAAGGTAAAATGCCAAAATTAGCCCCCAACATTTACCAAAATTATCATTTTGCAACATATTCTATGTAGAGCATTTTGGCCCCACCATTTTATTTTAGGGCAAAAAGGGTCATGACATTTGACAGAATAATCACTATGTCCCTTATGATTTTTTATGGGTCATTTTAGTCCTCAACGTTTCATTTTAGTTTAAAAAGCTCCTATTTTGGAGCGTTAATCGCGTGTTAACTAATGATTTTTATCTATAGAGGGAGTTTTTTTGCCCCAAAGTGAAACGTTGGGGCCAAAATACTCAAAAAAAAAATAGGGGCCAAAATGATCATTTTGGTAAATGTTGGGGGCTATTTTTAGTATTATGCTTAAATTAAAATGATTATAAGGTAATAAATATTCAAAATCTTTCTTAACTATTAGCAATACACTATTAGCAATACACAACCTACAGATGCATCTGAGACTTCTCTTTTATATATTCAAACCCAAGTCCTCTAACGATAAAAACACTATCTTTTATTGCTGAGACCACTCGGTAGATACATAATTATATTTTATTAAACATTAGAAATCTCATGTTTATTTTTTTTTCTTGGTATGAAGTGGAACCGACGAAATTGATAATGATAATGTATATCTAAGATTTCTTTATCCTTGTCGATAATCTCCATAGCAAATAATTAAAAGCTTTTAGTTGACACATCATTCCGATTTTAGATTATGGGTTAAATACTCACGGAGATATGATTCCATAAATAAAATTAATGAGTGGTAACGACCGTAATATTACTATTCATAAAATTATTTTGCAAGGACCTACGCATTATTACAAGAAAACGCATTGAAGACAAACATGAGCATAGCCCACTTTCAACTACAATCATAAATGCAAATTTTGGTCTCATGACTCATCCTTATCTCAACGTTCAATAAATTGAAGCATTAGCTTCAGGTCATTAGGTGGCGATTAAATGCCATTGGAATCATTGAGAAAGACGGGCGAATCATCATTTTGATATTAAACGTTTATACTATTGATATTCATAGTGTTCAGCTTCGTAACTTGAATAAATAATAATAATTCTTCTACTACCGTTGATCAATATTTTTACCCTTGGAAAGGCACCCACATTTTTTTATTCACTTAAATGACAGAAGGAAGAGACAAAATAAAAGCCAAAAGGCATTGATTCAAACCTTTACAGCATAAAAGGAAAAAGCTGTGTATAACTGTAAACTGTGACGGGTACAAATTAGATACAGCTCCGAAAAGGCTGCCCACAGCTCAAATGTTGAGGGGAATTTAGAGTTGAATAGGGGGGCAGACTGACCAAAAATCTCAGTACTTGAGATTTTGTGTTTGTTTTTACGAGAAATGGCGTTTCAAACATGCGCCCCGTACCCTCCCGTTAGAAGCTGAACCCTAAACCCATATATCACCCAACCTTGTCGCCTAGCCCAATGACAAATCATGCTGCCCTTTGCCTACAACTTTGTGGCTCCTGTTATGCTCAAGTTGAATAATTACCAAATTAAAGGTAGGAAGTAGGAACCAAGTCATGATTCTAGTTTAAAATGGGTAAAGTATAATTAATAATACAAAATGAAGGGGTTAAAATTAAAATAAACTAAAATTTAAAGAGCTAAATAAGTATTTGTCCTTATATTTTTAATGATAAAAAGATTAAATTACACTTTTAGTACTTAAACTATCAATTTTGATTACTTTAGTACCTAAAATTTCAATTTTCTCAAAATCACACCTAAAGTTTAGTTTTTGTTTCATTTTAATACCCATATTCAAAATTTAATGTTATATTTTGGTTTTTTTTTGAAAGTTTAGGTACTAAAACGAATCAAAATTGGTAGTTTAAGTACTAAACGTATTAAGTTTGGGGGTACTAAAACGGTTATTCGACTATTCATGATGTTCTAAACTCGTACCTTTTCGTTAAAAAATTGATTGTCGTCTGAGTTGAACATTAACATGATGATTTTGATATGATAGTTGTTTTAGATTCTGAGATCATATTTTATCATATCACAGTCAACAAACTAACGTTCAGCTCAGATACCGTCAATTTTAAATGGAAAATGACGAGTTTGGAACATAATGAATAATCATATGACTGTTTTATAATTTTAATACTAGAATGACTTAACAAAACAATACTCTATAGTCAGAATATCATTTTATAACTTTTAATAGTCAAAGAATTAATCAAAAATAACCATATAATCGGGGACCATATGTATACTTTACCTAATGTTAGATGTTGAATATAAATACAGTAAATATATTTGTCGTTAACAAATAAAGACATAACTATAAACATATCGAATTTCTCCTCTATTTTGTTCGGACATTTTGTTAGGGATTACGACGGTTTTTGTTATTTGAATGTGTTCCGTTCACACATGAAATTGAGGTGCATATTGCATGGAAAACATAGATTCGTGGTGGCCGGTCGGCTAAGCAGCCTAACTTTTTGGCAATGAGAGGCTTCCCAATGTCAACCGCTTAACCTAATTTATAGCTATTTCATTATTCAATGCCCAACATTTTCAAGAAGTAAATAGTTAAAGTTGTACGTAGAAGGAAAAAAAACTTTGACTAACGTGGTCATTGTATTATTTTTTTCTTCTTAATATGGTATTTCAACTTAGAAAATAAATCTAATGTGACCTTCTGATCAACCTTTTTCTTCTGTTGACCATTGCAAAGCTGATGTGACAGTCCACGGTGATGACATGGTAGCCTAGGGTGGCAGATTAATGAGGCGGATGACATAGCAGATTGACTAAATTGGTAACTCAATGTTAGCATCACGACGAAAAACGTTGGTCAAAGAGTCACATTGAGTTTATTTTCTAAATTATAGAACCACGTTGAGAGAGAAAAATAATACAATGAGCTCTGGTGACTTTTTACCAGAACCTTTAAAACTATGTTTCGACTTAACCCGACAATCAAAAGACGCCCCTAGTCCCAACTTTGTGAAGGGATTAGGCTGAAGTTGTTTTCATTCATTTCGTTGAAGAATTAATATTTTGTCAAAGCAATAAATGTTTAAAAAATAGACAGACCACTTACAAATAAATCAGCTGTAATGAAGTCTTGACAAATATGCATGTATGTGCATTAATGCTTTACCCTCTAAATAACCAATTTAGGCAACAACAAAAAAAATGACAACCCTCTTAGGTTCACCTAAAACCATGCTCTCAGTTTATGTTAACCTAAACCCTGAAAACAAATAATAATATTTTTTTTACGACAACTACTTGGTCTAGTAAGATGAGGTATTAGATCTCTTAAGCAAGGTTAGAGGTCCGAACCCTGACGTTTGTGAATAGAACAAACTGGGTTGGGAGGGTCGCCCTCGCCTCTACAATACCCGATTTGAATTAGTCTATTAATAGATAAGATACCCATGATTAATTCAAAAAAAAAAAATTTTTGGTTTTTATTTTCAAGGACCACAATAATGCTGCGTTTGGCAATACAGAAGAAAAATGAAAACAAAGAAGGAAACCTGCTTTACACCACAGGTTTTAGTCCACCAGTGCTAGCTGTATGAAACAATTGGATTGCAAACAAGAAATTCGTATGTATGGTCCATGGAATAGTTTGGATCATTCAATTGTGAGCATGATTGAGTAGTTGACTAGGGGGAAACAAAAAAAAATCATTGAAGGAAAGGTTGTAAATATGAAATTTGAATTCTATACTTATTAGGTATCTTCTTATATAAGTTAATTTATTTCAACTATTTGTTGGGTTAACTACGTGATTGATCGCTTTCGTTTATGTTTTATCCACTTTTTTTTACTGATTTCGAAAAACATAATATATTGTACTCTTACTTTTATTTAATTAAGATGTAGTCACTTATAGTTAGCTGCCGTTAGATTTTTAATGGATTGTTATGTCACATAGTAAACATATAAATTAAAAAAGGATAAATTACACAAATAGTCACTAATATTTGAATAATTTTTTTATTTTCATACTGAAAATTTTAAAATAACAAATTATTTGATTGTTAAATACACCCCTCTAAGCGGTTTCTTCACCCCTTACTCCACACTGCCCATTAAAGAGTCAAAGAATGCCTAGAAAAATAAAAGTCATGAAAAAGAAAGAAAGAAAATACACCTTTGGATTGAAAATTTTCTAAACTTTCTCACCCTTGATTTCTCGTCTTCATTAGTATGAAATACTTAATCAAATTTCTATGGCCCGCTTTTCAGAGAGAATAATAGAAGAATCATAAGGAACTATTTGATGACTTAATGACTAATTTGTTAATTTTGAAATTTTAATGGGAAACAAAAATTTATTCAAACATTAATTACCACTTGTGTAATTTACCCTTTTTAATTAGTGATTATTCAGTGACCAAATCTTAAATAAAAACAAAAGTGATCACATTTTAATTAAATAAAAACAAAAGTGACTATATATTATATTTTTTTGATATCAGCAATAAAAAAGCCCTGTGACAGTAACATGACTATTTTTTCCATACTGAAGTTTGCATTAGATGAAAAAGAAATGGTTAAATCTTTAACAAAACTTTTACATATATACCAAATGTTTACCCCACAAAAAGTACTAATAAAACCCAGAAATTTCAGCAGGAACCTTTTCCCACGGATCAAATTTCTATCACATCATCACCATAGCATCGCACGCTCCGGTAGGATGGATCGTGTAGCTGCAACGCTTCCGATTCTTCACGCCAAACGTTAGCCACTTCAGGATTTAAGTGTATTACTCAACCTACAACGATGACCGATAAATTGAACTCCTTTAGGAGTTTAAAGAAGATTGATCAAGCTAGAAGAGAGAGAAGTGTAGAAGGTTCACAGTTTAATTAGGCTAGTGGATTTCAAGGAAGCCTGAATCCTCAGTGACCACAGCAATTTTGCATTCAAGGATAGCATGTGAGTCAAAACTTACCACTCCAAACCTTCGAATAGACCTTCCCCTTTTATTGCTGATGTTTTAAAAATAGCCCATTGTCGGCTTTTTATCTTGTGCAACTCCAAAGACTCTGTAATTGCAGCATCGTCAAGTGCACCTGGGAGATCCTGTATACACCAACAACGTGACATGTATATAATTACAAGAAACTCTGTGATATGCGGTTTCCTATGCTCCAAAATAAGCATAATAAACTGCATATTATTCCCTTTCGGGACAAGGGCCTTTAATTCCTCGTCCATGATCTCCTTCCGCCGCTCAATGTCAACATAAGAAAAAACACCCTAAAAAGGAGAAAGGGGTTCTGCACCAGTCCAACAAGAAAAAAGAATATCCCCAACCTGCTTATTTGCAAAAATCAGAACTGCTGCTCCTCTTAGTTCCTCCTCCTGTAAAAGATTCAGATTTAAAACTAGTCCAGATGTGGCATTATAAAATATATAAAACAAGCATTGACAAACAAACACGGAGACTGTAACCACCAAGCACCAGTTGTCAGTTACAGTCGTATAACCAAGTCATTTAATGGATAGAGAAATCAAAAAGCTTTGGTTTATTTCTTTTTTCACCGGAGAGTACAAACAGAAGAAGAAGTCCTCTGAATTTGCATTCAAATAAATAAATAATATAAAAGGAAAAGATAATACAGCAAAACCATAACAGCCTGATATGCCATTCAAAAATTGAAGATAGTTTATACGAAAATAACATTGGCAGAAGGAATGTTTCCACCTATCCTTCTTGTGAAGCTTCTAAATTACAAAAATTACTACAGTGGAACATGATATACTGTAATTAGGAAGAAATGCATCTTGATGGGTTTACCTCCAAGATTGCATGAAATTCTTCTTTAGCTATCACCAGCCTATCTGTGTCACTTGAATCAACAACATAGATTATAGCTTGGGTATTCGGAAAGTAGCATCTCCAATACGGTCTGTAGAGCAAAATGAAATAAGAAATTAGTGGTTTGCTGTAAAGTTAAAGAAAAACAGAAACCCACTTATACAAACATGGAAATGTTAGTAAACAATCATTACAAAATCTAGGTTCAAATGGCATGGTATATGCATTGCAATCTTTGATATTCTCTCCCTCTGTAAAGCACAGAGTGACTAAGATAACTTGGTATAATTAGCGGCTTTTTAAAGAGATTTGCTTTTAGCAATAATGCAAAAATAAATCCTATTGTCTATCCAATCATAACTTTCATAGGATATGCAGATACTCTTATGGTAATGCGAGTAAAATACCCTTGAAACGCTATGAACTATCCTTGAAAATTTTACAGCTACTGCTTTAAATTGATTCTTTATTATGCACAAATCTTATCTACATAGAGCAAACACTATTTAATTAAATTTCTAAGCAGCCAATGCCCAACTGTAGACTCACAAAGACAACTTTACATAGAGCTTCCACAAACCAAACATCTTAGAAGAAAGTTGCTAGCAGAATATAAATAAATAATGGATGAACTTAAAACCAAAGAAAAATGATGCATGTTCAGGAAAGTTACCTGATACTTGTCTGTCCGCCTGCATCGATAAATGGTAAAGATGTCATCGAGACAAGAAGTTGACAGCACTTATGATAAAATATAAAAGCTCAGAATGATAAAAGAAAGCAAAACTGCGACACAAGGTATGCTAAATTTCATCCCAATACCAAGAGATTAAAATTCCACAACCTCATATTTTTATTTTTGACAAACTTCAGTAGCGTTGAATAACAGCACTTACAACCAGAAAAGAAAAACCAATTCTGTATAAATTTGCAGAAATAGCTTTTGGATTGGTAGCTAGATGCACAATGTCCCATATAAGTCAAAATTTTATTTCATCCTGTTTTGAAAAAGTAAAGCTCTGATGATAAAAAATGATCAGTTCTTTAAATTTGCTAAAAGCTGTTACTTACTATCATGATTTTACAGATGAGATACTAAGAAAAATATATAAAGACGGGGAAAGGAGGCAGACGAATCATGTAACTTGTGAAATGAAAGCTACTTTATGTAGCTGAGATTTACTATTTACAGAAGTCATAATTATCTTCAGTTAAGAAAGCATGGAGGCTCAAATTCTGAGAACACTACCTGTTTGACAAATCTATAAGATTTTACTAAATATATGTGGCGGATTTCTCCATCTCTTTAGCTTCAAGCAATCAAATTGGGACATTATTAAGAAAGTTCACTCCTCATTTTAAAGATCTTGATCAAGAAGTAGTGGTCGGCATACCTAAATCCCAAACTTGAAATTTGATGTTATTGTACTGTACTGTCTCGACATTAAATCCGATCGCTGCACCATCAACAACAAAGCAAAGCAAAGCAAATAGCAGTTCGTAAATATATATATCAAACTCTTTGATCTGCTTAATTGCAAGTACTAACTTCTCCGTAACACATGAAATGCTCAACAAATCCATTTTAAACAAACAAATGAGGAAAATTGATGATTAGAGAGAGAAAAAAATAACTAACTTGGAATAGTCGAGACAACTTCACCCATCTGGAGTCGATCTGCAACCAAAATCATGGAATTATAAAATGTTAATAATGGCAATTGTTCATTTCATAAACCCCGAAATAAACAAAATGAGAATCACCAAAAACACAAAAAAGGAAGAGAAATAATACAGAGAATGGTGGTTTTGCCGGCATTGTCAAGGCCGAGAACAAGGATCCGAGCCTCCCTGTTACCAAACATAGAAGAGAACAATTTTGTAAACAGTATACCCATATCGTTAAATATAGAAAATATGGTCTCTCAGAGCATAAATCTGGGATCCGATCTGCAAAGCAGCACCCCTTCTTTGTTTTCCTCCCTGTACAAAAGGAGAGGGCCTGCTTGCAAGAGGAGTTGAGATCCCGAGAGGGTGAAATCGAGAAATCGAGAAATAGAGGCGGTTAACTGTGAAGAATGAAATTTTCCTCTCTTTTTTATCCCTTTTTTGGCGCTTTTCTAATGTTTTCCTGGGAATCGAATCGAATCGAAATGGAGACAAAATGAGGAGGGAAGCAACAAAGAAGAAGGAATGGAGTGGAATTCTGTGCGATACGGAACTGCTAAAGAAAATACGCTATTGGGCCACGTGTTACTTTAGGAAAAGTGTTTGGATTTTGTAAGATGCTGACGCGGTTACATCTAGACTGCAGTCCTTGAATTGTGGAGAGATATATAACGGCTACAGTTACGAGATATAATTCAGGGTAAATTACACGTTTAGTACCAAAACCATTACTTTCGTTCCATATTTGTCACCTATCTACTTTTAATTACAAAAATCATGCCAAACGTTACGTTTTTATTTCATTTTGGTCACAAACTATTATAAAACTAACAATGATTATGATGTTTCACCATAAGGTAATGCCATGTCATCATTGATCTTTTTTAAATACCAAGTTAGTTGTATTGTTAATTTTTTTTAATAACGGAGGAACAATATGAAATTAAAACGTAACATTAAGAACAATTTTAAAAAATAGTTGTGTGACCAAAATAGAACAAAAAGGATAGTGTACTAAGCATGTAGTTTACCTTATAATCTATTAATTAGATAGTTAAGATTATGATTAATTTTTTTATTTTAAATTGTAGTTATTTGATTAATATAATTTTTATTTTTTTATTCACATCTTTCATACTAAATAAATGTTATATAATTATATTTTATCATATTTATGTATGGAATAAAACATTTAAAATTATGTAATAATTATTATTTTACGGGGTATGTGACTATCTTGAAGGTGTGTTTTATCATTAAATACGTGATTAAAGGTTTTACATATGTCACATTTTATTATTCAATGATAATTAAGGTACTAAACCTGTAGTTTATTTTAAATAATAATAGGGTAATTTACGCATTTAATACTTAAATTATCAGTTCTGGTTCATTTTAATACCTAAATTTTTTTTATTTTTTCAAAATCATACATGAAGTTTAGTTTTTGTTTCATTTTAGTCTGTTTAAATTTAATATTAAAATTTGATTTTTTTTAAGTTTATGTTCTGAAAAGGACCAAAATTGATAGTTCAGGTATTAAATGAGTTAAGTTTTAAACGGTGAGGGTACTAAAATGAAACAAAAACTAAACATTAGGTATGGTATTGAAAAAATTGAAAGTTTAGGTACTAAAACGGACCGAAACTGATAGTTTAAGTACTAAATGCGTTGTTTTTCCATAATAATAAGATGGGAAGTAAAATATAATGGAGGGATAAGACTTATTTATCAATTTCCAAAACTATCCGAACTTTAAAATGTAATTAAACCAAAAAAAATTGATGGGACAAAACCCTCTCAACCTGCAAGTAGTTCCAAATTAACTTACAATGGACAGGAATTTTATGAGTTGACATGTATAATTTATACATAATTGTTCAAAATATCAGATAAAGTCGTATGAATTCAGGATGTAAACTTTGAGCATTAACTTACCAGCAGAGAAATCCCAGCGAACTGGCCTCCTAGTAGCAACATCTTCACAGTGCCAGATAAAATCCACTTTCTCCCACACATTACTAAGAAAACCATCCTTGAGTTGAGTCCCCACATAATTAGCTCCATCGAGAAAATCAGGCCAGGGAATCCCGATCCCAAAATCAATGGCATCGCATGTTCCATTGATGGCCAGTGTGTAGTACAAGGTGGTCCTATTGTTCCACTCCACCTCGTAAATGTAATGCCCGAGCTGCTGCTGTCTCGGATAGAAATTGCGGCCTTTCGGCCAGTCATACCACATGTCGGGTACAAGGAGAAGGCAGACTCCAACCCAGTTTGCTTCATTCGCAATGATCAAAATTCGAACCCCTAAGCTTGCTTAAGGGATCTAGTACCTCATCCCACTAGACCAACTGATTGTTGGTGATCAATGCATTTATCATAGTTATAAAAATGATATATAAATTATGAATAATAAGTATCCTATAAATGGAGTCGATATCTTTTACAGATTTAAAAAGAAGAAGAAAGCATGTTTGTGCTTGTCTTTTCTCTCAACCCAAGAATCTATGCATTGACATAGGAACACTTGCATTTCATCATCAAAAAGACCAAAGCTTAAGACTTATTGAGTGAGAGCTGTTAAAGGGTGGGGATCAGTCCTTTGATAACAAGATAAGCTTAGATACTTGTGCATACCAGTATATTAATGAGGTGGAATTATTGATGCTAATTGCAAACTAATTTGTCTGGTTAAATTAACTTCAAGGTGGATCTGTTAATACTTTTTCTAATCAAAGTACAAGAGATGCATGTAAATCAACTAACCTCATTGAGATTTTAGTTTAAACCAACCAGTAAGCTCATAAAATATCGACACAAAGACAGCAGTGTAATCCTTGTAGTATCAGGACTTTGGGGTCTGCAATCTGTGTATAAAAAAAGGGATTTGTAGGCCAATTGCTGCCTAGATACGTTGGAAAAAGGTGTTCCAAGCATTGCTTCTTCTGAGGAACATGCAGAGTAAATTCGTTCAGTTCATTTATGTAGAATGATAAGTTTAGGCTCCATATCCCCATGGAAGGGACTAACGTAAAGTTAATGTACCTTCCTTGGGCCTTCTTCGTCTAGGGATTGGGTCTTGTCCTTTTTGACCACTTCTTTCAGCTCCAGGCTCAATCACCTAAATATTTTAACATATTAAATATCAGTCGATGTTATTTGGTTTAAACTCTCTGCTTGTAGTTTTTTAAGTAATTAATCAATCCATTTAGCTTTTGTGTACGCATTAGGGTGAATATTAGGCGTGATAGTAAGGACAATAACTACGTTCAAACACATTCTTTTCTATCGTCTGAACCAAGTAAACCGATCCCTCACATATTATACATAAAAGATTTATTCATCCAACCAAGTAAAATTTAGGATAAATTATGCACCTAATCTATCAATTTTGGTCTGTTTTAATACCTAAACTTTCATTTTTGTAAATCATACCTAATTTTTTTTATTTCAGCGCTCTGTTGTTAAAATTAAAAGTTTAGGTACGAAAATGAACTGAAACTGGCAATTTAGGTACTAAAAGTGTAGTTTACCCTAGAATCTAAATGGTTTGATACATTTGATGATCTGACTGCCCCGAATGCAAAATTCCCCGGACTGGTTACGTGGAAGCGAGGCCCCAGTTTCGGGATCCACAATCTTCATTTCAGCATTCCTCACCACGGTGTCACATGCACCAGATTTTGTGTCCCGCGGTTCTTTCGCAAAAGCCAAGTTCATGGTCAGCACTGGCCCCGCCTCCGTCATGCCGTAGCCCTGTACTCACCACCACAAACCCATGAATATTGCAGTTAGTCCCCTAGCCAACACCAAAATGCATATTAATGCCATACTCATTTTCTTTGTTGGGTGGTGCTGGATTCGGTCATGCTTTTGCCTTTATTATAAACAGAACTCGGTAGGTCAATTTCGTTTCAATTTATTGCATCACCGGCATTTATTAGAGGAAAGCAATATCGGTGGTTTAATATTTTGGAAATAAAATTATTTTGGTCCAGAAAATTTGGAAGGAAATTATTGAGATTTTTTTTGTGGTTTTATCCTATAAGAATGAAAATGAAGAAAGCTGACATCTCTAAATTATTAGTCCTTCAAGGACCCACGAAAATAAGAAACATGGCTATGCTACCCCCATCTGGCAGACTTTTAGAGGCTCAAGAGTTTAATTTATAAAATTTTAGAAGGATGATAATATATTAATAATATATGATTGTTCGTTATAAACATATTAACGTCAAACTTAATTATGTTACCGTCCCAGTTTAGCGTTGGGAAGCCTGGCTCTAACAACAGGGGCGGATCCAGGGGTTACTAGGGGTAATACAAGTAATCTCTTAAATTGTGAGGAACATTGATTAAATGTTATTATTTTAATATTTTTATATATATATTTTGTGAGTTTTAGGTAGAATTCCTATATTTCAGTTAAATTCTTATAGAAAAAAAATTTATACAACAAAATTGTCTACCTAGTGTTAATTTTTTCTATTTTTTTTTAATTAATACAAGTGTCACCTTTAATATTGTGTCACCCCTAAAAAAATTTATAAGAATTTTTTTGTACAACCCCTGAATTTTTGTCCTGGGTCTGCCCATATTTAACAGCATCCTCCAGCTCCTTTCCCATTGGAGCAGCTCCGGACATCACCATCCGGATAGACGAAAGGTCGTATATATCGACGTCCGGAGTCTTGGCGATGGCCACAACGATGGGCGGAACGAAAGGGGCGATGGTTACCTTGTATTTCTCCACAAGCTCCATTAACGTCACAATGACACAATCTCGAACTTTTGCATGATGAAGATGGCAGCCCCTACTCTCAGAGAGCAAAGCAGCACGGAATTGAGTGAATATATGTGGAACAAAGGCAGCACGCAGAGAATCACATCTCTCTCGTAGAAACAAAGGTTGGGATTCTCTCCGTCGACCTGTTGAGCCACGACGAGTATGGAAGCGCCACGACATCGTCGGGATTGATCTCGACGGCTGGGATTTCATCATCCTCGTCTGCCCGATCTGTCAACCCCGAGAAATGCAAACAACCCTCCGGTAGATTACCTTTCTTCATGATCATGATGTCGTTTTCTTCAGCGAAACTCTTCACTTTCTCCGCGTAAACCGCTTGGGTTACAAGCAGCTTAGTTTTTGACTCCGTCGCCTGTTCCGCGATCTCCGCCGGGGTGTGAAAGGGATTGGCGGTAGTGCTTATCGCTCCTCGGAACGATGCACCGGGGAAAAAACACGAATTCCGGCGAGTTCTGAAGCAAAAGCATGATAACATCCCCCTGTTGGATGCCGAGTTTGTTGAGCCCGGCTGCCACTTTCCGAGACGTGAGCTCGACTTCAGCATAAGAATATACTCGACCAGTAGGACCATTGATCAAGCATGGACGATCTTTAAACTGGGAAATGTTCTGAAAGCAGTAAGCGTGCAAAGGGAGGTGATTTGGGATGCAAATGTCAGGGAGGGTGGACCGGAAGATGAAATATTGCCGGTCTGGTTTGGCCTCCATTGTTGGGGAGAGTTAGAAAAAGAAGTGAAGTCGGGTGAAAGTATAGGGGAAATAAAAAGCGAGAAGAAGGTGTGTGTTTGGTCGTTTGCTTTTGGCTGGTCTGGTCTGGTCGGTTTGAGTTTTGGTTGGGGTAATATACAGGTAGGTAATGGTAGAGGGAGCTGCTTTGATTAACAAGTTTACAATTTTCAAGTCCCCAATACTTTTCTTTTGGGCAACAAGTCACCTATTGTCTCATTTCGACAAGAAATTATTTGAACAAATAAGGATATCAATTAATTAAAACACTATATCTAAATAGTCTGTCAAATTTACCAACATTCCTATATTTTCCTTTTTCTTAATATTCCTTACCTTTGTAATAAATATTTGGGTAAAGTACATAAATAGTCGCCTGACAATAGGATATTGTTTTATTAAGTCCCCTAACTGTTAAAAGTTAGAAAATTATCCTCCGACTATAGGGAGTTACTTTGTTGAGTCCATTAACCATTAAAAGTTACAAAATTGTCAACTAACTATTCATTATGTTCCAAACTCGTCCTTTTTTAGTAAATAATTTGATGGCAGCCTGAGTTGTATGCTAACATGTTGACTCATATACGATAAAATATGATCTCATAATCTCAAACGATTATCATATCTCAGTCAGCATATTAACGCCCAACTCAGATGATCGTTAACTTTTTAATGGAAAATGACGTGTTTGGAACATAATGAATAGTTGAGTGACAATTTTGTAACTTTTAATAGTCGGGGGACTCAACAAAGCAACTTCCTATAGTCGAGGGATCATTTTGTAACTTTTAATAATCAATGAACTCAATAAAGTATCTTATAGTCAGAGATCATTTATGTAATTTACCCTAAATATTTCTCTAAACAATTTACTTTTTTATTTGCTCTATTTTGCATATATTTTCTTTAACTAATTTGAAACTCCAAAAAGTAAAAAAAAAAAAGGTAAAATATTAAATGTAAGAACGAGGATTCGAATAAATTATACTTGAAGAATGAGTATAATGCACCAATTATCGATGGTCAATAGAGGTGAGATATATCTCTAATCCATCTTATTTGTGCACCATTCGATCATGATTCAAAATTTTACATTGTTTACATAGAACATGAATACAAGGTTATAAATTGTTTGGAAGAACTTAATAGAACAAGTATTTTAAGACTTATGATAATAATACACTTCCAAATGATTCCTGTAAACATTACAAGTTATAAAATGATCCTTAGCCTACAAAATATTATTTTGTTGAGTCTCTCGACTGTTAAAAGTTATAAAATGGTCACACAACTATTCATTATATTCCAAACTCATCATTTTATGTTAAAAAGTTGATGTTATTCTAAGTTGAACGTTAACCTGCTGACTATGATAAGATAAAAATATAATCACATAATATCAAACGATTATCATATCCTAACCAGCATGTTAACGTCCAGCTTGGAGAACCGCCAATTTTTTAACGAAAAAGGACGAGTTTGAAACATAAAGAATAATCAGGTGATCATTTTGTAACTTTTAATAGTCGATGAACTTAATAAAGAAACATTCTATAGTAGGTGGATTATTTGATAATTTTTAATAATTGAAAGATTTAATAAAGAAACATTCTATAGTAGGGACTTAATAGTTGAATGACTATTTTATTATTTTTAATAAAATAATATCCTATAATTAAGGACCATTAGTATACTTTACCCAAAAATATGATCTTGGTAAGTATATTGTTTGATAAATTTGGGAGATAATGGGGGTTTGGTCAGAGCTATGAACAAAATTTTACAGACAGCAGCAATGAGGTCACATATCCGAATCTGAAGCCTACGGGAAGTGTTCTATGGTGGTAGATAACACAACTCGCCTACCATGTTTGACGCTGAAATTGTTAATTCTTTATGCAAATCAATCTGCTTGATCTAATGGGATAAAGAATTAGATTTTTTTTAGATAAAATTAAAGGTTTTAATTATGACGTATTCATTTCGCATACTAAATTCTCTGGTTTTATCTATCAAAATTAGGGATTGATATGGGTCAGATTTCAATCGACATGATATTAAAAATTATATATCTTTCATCTGACTTGACTTGAGAGTTATATATTTTTCGCTCGAACTCGATCTGATTTTTTGAAAGTTAAATATCACTTAATTTGTGTACACATTTTTAAAAATTTATATGTATTTATCATTAGAATTCATATTTATATATTTTACAAGTTTTAAATCTTTCAAAAATAAATTTTTTATCTTTAAAATATAATAAATCATATAATTTGCATATTTAAGACTTAGGTCGGTCCGGATTAAGCAAGACAAAGTCTTGAAAACCAGAAGTGTAACAAAAAAAAACTAATGTTTCGAAAAAGAAAGAACCAAAGATTAGGTGCCAAACTGAAAACATGATATAGTTGGAGGTCCAATATCAACATTAAGCATTACTTCCATATGCTCTTACCTCTTCGGATTTGCCAGGCAAAACCCAAAATCCCGACCTTTTTAAAAACAGTTGCTGATCGTACGCCGCGGAAGCCGAAATCAAAGCTCAATCGCGGTACCTGAGAGCATTACAACAATGTTTTTCCAGAAATTATCGTCGGAAAAAAGGTAAGTTTGCTGATTTTGGAGCTACCCATTTAGAGTAATGTTGAGAAGATCGAAAAAACTTGCATTTCATGTCAGAAAAAACCTACAATCTGTTTCTAAAACCCCATGTTCAGCTTTCTCATCTGGGCATCATTCCCAGAGCAATCAACCAGATTCTGAAAATGAATGGCAGAAATTACTCAAACCATTTGACCTCGATGAACTTCGAAAATCATTCAATAAGATTACTCCTTATCAGCTTTCAAAATTGCTTGAACTTCCACTTGATGTTCCCACATCTTTGAAGTTGTTTCAATGGGTGGGTTCACAGAAAGGCTATTGTCATACTTTTGACGTGTATTGTGTTCTTATTGAAAAACTTGGGGCAGCTAAGGAATTTAAAGCCATAGATAGGTTGTTGGTGCAAATGAAAGAAGAAGGGATCGTTTTTAGAGAATCCCTCTTCATTTCGATCATGAAATGTTATGGAAGAGCCGGTTTGCCAGGTCAGGCTACTAGATTATTATTGGATATGAAGAGTGTTTACTTTTGTGAAATAACATATAGGTCTTACAATACTGTCTTGAGTATTCTGGTAGCTGGGAATTGTTATAAAGTTACTCCAAATGTTTTTTATAACATGTTAAATAACGGTGTATCTCCTGATATTCTTACATTTGGTTTGGTAATGAAAGCCCTTTGTATGGATAATGAAGTAGATTCTGCATGCTCATTACTTATGGATATGACGAGACATGGATGTGTGCCTAACTCAGTCATTTACAATACTTTGATTCATGCATTGTCGAAAGGCAACAGAGTTATTGAAGCAGTGAAACTTTTGGAGGAAATGTTTCTGATGGGTTGTGCTCCTGATGTTCAGACTTTTAATGATGTTATATATGGCCTTTGCAAGCTCGATCGTATCCATGAGGCAGCGAAAATGGTTGATCGGATGATTCTCCGGGGCTACACCCCTGATGCAGTTACTTATGGGTTGTTAATGCAAGGGCTATGTAAAGCAGGCCAAGTTGATGAAGCAAGGGCATTATTACACAAAGTGCCCAACCCAAATGTTGTTATCATAAACACCCTGATAAATGGATATGTGGCAAGCGGACGTTTTGAAGAAGCTAAAGCTGTCGTGTATGATATCATGTTATGTATTGGCTGTAAGCCTGATGTTTTTACATTTAGCATTTTGATTCATGGACTTTGCAAGCAAGGATGTCTAGGTTCAGCTCTTGAATTGGTTAATGAGATGGAAAGCAAGGGTTGTAAGCCCAATGTGATAACATACTCAATTTTGATTGATGGATTATGCAAGGAAGGTCGGGTGGAGGAAGTTGGTTATGTTCTAAACAGCATGTCAGCAAAAGGAGTGAGCCTGAATACTGTTGTGTATAATACCTTAATAAGTGCACTATGCAAAGGTGGAAAAATCCATGAAGCACGAGATATGTTTGATGAAATGTCAAGAAAAGGCTGTAAGCCTGATATATTTACGTTTAATTCACTAATATCTGGTTTATGCAAGGTCAATCAAATGGAAGCGGCATTGGGTCTGTATCACAACATGATGGTTGAGGGGGTTATTGCCAACAAAGTGACATACAACACTCTGATTCATGCTTTTCTAAGGTGGGGTGAGATCCAGGAAGCACTTAAGCTTGTAAATGAAATGTTATTTAGAGGATGCCCCCTTGATGAAATCACTTACAATGGCCTAATAAAGGCCCTTTGTCGAGCTGGGGCAATCGAAAAAGGCCTGGGATTGTTTGAAGAAATGACAAGGAAAGGATTTGTTTCAAGTAACGTATCTTGTAATATACTGATAGATGGATTTTGTAAGGCTAGGAAAGTCAATAATGCACTCGAATTTCTAAGAGAAATGGTTCATCGGGGTTTAACGCCGGATCTAGTTACCTATAACAGTCTGATAAATGGTCTATGTAGAACCGGACGAATAAGGGAGGCTTTGAGTTTGTTTGACAAATTAGAAGCTGAAGGAATTTATCCTGATGCTATTACTTATAACACTTTGATCAGTTGGCACTGCAAAGAGGGCTTGTTTGATGAGGCCTGTTTATTTATACAAAGAGGTTTGGAGTCTGGCTTCATACCCAATGATGCGACTTGGTTTATTTTGGTCAGCAATTGTGTTAGACATTCAGACGGTGATTTTTTGGTCTCCATTTAATACCTAGAAAGAAATGTATGCTGTTGAAAGCTTCTGTCTTGTTTCGCCTAGCAAGTTGGAAATAATAGGTCTTCAAATCGGTCCCGCCAATGTCCATATTCCCTCCATTTGGATAAATGAACATTTTTTATTCCATATGGCTCTTATGGTTTGATTTGTCCATATTCCCTCCATTTGTCTCCTTGGCATTTTTTTTAGTATGGCATTTCTCTGAAAGAAATCAATTGGTTAGTAAGGCATTTCCCTATAGATTTTAATATTGCGAATCAAGCAACTTCAGCAATTAAACGAATAATTATTATCCTTTGAGGTTTTAGATTCGAACACAACATATGTAAGGGTGTATAAGCGTTTATTGTCAAAAGATTAAAAGTGTCTCGAACATATATTATATTGTCATCACCCATACTACTAAGAAAATATATTATGAATAAAATTCTCATATATTTAAGATATTTTCTTTGTATTTTCTATTAATAATTTACTTTGGTCTCCCAATTATTTTACATTTTTTAAAATTTTATATCTAACATAAAATCTTTTATCCGTATTTAATAAAGTGTGTACACATTTATTATAATGATATAAAAATAGTATTGCTTGATAGAGATTTTTTTGAACAATGGTAACTGAATTTTATTAATGAATTTTATTAATAAAACAATGAAAGGAATCAAATTACAACGCGACAATAGTCATACAAAAATTAAACCTAAAGATACAAAGAAAAACAAAACATCCATTGAGAATGACGGTCAACATAAAAAAAATCTAATAATCTTCATAAAACTCATTGTCTCTGTCGAACGAGACGTTTTACAAAGGATAAAGGAGTGATAAGCGAACCAAACAATTTGACAAACTGCTTTGTTACATATTTTTGATTATATCGGCAAACAACCTTTTATCAAAGAGGATATATGACAATACATGACCACCAACAAACTAATCAGAAAACAACAAATGTCGTGAGGATCTTTGTGCGAGCACCAACACGACCTCAGATGTCTACGAATAACGTACCAAAAACCATAAGAAATATGCCACAAGAACAGAGAAAAAGCATGCCACGAGAGCAAAAAAAATGTGTCACAAAGACAGATATTCTTATTTAAAATTGAAAAAACTCAAGAAAAAAAACAAAATATACAATAAAGAAAAATAAGAAAAATAATAATTATCGACGGTCAATTATGAAATATTAAAATTGGTGCTACCGTTGACTACACAAAAATCAAAAGAAAAGAAGAAGACGAACTTGTTGGATCGAGATTAAATGTTTAGTATTATTTCTCTTATATACAAATAAATATTTATATTATAAGGTAACAGGTAATGGTGAGTGAAATCATATTAAGAAACAGTCAAAGGGTATCAAAAGTATATAGTAAGCCTTATATTTGTAAAATAATTGGCTTATACGATAAGAAAGTCATATGTTGCCTTTTTATATTTAAAAACATCTTTCTACCATTTTTTATTTTTAAAATAAAGTATTTTCTGTTCACCGTGAAAATAAAAATAAAAACGAAGAAATTTGGATTTTAGTGACGTCTGGTCAAGTTGTAGAAATTGACTTACGTACTAGCGGGAGCACTTGGCGTTATTCGATGTAATAATTTTAAGGGTAAACTACGTAACTATGAATTATTTTATTTACCCAAATTTCATGTGTAGGTACGTCTCGACCCTATAAGTATGAATCATATGATTGTTTTACTGAAAAATATCTCAAAATATGTGAATATCGACTGAAATGTTTCGTGTTTCTGACTTTTAATTTTTAATTTGTGGATTTCGGAGCAAATTCCGACAAAATAGATGTCATATTCGAATTTACTGTGTCGAGGTGAAACGACCAATTAAATTTGGAATCGAATGGCCACCTTCTACGACAGTAGTGTCCGACCACTTTTTGTTTTTATTTTATATTAAATAATAATAAGTATCACATCATACAAAAATAATAATAAAATGATCAAAACAATAACAATTCAAAAGTTCAGTGAGTAGATTAAAAAAATTAAAAGTATAACGAGTAAAATAGGAGAGATAATATAAATCAGTGAGGAATGGTGTAATTTACCCTAGTTTTAAAAAAACAAAATTAAAGATGACGTATATTTTGCATTATTCTTAAATTATCGATTTCTAGCTTGCATCAAATGAATCAATGATTAGATTAAGCCGTCATGTTTTTATTTAAAATATTTGTTTGATAATATATATATATATATATATATATATATAAACAATTTTATACGATCTACAATTTATAATATAAAAAACACGAACCAAAAATTCTATTGACTTGTGAAAATAAACGTATATATCGTGTATGTATATGTTTACATTTTGTTTCTTATTGTATTTAGCAATAAGATTTATTCAATTTATGACCTAGACCTATACGTCCATTTTTAATAAAATAAAAGAAGGTAAATAGTCCCCACTATTGGGTATTGCTTTATTAAGTCTCTCGGGTATTAGAAGTTATAAAATGATTCTTCGACTACAGAGTGTTATTTTGTCGAGTCCTTCAACTATTAGAAGTTGTGAATGGTCACCTTAATATTTATTATGTTACAAACTCGTCATTTTTCGTTAAACAATTGATGGTACTTTGAGCTGAACGTTAACTTGTTGACTGTGATATGATAAAATTTGATCCCAAAATCTCAAACGACTATTATATATGGGTCATCATGTTAACGTCTTGCTTAAAAAACCGCTAATTTTTCAACGGAAAATAACGAGTTTAGAACATGATGAATAGTTGGGTGACCATTTTATAACTTTTAATAGTCGAGGGACTCAACAAAGTAACACTCCATAATCGAAGGATCATTTTATAAATTTTAATAGTCAAGGGATTTAATAAAGTAATATCCTAAATGTCGAAGATTAATTGATTTTTAATTTGATTGGTGGCGTTATTATTACAGTAATTTAAATATTTCGAGTCTAATTTTATTTAAGTGTGTAATATATATGTATGTATGTATAGAGATAGGATCATATAATGTAAACTTTTTTTAGTTTTACACAGATTTAGGATGGTTGGATGAGTGAAAACATATTGGTGAGATCAAATGTATGAAATGTGAATATATTTACTGAAAAAAACAAAGAGTTAATCTTAGCCGTATATTTTTACTCGTCTAACAATCTTACATAATGTAAAACTAAAGAGTTTTATATTATGTAAGTGGATCTTAACCCACATGTGTGTATATATATGTATATGGTAGAATAAGCATGTAATATATTAATTTAAGGGTAAAATATACAAATGATCCCCTGACTATAGAATGTTGTTTTATTGAATCCTTCGACTATAAGATATTGTTATGTTGAGTCCCCGACTATTAAAAATTAAAATAATAGCTCAAGTATTCATATATTTTAAACTCATCATTTTTGTTAAAAAAATTACGATCGTCTGAGCTTGATGTTAACATAATGTCTAAGATATGATGATTGTTTGAGATTCTGAGATCATATTTTATTATATCTAATTCATCATGTTAACATCCAACTCAAATTATCATCAAAATTTCAACGAAAAATAATAAGTTTGAAACATACGAATAATCATGTGATTATTTTATAACTTTTAATAATAAGGTAACTCAACAAAGCAATACCTTATAGTTAAATGACTGACTCTGGATCAGGGTTGATGGTTTGGAGTGCTTGGATCGGAGTGTTTGGATCAGAGTGCTTGGATCAGAGTGCCCAAGCCCCTCATGTCCTAGGTTTGAGGGCCATGTGAAGAAAGTCGAGATACAGACTATAGTCGAATGATCATTTTATAACCGTTAATAATCAGGAGACTCAACAAAATAACATTATATAGTTAGATAACCATTTATTTACTTTACCATTGATTTAATTGGTTTTAAGTTGAAGTGATTTATAAATAATTTATAAAATATATTATGAAAAGCACGAAAAAGGCAAATCGCGGCTAGATATGGAGGAATGAAAATAAATTATTTAAGTCGTGAATCATATAAAAGTATAGATTAGGAACTTACAATGAAATTCTTCCCATGTCACATTTAATGTATTTAAAGAACCTTAAGACTTGTGAACATTTTTTGGGGTAAACTATGTAGATAATCTCTTACGTTTAGAGTCTGACCGACTTTGGTCACCGAATTAAAAATTAAGAAAATATAATCCTTAATGTTATTGATCAGTTCGATTTTAGACCATCATCTATTAATTTTCATTACCCCTTTTGTTTAATTATCTAATATGCTTGGGGACTAAAATCGAACGGAAATTGACGACTGAGAAACTAAAATTGGATTGATCATAAATCGAATTAATAACGTTAATGACCATTCTACCCTTAATTATTAAATTGATTATCAAAGTCGGTTAGACAAAAAAAAAACTTAGAGACTACCTGCATAAACGACGCCAACACTTTAAAATAGCCGATTAGCCGGCAGGAAGGAATTTTTTTTAAGATTCGATGATATGTGCTTTTCAGTCCGATTTCGATTTTGGTGAAATTATCTCATTTATTGTCAACAATGATACTTCTAAAATACATTGACTATGTAAAACTGATAAAAAAAATACCCACGCAATTTAATTTAGCTTTTAATTAAAAGACATAAAATAATAAGGGTTAATTACAAGGTTCATCACTTATATTTATATTTTATCCACTTTTTCTCACTCGTGACATGATATTTCGGTATAATCACATATTTGATCCATGCTATTTATATATTCTCCCAATTTAATCATACTTTTAATAAATTAAAATAAATTTAATCCTTCAATCGAATGATATCACGTGTCATGGGTGTCACGTTTCACTATTCGGTTAGAGGATTAACTTTATTTTAATTTAATATATTTATTTTTCACAAATACTTTGACAGTTAGTCATCCAACAAAACAGTGACACGTGGCACGACATGGGATACCAGTGACACACGACACGACACGTGATACCAATGACATATAACATCATTCGATTGAATGATTAAATTTATTTTAAATTATTAAAAATAAAACTAAATTAAGAGAATATATAAATAATATGAACTAAATATGATTATATCAAAATATTTAACAACAATTAACTCGTATTAATCACATATTAGTTAAATAAAAAGTTAGGTTATATATTATGTATATATATATAAACACTTTCCCTTGTATATGATTCGCAGAAAACATGGGAGAGTCCAGGCGAGCCCATCAATCACTAGAAAGTGTAATCAAGAACACCCAATCAAATAATAGAAAAAGAAATAAATGAATTTGACTAAAAAAATTTTAAAATAAAATTTAACTTAATTCAAAAATTTATGAACTTAAAATTTTTAAACTCCATTTGAACTTAAAATAGTAGTCTGCTGATATAGTAAAGGATTGTTTACCGTTTGCTTCATATTCATCTTCATTTTGTTTTCACCAAATCTGTCCCCTATTTGCTAACATTACTCGTATGATATTTGCAGGAGCAAAGCGCATAGTTCCTTTGGGTCTCGGCGACGATGACCAATGCATGGAAGATGACTTTACAGCATGGTATTAAGAACTTCAGCACTGTTTTGATCAGAAAGTTGAACAGTTTTTAACCTTTTATAATTTATTGAACTATCTTGTTTTTCTAGGCGTGAATTAGTATGGCCTGAGTTAGATCAGCTTCTACGTGATGAAGATGATGTGACAACTGGTTCTACTCCATACAATGCTGCTGTTTTGGAATACCGAGTTGTATTTTACGATCCTGCAGATGCACCACTTGAGGATAAGAAGTGGAGTAATGCAAATGGTCATGCTATTTATGATGCTCAACATCCATGCGGGTACGCTAGAATGGTTTTTCCAGATGTCCAGGTAGACATTTTGTTTGATATGATTCTTTGATAATTCTGACCTTTTCCACCCTAACTTGAAGGTCTAATGTGACTGTGAGGAAGGAGCTTCATACTCCTGCATCTGATCGTTCTTGCACCCACCTTGAATTTGACATTGCTGGCACTGGACTTTCGTAAGTTGCTTTCTTGAGTCTTCAGCTACTGGATTGGAAATTTTTGGTGTTGATATAATGCCACCTCCCCCTGTTATCCTCATTTTCTAATACTAGATGCTGAGTGTAGCTAACTTTAAGTTTTCCTTTTTAACATCATAGTGAACTCTGTCTTCTCATAATTGTCTTCCTTTGCAGATATGAAACAGGGGATCACGTTGGCGTTTACTGTGAGAACCTTGATGAAGTTGTAGATGAAGCATTGAGTCTATTGGGTTTATCACCAGACACTTCTCTCTCTATTCATACTGATAAAGAGGATGGTGAGCCAATTGGTGGAAGCTTGCCTCCTCCTTTCCCACCTTGTACTCTGAGAACAGCGCTGGCACGAAATGCTGATCTTTTGAGCTCGCCAAAAAAGGTTAGACCAACTATTTTATTGATAAACATAATAACGGTCTTCTCTCTGTGAATAAAAACTCTAACTCTTTAATGAATTCCACTTCTAGTCTGCCTTGCTTGCTTTGGCTGCTCATGCCTCGGATCCAACTGAGGCCGATCGACTAAGACATCTTGCATCGCCTTCGGGGAAAGGTTAGAGGAATGAATTTATATCACTATTGTTACCCTATTTTACTGCTTATTTGTATACTGATACACTGTCTGGCCTCTTATTATACAGGATGAATATGCACAGTGGATTGTTGCAAATCAGAGAAGCCTCCTTGAGGTCATGGCTGAATTTCCTTCAGCTAGGCCTCCTCTTGGTGTTTTCTTTGCAGCGGTTGCTCCAAGGTTACAGCCTAGATATTATTCAATCTCATCCTCACCAAGGTAACATTATTTTTCTTATCTTCTGTGTCTTTGGCTTTGTGAGAGGAAAATTTCTATTGTGTCATTTGGCTCGATTTTGGGGTGACGAATCTCATCTCCAGATCAGTTGCGTGTTATAGTTTTACCTCTTGAAATTAAAAGCATTGTTTTTCGTAGCACTTCCTACATATTTACCTTCCATGATCATGCTTCAGGATGGCACCTTCTAGGATTCATGTAACTTGTGCATTGGTTTATGAGAAAACGCCAACAGGTCGTATTCACAAAGGAGTTTGTTCAACTTGGATGAAGGTACTCAAAATGTTTTCTGGTACTAATTTATGAAGTCAGGAGGGGTCAACGTTTTAAGTTATTTTCAGGAGATAATGATAGCATATGTTTCCTGATTGATACCCTGTTTGCATCCGTTATTTTCTCCAGTCTAATAATGCAAAATTTCTTTCCATTAAATACAGAATGCTGTGCCATTGGAGAAAATCCAGGACTGCAGCTGGGCACCCAGTTTTGTAAGGCAATCGAACTTCAAACTTCCTTCGGATACTAAAGTGCCCATTATTATGATTGGCCCTGGTACTGGATTGGCTCCCTTCAGGGGATTCCTTCAGGTAGGTTTTGTCATCTTTTCAAGGTTCTTCATGTTTGAGCAAATTTTATAAACTAATTATCTGTGTTCTTTTCTTTTTCAGGAAAGACTTGCCCTGAAAGAAGCTGGCGCAGAACTGGGTCCGTCCGTATTGTTCTTTGGTTGCCGAAACCGGCAAATGGTAAGTCACGCACTTTCCTGTCCTATGATTAGTGTTATATCTCCGGTGGGTTTAGGGATACATCTTTTGTAATTTGAACAAGGAGGTTTAATTCAACATTTGCTTTCAGGATTACATTTACGAAGATGAGCTCAACAACTTTGTGAACAGTGGTGCACTTTCTGAGCTTGTGGTTGCCTTTTCACGTGAGGGACCTACAAAGGAGTATGTGTATCAAAGTTGAGGAGTGTTGTGATTCTTTTTTTAGTGTTGAATAATTTTTTACGATGTAATATTTCTTATGTAAAACACACAAGTCTAATGTAATCGGGGAGCATGGTACTGGTATCGGAGTGTCGTTGAAAGGAAGATCCGGCAGTTCCGTTCAAATGACCCATCAAATGGTGTTGCTACTTCCTGAATTTATAATATTAATTTAATTAATTAAGACATTTCAAAGATAAATAATGGCAAAAAATGTGCGTGTCCAATTCTGTCTTGTAAGATTAAAGAGCTCTGGTTGATAGGATTTCATTATTTATGATTCTAAATTATGAGATTTATAAAATATATAATTTGATTGATTATGTAAAACTCGTAAATCTTTATACAATAATATATTTAATGATGAAAGGCGAAATTTATATCCAAATGTAAACAATTAACGTCGGGGAAATATTATATTTTGATTGACAAGGTCAAGAAGTGTAATCAAAACAAGTACCACTAAAAAAACATAATAGCACCATAAAATAGAAGTCCATAAATTGATATAAACGAAGTGAGTTGACTAGGGTAGGGTGTAATCAAACCGAGTCGAGTTTTAGTATTGTTAAACTTCATTCGACTTGAAAACTTTCAAAATAGAATTCAACTAGACTCAAGCTCGTAACTAAAAATTTTTAAACACAAACTCGAAAACATGAATTGAAACTCGTAAAAAACAACTTGAAACGGGGGGAAAATCTTAAACTCAAACTCGAAAACATAATTTGAACTCGTAAAAGCTCGAAATGAAAAGAAACTTAAACTTAACTCGATTGAAACTTCAAATTCAAACTTAAACCTTATATATGAAAATCTTATTCTGAATATTTAAAAAAACGCATAAATATTACTATTATTAATAATTTATTTTTTTAAAAATAAAAACTTAATATATTATATTTTTCTGATTTATTGCGAGCTTTTCAAGTCGAGTATCAAGTAACTTATTGTGACTCGTTAAGAATTCGAGTCGATCTCGAACTCGAGTTTATTCAAGTCAAGTTTTGATCAAGTCAATCTCGAATAACTTATGATTCTTAGGTTTGACAGCAAAAGATAAATAAAAAAAACAAATAATAAATAAATAAACATGAGTTATTGACCTGAAGCGTGATGGGTTGTTGTGAAGAACAAGAAGTGACACCTCTTCACATATTTGCTTCACGTTTACTGTCACTGTCACCGTCACCACCCCATCACGCTTTGGTGGGTAAGGCTTATGCTTGTTATTCTTTCTAATTAACAATAATCAAATTCAATTGCCAAGCATAATTCAATAAATAATTTTCTCCACGTCATTTTATATTTGACCAAACAATTAGGTGTATAAATAATTTCAAAATTATTTACTAAGTCTTATATTTGAATTTTATATTTCTAAAAATAACCATAAAAAATAAAATACATGATGCATTTTTAATTTTATTTGCGAAAGATGTTTCAACATAATAATCATTTTCTTTTTATTTGACCGATCTATCCAATTATACTGTGTAAAACTCTTTTAAGTTTACACTTTTTTATAACCATTGAATGAGAGAAATTAAAGGATGAGATTAACAGTAAAAAATGAGAAGATATTTATTGAAGGAAAAACGAGTTAATCTCAAGCTTTGATTTCCCTCAATCTAACGGTCCAGGCAAACACTGGCTTGTTTACCCTTTTCTATTATAAACCAGAAAAGGGGGGGAAACAATCCGTAAGAGTCCAGAGACCAACGCCCAAAGCGTTGTAAGCTCATAAGCATATAAATAATTGTCTTAAGCCAGGCAATGATATATGTGTGAAATCTGATAAGGTTTAGGGTCCAGACCCTTTTGAATTACTTACTTGGGTGAAATGGAGATGAGGTTTATGCATTTTCAAACGCAGGCAAACCCCACTCACTTGGGTTGAAATCCAATAAGGAGCTCAGAACTTGGTCTGCTATAGCATGGTGGGAGCTGTCCAAGCCTTGGATCTGGAACCATTACCACATTCCTACACAGTGTCGAATAAAAGCAGGAAAAAGAAGAGTTTAATACGAAGGAATTCGATGGAAGTTTCGAACTCAAAAGAAACGAAATAAATACTTTGCTGTGCTGTGCAAACAGATGAACATATCAACCCATTTGTCTAGAGCAATGGCAGGAACTTCAAGCCTCATCAGAGGCCAAAAAAGGCTAATGATGTAATAATGGTGTTAGATGACTGATATGTTCCGATGCGAACTAAAACTACATCACATATACAAGTATGTCGCATTTCTAAAACCAGGGGAACATTGCAATGATGTCCCTACTCATTAACCACTGGTATTATAAAGCTAGAGAATATCTAAATAAGGTTGAAATATACAGAGAATCTCCCCAATATAGAATCTTAACCCTAGAATTTGGTCCAAAGATCAAATACCGATATTGCTAAAACTGACAAAGCTGTATAGAACCTTATCAATGCATTCATTAAAGAGAAACATCGTGCCATAAGTTTAAGCTCCATTCAGTATTAATAGTCATGCCTCCTTACATCAACCATTAAGGAATTAATCGACAAATCATGCATCATTCTGAACTTAGATATGACAGAGTTTTTGTGATAGAACAGAATTATAACCATTCCTTTTACCGCTTTATAGAACCAATGGAATTAAACAAACATTTAATGCCATCGTCTCCACCATAAAAGGAAAAAAGGAGTCCTGATCCTAGCATGCCAAAGGCTTGCCATCTATTCCGTAGGCCAAAAGTTCAACTATCAAAGGCCATCAACAATTTAGAGTCTTGATAGCAATTTATATGAAAAGATTTTGGGTAAGCCTTGAACTGATAAAGGGTGGAATGTAAAGAAATATATCTGTGCAGGTGTTAAATAAAATGAGCAAGTAATCACCACAATATTACACATAATCCCATCACCAGTGGTGGTGAATCATTTAACCGGCTACTAAGCAAGCGAGATTAATGTTAATGAACTGGATAATAGTACTTATAGACTTATAGAATAAAGAGGTTATTTTATATGAAATTAACTCAAACAGCATAAAATAAACATAAAAATAACAGAACTAATCGAATTGAGAATCCAAAAAGTAAAACTTAGAACATTAAATCTATGATGACTAATTGTACTTGTTAATCAATAAAAAAAAACAATTTTACTTGCATCCCAGCATTTTTGGCAGCTTGAGCTCCTGCAGGTGCATCTTCAAACACAAGAATTTTCTTGGAATCTACAGGCCCAACCTGTTAATACATAATTTTTCTATCATTTTTTATATAATATGATCTTGGATTGTTTCAAAGGCAACATAGAAAGGTCACCGCTGAAACAAGACAATTCAGCATGTTTGCATTGAGAAAACTGGGGATAACTCGAATCTGAAAGGAACTGGAAAATACCTCTAGCAATAGAATAAAGTAAAAAGAGAATAAAAACTACCATTTATATCATTTTATTAAGTACTATTTTAGTTCCTTCAAAAGTTGAGATTCTTGTGAACATTGGAATTTTTAAATCAATTTCAGAAATGAGGTCCCCCTAGGAAAATAAGCTCCATTAGCAATTATGTCATAGGTTCAAGCCAAAGAAACAACCTCTTGGGAAAGCATGGTAGTGCTAAAAACACCGACAGTCCCTAGATTCTGTAATTCATCAACCGCATGCACTAGGCAGTCCTTTGTTATTTTTGAATATGACATTTATGTTCATGAATGGTGAACATTAAATTCCAAATGATCTCAAATTGTCTTTCTCGTTGTGTGTAAGTTCTATCAAATTCAAACAAGCAGGGTACTAAGTTCACCAAAAATCACTTTCATGTGATTATTTCTTACTTTGCTTTACTTCTCATATAACTAAAACACCAAGAATATACTCTTCAATTCATGCATGTCCAACCACAAGTTAGCATATTCAAATGTCAAGTACATTAAGAGAACATGGATTGATATCATACCTCAAACCTTCTAGCAGCAGCTAAGAATACATCTGGTGCAGGCTTCCCTTTTTTAACTTCCGGATCATCACCAAGAACAATATGATGCATGAGTTTAAAAAGCTCACCATGTCTTTGTGTTTTTAGCTCAAAATGCTGCCTGTGGCTTCTGCAAAATACATCTTGTAAATGATGTTTGCATGGCACGTCAATCGTTTAAACATTTCATTAAGGAGCTCAAAGTTCATTCACACTTGTGTATGAGCTCCATGTTAAGTTTTGAGTAAAAAAAAATTAAAGGGAATAAGAAGGGAAATGACAATGCTTACCCTGTTGCCAAGCAAATTGGTACTCCTTTTGCATGCAAATGTTCAATTAAACGGCTAGCCCCTGGAATAGGAATTTACAAGAATTTATCACTTAACTCAGTTGCAAAATATAAGAAAAAGAAAATAATAATAATCTGCAAACTAAGCATATACCTACATCTTCCCCTTTTGGAGCACAGTTTCATACAATAACAATCATCAAATCACTTTTCTTTGACAAGACTTCAAATATTAATAAAGTTTCATTGCCAAAAGTAGAAGGTGAAGCAGCTTCAAACAAGACTTCAAATACTAATAAAATTTCATTGCCATAACTTTCATTTAAACTTTCATCTCACTTGATATAAAATTTCACAAAACACAATATTTAAAAATATTTTTTCTAATTTCCTTGTCTTAAAAGTGGTTTTTGCATGATAAAAAAATTACAATCCATTTTTAAATTACTTTAAATAAGAAATATCATCCTGACATCAATTAAAGTGATTAAAAAATCACCTGCTGGAATTTAAACTCACACAGAAATTGAATTATGATACATAAGCATGACTGCTACATGATCTGTATAGCAAAGTCAAAGCATTGAATATAAAAAATAATGTCTCTCAAAAAACAATTAAAAAAGACAATGGACATGTGCCTTTGGATTAATTATTATCACTTCCAAATAAAAATGAATAAGCTAAATAGAAAAGTCATTGATCAATAAATTTATTGATAAATGTCCGGAGAAATAATACCTGGCATGAGCTCACTAGTCGGAAACATACTTTGTAGCATTGACTCTCTTTCTACAAGGAAATCCTCGGCTGAAAGAGAATCACTGATCCCAGTCTCTTCAACAAACACACGAGCTGCTTCTATCGCTTTCATCCCCATCATTTTTGCCTTGAGAGACCAATCAAAAGTTTTGTTAAATCTAGCAAGAATCTTTTCCTGGACTTCAGTGTAGAACCTCTCTGTGTCTGCAGAAGACAGTAGCAGACACTTGATTAGATGCTAAGTTCCTTCTAGAAAAGCTTTTATATACCACAAAATTTATTGTACAATATGTAGATGTGAATGCAACTCCCATAAAACCTTAAGAAACAGTGAACAGAAGGTGAAACGGATAATAATCAAATAAAACAAAAGGGATTGCATATGAATGACAAGTCATGAATCGAAAGCATAAAAAACCATAAAACCTTAACTGTGAGAAATGATTGCATAAATCTGAGATAATGTCTACAGAGAAGTACTGGTTTAGCATCTGATGCATTGGACTAAATTAGCAGTTTTTTTAGCCTTACTTGGGGGGACAAACACTTGGATAAATCACAGCACATGGAAGAATAAAGATCAAAATGTTTTCAGTAATCAAGTATTGGACCTAAATAGCTACTACAGAGTAGAAGGATCCACGATTCTTTAACTACGCTGATATTCGGCCACACCTCTTCCAATAAGATCAAATGTTAGTAATAATTTTAATATCACCACCTCATACATTGTTTATACGGGAATTGAAAAGGATGAGATGGAAACAAAATATCAAATCGGACAGAAAATCCAAAATTCAGTTCCTGACTTCCTGTAGTTAATTTAAACCAAAAGCTTAGCTCAATTCATCCGTGTAATCATCTTTGAGAACTGACATCCAAAACATCTTCGATTCAGATTCAGATCCAGATATCTAAAACTCATCTCCTATACCAGACTGCGATCTCTTCGTCAGAGAAAAAGAATAAGGGAAGAAAGGAGCGAATGCAGGGAGTGAAATTACCGAGTAAGAGACCGTCCATGTCGAAGATGACGTGAGTAATCATGGGCCTTTTGACTGAAACATCCGCCATTGCAAATCAATTACGGTTTTGGCAGGATTCCTCTTTCGAGAGTGCTTGCTTTACTAGTCTTCGCTCAAAGCAAAGTTTATTGAACAAGAACCGCGTGATCTATATATGGCACATGCCTTCCACCCATACCCAATGGCAATGGAGCTCAAACAATTTCAATCTGCTTCTGGGCCTCCATTTAAATGCCTCTTGATTTGGATGTTTCACACCCAATTTGTTGCGACCTAGGCTCGTGCTGGTATTGTTGTAGATACTAAATTGACATGTCACATTCTACTTTTTTGTAAGAAGGCATCATAGGTCCCTATATTTTTGAAAAAAATTAATTTGATCCTCATATTATTTTTTTTCTCTCAATGTGACCCTTTAACTCAAAAAACAAACCTAATATGACCATTTGACCAACATTTCCCGTCGTTAACTATTACGAGGTTGATGTGGCAGTTCAGTGTATTGATGTGACAGTTTAATGTATTGACATGGTAGTCCATCTGCCACATAATCAAGCACCGTGAACTGCCACGTCAGTATTGTGGACTGCCACATCAACACTATAAACTACCATAGCAGCACCGTAACAGTTAACGACGAAAAACATTGATCAAACAACCACATTGAATTTATTTTCTAAATTGGAAGTCCACATTATTCTTTTTTTTTAATACAGGGACCTATGATTTTTGTCTTTATTTTTTAATCTGGTCAGTTTTATAATTCTTAATTCGAGCTGCAGTAATTAAATATCTCAAGTTAAATTATATCATAAATTTTGTATTATGTTTAAGTTAGAGATATAATTATTTGTTTCTAGTTTGATTGTTTAATATCTTTATAATTTAATCATATTTCCTATAATAATTATATAATCATTATGGATTGAACTTAAAATCATAAATTTTGAAGAAAAAAAGATTGAAATTGATCAAATTCCACAATTTACTTGAAGGACAATAACAACACGAAACACAATATCACAAGCAAAATACAATGCCACAACTTAAATATATTAGTATTTTTTTATTAATCTAGAGTAAATACAGGGTAGTAATTCCTTTATTAATGAGGTTGTATAATTCGTGTAAATATATTAGTTAAGATGTAATAAATATCACAATATGATTTGGTTGGATCCGAAAAAAATTAAGAAACATAATATTAGGGTAGCAAAACTCGATTCGAAAAATTGACTTCGAGTTGTAATTTCATAAACTCGACTCAACTCAAAAAAAATCAAGTTCAAATCAAATTGTAAAATACAACTCGAATAACTCGAAACTTTTAGTAATTCGTAGCTTGAAAGATTGATGTTGCAAAGCACAATGCACGATATCGAATGCTAATTGTTAAAATCCTTGACTCAATGTCTAGCAGATGGTATATACAGCACAACTTCACCAAACGGTTCGGAAAATGTGAAAACTAGAGCAATGCTAAAGGTACCTCACTTAAGCTTTTCGGCTGCAAGGCAGACTCCATACTGAAAAAGAATCGGTTTGTATTTTAGCATTTAAGTGAAAGAGCCTTAAGGACATTGAACGAAAAGGGAAAAGAAAGAGCCTTAAGGACATTTGTTTAACACCCTACAATAGATGCATATTATGATTACTACATATTCTAAAAGAAAGAGCCTTGAGGACTTTAGCCTCAAAGAAAACAGCTCCTCCACTGCCATGCTATTCTTAAAAAGGGATAAGCTGTTATAGAATGATGACAAATTCGTTACATGCTATCCAATAATCATTTTGTAACCTTAAGACACTAAATATCTATGATTCCAATTTTCCAGAATACCAATTAGTTGACATTGCTATACCATATACAACACAAAGTGTCAAGCCAGAATACTATCAATAATAGGATTAGAGATATCAACTGATCAAACCAAATAATTAGCACCTTTCCACTGACTTATCCAATTGCTATATGCAGGTTGTAAAGAAGTTTACCTTAGAGGTTTAGTTCTGATTCTGGAAGCTTGTTCTGTACCGGAGTTTGCTGCGTCTCTGGACTTGATAGAGATTGAAAATTTTCATTGGAGTTCTACGACTTCAGACGTTGATAGAGACTGAAAGAAAACACATTTTTACAACCTACACTAAAACAAGTTACAATGATGTCTCTTCTTGACAACATGGCATAACTCTACTGCCCTGATAAAACCAAGTCAACAATCGTGGCATGCTGGTCAAAAATGAAAAAGAGAAAGAACAACTAACTCATAAAATCTCTAGCAATAGCTAGAATGTCACAACATAAATAAAAGAATCAGGGACATTATGAAGCCTGAAAGAGAAGATCATTGAAATATGTTCCCAGCTCAAATATGCGCTTATGCCTTAGTTACATAAAAGCAATATCCATAATTTACACTTGAAGAGAACAAAAAATCATTGGAAAATCAATCTAGAACCACTCATGATAAACAAAAGAAGGGATAAAGTGCGCTAGAAGAAATGTGAAAACACAAAGAAAAGCATGGTGATTCTCTCTTCTAAACTCAATCATAAATAAAAAAGGCTCCAAGTTTCAACAAAGCAGCCTCCAGATGATTTCTTATTGTACAAAATCAACCAGTAAGCTATCTTTCAACTCCAAAAAGCCCTTCTCTAGTGATCTCAAACTCACAAGATGATTCAGGCAAATGGGGGGCGTAAACAACATAAAGTTTTCTCCTGGTTTTCTTAAACACAAAATCACTGCTTTCCCCATTTAATTTTCCATTCTCTTCACCAATAACCTCTTCAATCCTAGATAAGAATAACCTTGAATTAACACAATTAGCCCAAGCCAGCCCCAATGCAGGAGAAACCCGCCTACCAGACGTATATAAACATCCTAAATTCCCAATCCTCAACCCATTTATCCCCTCATTAGGTCCCATCAAATCAACCACCTGATTCGTCACCAAAACTGCTAAATTAAACCTCTTTGCAAGCGCCTTTAACTTGGAAGATATTTTAAAGAACAGGGATGATCTTCTCTTAAGCTCAACCGGGGTGTTGTCAAACTCAGACCTAAACAAGGCAGCGATCGAATCAATCACGATGAGACGAACCGGAACTTGGGTTTTCGAATTTTCAATGAAAGGCTCCGTTTTAGACATAATCTCGAGCAGGTGATCAACAGAGTGTACACTCTGCACAAATATACGATCGCAAAGGTTGTCATTAATGGGGAAATAGCGGGCATTTGAGGAGCGAAACGAAAGACATAGCTGGTGAAGGCGGCGGAAGGGGAAGGGGAACTCGGTGTGCAGATAGAGAGAGGAGGCGGCTAGACCGCCATGGGAGACAGGGAGTTGGACATGGAGTGACAATTGGAGACAGATTTGGGTCTTGCCGGAACCGCTCTCTGCGACGATCTCAGTCACCGAATCGCAAGGAATGCCGCCGCCGAGCAAGCGGTCAAGGATTGGGCATCCTGTCGTGCACTTTTGGGAGGCTAATTGAAGGAGGCTTTGCGGCATCATGTTTGCCCAAAATTTTGGTATTTGCCCTTTGGGAAAGATTACGGACAGTGGCGCCTTTTATTTTTTCAAATAATAGAGCATATCATATAAAAGAAAGGGTAGGCTACGCGTTTCGCACCAAAACTATCAATTTTATTTTGTTTGGGTATCTAAACATTCATATTTTTCAAAATCATACTTAAAGTTTAATTTTTGTTTCATTTTAGTACTCTTTTAAAATTTAACGTTAAGTTTTGATTATTTTTTTTTTAAAGTTTAGGTACTAAAACATACCAAAATTAATAGTTTATGTACTAAAATCATTAAGTTTTTAACGACGAGATACTAAACTGAAACAAAAACTAAACATTAGGTGTAGTTTTCAAAAAAATAAAATTTTAGATACTAAAATATACCAAAATTAATAGTTTAAGTATTAAATGCGTAATTTACCCTAAAATAAAAGTAACTTGAATCCGACTGACTTAATTTTTTTTATTCAAATTCATTTTACAATATAATGATTTTATTTAAATAATCTCAAATACTAGGTTCAACTCTTGAACAAATCAATATAAAAATATATAAATTTATACTACCAAAAAGATAAATTGCAGCATAAATCATTCGATTTTAAAAAATTATAAATAAATCATTTAGTTAATCAATTGTTATAAACATATCATTGAATCGTTTTTTTTATTAATCTGGAGTAAGTACAAGACAATATATGTTCAAAAACAATTTTCGATCATTTGACATTAAACGTTCACACCCCTGAGTCGTATCATGTGTCATAACTTCAAAAGACGTTAGATGTCACATTGATCTCCTCATTCAATTCGTTGGATTAGATTCTCGAGAATTTTTCTGAAAAAATTATAAAATCATTCATTGTCAACTTCACCTCCAAGTATGTTCTTTCAATTCATTCATCATATAACATGATTCACTAAATTTGAAGAAATTACAACTGAAGCAACCCTTCTAATATTAGTTCCAAGTACCTGCAAGTGTTATGAAGGCAGATAAGTCCCTCATAATGCCTACAACCGACAACCATTCTTGATGAAATATTTATATAAAATGTATGAGCAATGAAGCTTAGCTCACATGGCAACATGACTGTCCATGTTACCAAATCCTATATATATATACACACACACACAGACATGCGACAACCAATGCGTTTACAGAGTATCACAAGGAAATCCAGATCGACATACAACTCCGGTCTGAGTTAGCTCCGGCTGCCTCTCCCACATATAGAGAACAACAGGCAAGAGATTCACTGTCATACCAAAAAGTTCCAAGCTTCAAAGGGAAGTCGGAAATTATTAGAAGATCGATGCTGTTCTTTCTAAATTATGGCACATTAGAGCCACCTAGAAGAAATACTGGGTTAAATTCAGTACCTTTGACTACATTGCAAAGAAAATAAGTTGATGTATCTTGAGGAGATGGGTTTACCTGTTGTTTGATCCACACCACACAGCAGCCACTTGCTCTCAGCTTGAATACAGTACAAAAGGCACTGCAGTGCATTAAAACAAAATAAAGGTTCTTTCCATAGTTTAAAATCATGAATTAATGTCATCACATTAGAATTAATCACAAATTTATGATGCCACTAAATTTACAAGTATTAGATGAAGATTTGAAGGCACATACATAAACTACTACTATCCCTAAACATGGTATTAAAAATGCCAGATTACTACTAAAACCGAACATGTGATTCCATAGGTTGTTTGTTGTTTAAAATCCATTTTTTTCTGCAAACAAGTACTGAACTAGAAGTGTTCAGAATGAAAAGATCATTATTGGCATTGTTAGGAAGTGGTCTGAGTTATTAGCTCGTAATTGACGAGCTTTCAATCGATCGACTCAAAGGTTCTATACACAGCAGGGAAAAGATGAAAAGAATGAAGCTTAGAAATGCTCAATAGACAAAAATGGAGAAGAAACCATAAAAAGACATGGATGCCATTGAAGATTTGTTATCTGCATCTGATTTCAACGTCGGTTCACGTTTTTTAACCGAAGAAAAAATCTATAAGGAAAACTCCCACATGATTGGTCATAGACATTCAATTTATAAACATATTAAAGCATATGCTTTCAAGTGTGCAAAGTCCTGGTTTAGCTGGAAACTAGAAGTCCTAAATTCGAGTAGAGAAAGAGATCACCTATTAGAAAAATGGCAATCAATAAAATGAGAGTGAGTTGCAGTGAACAACTAAACTGCAATTGCACTGGACTTTGTAATTGTCTCTGTAATGCGCCAACACAGCCAAAGCACTGCAATACATTGAATTTATTATGTTCCCTGAGAACTCAGCAAAAATCCATGCTCAAAATGTTGTTTATAAAAGAAATGTAGCATGGCGTAAAATCGGAACAAAGAAGAAACAAAGTATACAATGCCCCTCTCCTGATTCTTACCTGACTGAATAAATTAAGTGCACCTTTCACCTGTGGAAGTTCTCCACACCTTCGCTTAAGGAAGAAAGGCTTCGATCCTTTTTCCTTAGGAGTCGCCTCCATGCCTGACCTGATTTGACTTCTATCTTCATATTCATCAGCAATTACAATTTTCAATGTACCAAAATTTGAAGAGCTCCATGTTCTTTGTGTACTATTTGTTCTATCAAGTCCAGAACTAACATCATCCGTCTTTCCAGAACTTTCTCCATCATCTACATCAATGACACACTCAACATCTTTGCCAAAATCATTAGAAAATTCGACTCCAGGCATATTCCCATCGCAAGAAGCATCGACATTAGGATCGGTGTCCTTTTTCTTCAGCAAAAGAGTGTTTGTCTTAGATGGTTGCAAGCTTGGAGAGGATCCAGAAAGGAACATGGCCAAATCATCACATTCCTCTTCATCCAAATCTACCCAACGAAGGGGATGCTTTCCCTCCTCGATAAAAGCTTCTTTTAATGCAGCTTCCACACGGTGAATCTGACTCTCAATGGCAGCAATAAATTGTCTGTGCCTAGATGCCCTACTATCATCACAATGATGTCCATGGCTCAATCTTATAGCTCTCTCGAACTCTTCCAACTGAATACATCCACAGTTTAACATCGTGCAACGACTAAAATTAGCAAATGGTAGGGTAAACAGACAGAACATCAAATAAAGGTTGGGGATGCAAAAATGTCTACGCTTTGAGTCCACGACAACGGTAAATATCTAATTGAACAATCTGGGGTAATTTTATCTATTACAACATACTAAATTCAAAAACTACAATAAAATTCCAATTCCTCAAGCTTCCACAAAACGGATCAAAAGTAATGATATCTACCAAATACGAATGTCCTAGCTATTTCTATTTTAAAGAAAAACGAAAGAAGGAAAGGTAGCATGCCTGCCATTTAGCAGTACCCAACGCAGTTTGCAACTCTCGACAAAGATCGGCCGACCGCGAAGCATTTTTCCCATTTCTCCTCTCTTTGGTCCACATCCTATATGCTGATTCCATTCTGGAAAAGGTGAAACCAAGAACATACATGAAGCTGAAGCTTCTTATATAAATCCATGCTCAAAAGTGTTTGAAGCAGAAACTTGTTATAAACGCTATCATATGATTGATTACTAACATTATGCATTCAAAATCTTCATTAAATTTTGCAGAGAACACGCATGTGAACTACCTAGCCATTGTTCGCAAGCAGAAAAAGGAAAAGATTATCCTTTTATCATGATTTTACAGAAAAGGAGAAATTAATCACATCACCAGCAAGAACCCATTTATTTTTTTTACAGAAAAATAAGGTAAAATTGATAATAAATAATAAAAAAAACAAAGCAATGAAAGAAAGAGCAGAACATACACATCAGCGGATTCTTGAACCTCTTCCGCTGTAGAAAAGAAGGCGTCTTTTTGCCATAAATCAAAACTGTTAACAACCATCATCTTCTTCCCCTCTCTTCTTTCCTAACTGCTAAGAAGAAGCAGAGAAGAAAAGCAAAAGAGAGAGAGAAGGCTGAAGAGATTTCTATACTTCTCTTCGCCTTTGTTCTCTCTTTTTGCAGCTTCCAGTTTCTCTAATTCCGTGCTAAGGATCAACAACCGGAGGTTCTATCTTCTGTAGTTTCATTACCGAACTTTTTTATTTATTATGACCAATCATAGAGTCCCACGTCAAAACCTGCAAACAGTCCTAACATACGTGTTTTGATTGTAATGGTTGGTTTCATGGAATTTTAAATGATTAGGAGCAGGTGATTAAGATAATCGGTCATTTAGTAACTAAATTATTAGTTTTATTTTATTTTATTAGTTAAACTTTTAATTTTTTAAAATCATATTTAAAACTTAGTTATGATTATGAAAAATTAAAAATTTAAATTTTAAAATTTTAAAACAGATTAAAATTAATAATTTAGATACTAAACTTGTAATTTATCCATAAAAGAAGATGAATAGTGAAGTTGGGTGTGTGTAAGTGTCAAGGGAAAATGACAAAAGGGACAGAATGGCGACTGCTGAGTTGGACCGCCATTTTCTACGGCAACAACCAGTGCATTTTCGGACATCCTCATGGGCCATATTTAACATTTTATTCAAGTGGGTCCTTTCAATGCACTATCTTATTAAAAACAGGCTTACATAATAAATTAGCACTGTTAAATTAGACAACAACCAAAATTTTTTTGAATACATTTTATTCAAGCAGGTTCTTTCAATCTACTTCTATAATCATTATATATATATATATATACAGCTAGAGACGAACGTAAAATTTTATGATAGGGATAACGAATTTATAGAATTTTAAGAGGCGACGAACATATAATATTTCAGAGGAGCGAAAACAAAATTTTAATACAAAATACATATAAAAAAATCTAAAATATATGACAATTTTAAATTTTTAGTGGAACGACGGTCTCATCCACCTCTCTTGATCCAACCCGTGGCGGACCTACAACTTGGTGAGGATGGGCACTAAAATCCTAATTTTCTTCGATTAGTACTTATTTTACGAACTGTATTCACCTGAAATTTTATTTATATTCATCCCATTTAAAAATTTAAGGCAATATGGTAATTTTTGCCCCTATAGTAGACTCAATTTATCACTTTCATCCTTATCGTATTTTCTCATCAATTTAACAAACGAAGTTGCTCGATTGCATCATTCAATATCCTACCCCTAACTTAAAACCCTAAAGCATAACCCATAACCTCTAAACCTTAAACCTTAAATCTAACTCAAAGTTTATAATTTATGATTTTAGGTTATGGGTAGAGTATAAAATAATACAATTGAACAACTTCGAGGGTTAAATTCATGCGAAAATATCATAAGGACGAAAATGATAAATTAGATTTATTACAATGACAAATGTGTCCTTTAAGTCAAAATTTTATGTTACAAGCATATATGTGTCTACCTCAAATATAATAATGGATTCGCCCGCTGGATCCATCCCTGTGTGTATCACGTGCAAATAGAGGACAATCTTCACCTAAGTAAAGATTATGCATTTATATCTATATCACAAACTATATCTTTCTGCCAATGAATAAATTAGAGTTGACCTAATTAAATTAGGTAAGGGATCTGCCTTACCCACTACTTCAATTAGCCTCCCTTAATAGTTTATGTAAATTATATGTTTAGTACTTAAATTATAAGTTTTGGTCTATTTAGTACTTAAACTTTCAATTTTTTAAAACAATACTTAACGTTTAGTTTTCGTTTCATATTAATATTTTGTCATTAAAGACTTAACAGACGAGCTCACTGACCGTCGCATCCTTCGGTTAATGAAGTCCAAACTTTTCAACCCCTTGAACGTGATTTCGGCCTCCTTTTGACCGAAAAATACTTCAAACTCTCCAAATCGACAATAGACTCTTCAATTTATTCATCATTCGATCTCCGTTGTCAACCGTTCGAGGGCTTGAAATTGGACTATGTTGGTCGACTTGTCATTCTCTCGTGGTCCATTGTTCAGATTGGTTATCCATCCACATGAGCTATGCCCCGTCAGCCCATCTGTAAGTTTTTAAGGCGGGTACTGAAATGAAACAAAAATTAAACGTTAGTTATAATTATGAAGAAAAAAAATATAAGTTTAGATACTAAAACTAACTTAAATTATTAATTTAAATACTAAATACGTAATTTATCATAATATTTTTGGTGAGTACAACTTACATTACTTGCATTGCAAGAGGCTTGTATTTTATGTGGTGACTGTCAGGACACCTTGGAACGAACCTACAAATGCCATCTCTATTCTTTTTCTTTTTTGAGGGTGTAGGTGCACGAGGTAGGCCATGGTATTAAAATAAATTTATAAGATCGATTATCGTAAAATTTAGGGGGGAAGGCATCGCATGTGACACAAATCAAAATATGTGGTACCAAATCGTATCCCAATATAAATGTCTTTCCAATCCATTCAATCACAAATTAGAAAGTGGCGAAAGCAGTCATCGAGTAAAGGGTAAATTATATATTTAATATTTAAATTATCGGTTTTAGTTTATTTTAATATTTAAACTTGTATTTTTTTAAATCATACGGAAAGTTTAGTTTTTATTTATTTTAATATACGTCGTTCAAAATTTAACGCATTTAATATCTAAACTATCAATTTTGATCCGTTTTAGTGTATAAAGCTTTTTTTTCAAAACTTAACATTAAAATTTAAATTGGATGTTAAAATAAAATAAAAACTAAATTTTAAATATAAATTTAAAAAATAATAAAATAAACTAAAACTAATAATTTAAATATTAAATGTATAATTTATCATTTATCCAATTGAGTAAATAAAGTATAGGCGGCACGCCATTAGTCATGGCCCATGCTTATTATTATTAATTAATTAATTAATTAATAAAATAAAATAAACGACAGTTCATTCGGGGTGGATACGGTTGGCTATGGTCTATGCGCCACAAAAACAGCAATCAGCAGCCCGTTTGACCAAAATCCATTAATTAATTCAATCCTAAGCATCATATTCAACTCGGCTCTGGTTTTACAAGCAATAATGCACCCTACTCTTCTTCTACTCCGCGAATGATCACGGGATTCAAATTAGATATATTTTGATTTAATTTGATTGGGTTAGATTTAAAAAAAAAAATTAGATTTAAATCTGGTCAAATTTATTAGATAATAGGATCAGACCGGGTCGAGTTTACGGTGAAAAAATTCAATCCAACCCAAAAAAATAATATAAAAATATATTATATATTTAGAGATAATTACAAAAATATCTCTCTTTATATTATTTTTCAATTAAGTTCATATTTATTAACTAAAATTAATAATTTTATATTATTTCAGTTCGGGTCAGATGAAATTACTTTAAACTCGGGTCAGATCGAGTTTTAGGTGGATGTATAAAATTTTCGGGTTTGGTCGGATTTACCGAAAACCCAACCCGACACATGCTCATCCTTAACTCCACCTTCCACCTATGGGTCAAATTGGATCATATTTTGACCAATCCAATCTACTCTAAACCCTATTTTCTTTTTAAAAAATCCGATCTAATCAAATTAAAACTCGTCAAATTCGAGTATCGTGTCCAATATTCTACTTCGCAACGCTATCGGAAATGTTAATATTTTTTAACATCTCCGGTAAAGCATTACCTAAAACATTATTTTTTTATACTGGAAATGTTAATATTTGACGCTACCTAAAATGTTTAATATTTTCGGTAAATCGCTACCTAAAACATTATTTTTTCTACCGAAAATGTTAATATCAGGCGCTACCTAAAATGTTATTTTTCTACCAGAAATTAGGTAGCGAAATTAACATTTTCGGTAAAAAAAATAATGTTTTAGGTAACGTTTTATCGAAAATGTTAAAAAATATTATTAATATTTTTTATAATATATTTTCTTGACCGTATATTAAGGTTGACGTATAGGATAACTACCTTAAATAATAGTCTTGTTTTTGTTTCAATATAGATCCAAAAATAAGCTAGATACTTGGAGAATTGACTAAAGCCTAACCTAGAAAATTGAGAGGCCTCTGTTTTAAATTTGAACTCGCCTAGTAGGCAAGGCAACCTTGCTGAATGCAAGTAAGCCTAATCAAGAAGTTGTTTTGCTTCGAGAAGGTAAAATCGGACAACCGACCGATCATCGGACATCTTTTCAAGATGTTGTGCCGTAGTGAGTGGGTTACTTTCGACCACAACCGCTGCTAAACCCATCTCCACAGCTAGACGAATACCATGGGAGATGGCCAACGCTTCAACGATGCCAGAATGACGTGATTGCGGGACTATAATAGCGCGATCAGCAACTACCCCACCAGCACTATCACGAAGAATGACACGAATCGCTGACGTAACAGGTGGTCGATCCACTGATTTAAATACTATACTGAACCTTTTATTTGTTTTATTTAAATATAATTGAATAATCAACTCCATTGATGACATGTTCATTGCGTTTTTATACTCAACCTTTTATTTGTTTTTAAACGCATGGACATGAACCCGACGTGTTCCGGCTCAACTCGTTCAGATCGGATTTAGATCATGTTAGATTTTTTAGAGGTTATGTTCGGGTCGGGTCAGATAATTACAATAATACCCTTTTGTATATTGTTTTTTCAATTAAGTTTATATTTTTATTGAATAAAATTACTATTTTTTTAATAAATATATTATTCTAAGTCGGATCGGATTCAAATTTTATCTCAAGAAGGCGGGTTGAGTTTGGGTCGGGTGGAGGATGTATAATTTTCAGATCGGTCCACCACCCGACCCGACCCATTCGCATCCCTAGTTTTACGACTAGAAGCCACAAATTAAAAGTTGAAACAAATGCGGTAAGAATTTCAACATAATGTAACAGACACAAAATTTTATGTTAGGGGACGAAAACAAATTTTCATTAAAAATACATAAGTAAAATCTAAAATATATGATAATTTTTAAGAGGACGATCGCCCCCACCCACCCGTAAGTTGTTAAGGCTTCGTCTTGATTAATTCGGATCGATTCGAGTTGCACAACTAGTTTTGATAGGTGAATCTGCATTCACAATAATTTGAACTCGAGAATTATTTAAACGGAATCAATTTATTTATCACTTGAACCAACCCGTAAGTTGTTAAATCGTGACTCTGAAATTAACGCACATCTCTAAAAAGGGCTACCATTGAGAAAGAATAAGCTCCAGTAATCAGCATAGTTTTTTTTGTTTACAATGTAATTTTTTTATTATACACTATTCGAACTCTAATTCAAGATTATAATGTATAATAAAAAGTTTTAACAGCGAACCTTAAGTTGATATAGTGGTACGGGTACGAAGTGTTAGGTTCCTTAAATAATATTATAAATTCGAACATTGAAATTATGAATAAAAAAGATTGAATTACGAGAACATACCTAGTCATGGATTGAGTATTAAAAAAGGGTAAATTAATTTAGAAACTAAATTTTATTCTCTCTCTTATTTTATTTATAACACTTTAAATCTTTTCAATTTACTCAATAAACTTAATGCATTAGGGTTTTTTCACTAATGACGTTATAAATGAGATTTTATATACATGCAAAACGATGTCGTTTTGGTGAAAATATTATTTTTCTAAAGTAGTATCGTTTTAATACCGTTAACTATTTAACGACAGACTGATAAAAAAACTCAATATATTAAGTTGAGTATAATATATTTGAGTTCCAACCTTTTAACGTAAACCGTTGCACTAAAAGTGCATATATTCTCCGAGGATTCTTCAACATTGATCGGAAGTCCATAATTTATGGGCCTTTTTCAGCTTCAGCATCCTAAAAAGGAAAGATTGTATTCGTGTTTGACAATGTGCTGCAAAGAACGGCGACCAATTATTCCATTATTATAAAATGGCAAAAGGATAATTTTTGCCCTTGTACTAAACTCAATTTATCATTTTCGCTCCTATCGTATTTTTACATCAATTTAACTCTTGGAGTTACTCAATTGCATCAATTTATAATCCTACCTCTAACTTAAAACTCTAAATTATAAGCCCTAAACTATAACTCCATTATCTCTAAACCCTAAACATTAATTTAGGATTTTAAGTTAGGGTAGGGTTATAGAATGATGCAATTGAGCAACTTCGAGGACTAAATTGATGCGAAAATATGATAGATAAAAATGATAAATTTAATCTACTACATGAGCAAAAATGACCCTTAATCCTTATAAAATCTAGCAATTTCACCTTCGTCCCAAATTTTGGACTAAAAGTGGCTATCAATTTCACCTTCATCCCAAATTTTGGACTAAAATGGCCACTTTTAGTCTAAAGATACCAACGTTTTTCAAAATAACGCTGCAAAACAAGAAAGAAAGGGCCGAGAACAATAAACGAGAGGTGGCTTGTAATTTTCTCAAGGGATGGTGATGTGCGCCAAATATCCGCATGAATGCTTCAATGTCTGACCAGTCTATTCAAACTAAGCTGTAAATCGGATTGTGTTCATAATGGGACGGAGTCAGGATTCCAACTTAAGGAAGCAAAATATAATTAACCATAGAAAATGAGGATGGTAAAGTATAATTAACCACAAAAAATAAAGAAAAAAATTAAAATAAACTAAATTTTGGAACCTTAATTTCATATTTTTCCCATATATGTTTTAATAATAAAAAATGAGGGTTGGGGTCAATGGCCCAGGAACATAAGGTGGCTCCGTCCTTGTGTTTATAGAATGTTTTCAAGTCATTTCTCCTTCAAGCTTGGATCAATTAGTTCATTCGGGAGATAAATTTAAATTTATAAAATTTTAGAGGGACTAAAACAGTTTTTCAATAAAAAAATACATAGAAAAAAAATCTAAAATATATGATAATCTTAATATTTTAAGAGAGATGAATATCTCACCCACCCATTAGGGGATCCATCCGTGAGTTCATTACCCATCACCCATTAGTAAAAAGTTACCTAAAATTATTATTTTATATGTGTATAATTAAGTTTTGACAATTTAGATATAATTTATTATTTTCTTTCTTACGATATTTTGGTATCAATTTAGCCTCCGAAATCGTATAATTGTATCATATAATACCCTAAACCCTAAAATCTTAAATTATAAATCCTAACTCAAAACCATAAATCTCGAGTCATGAACCCTAAACTTAAACTTTAATCTTTAAACCTTAAATGCTAACTTAAAACCCGAAACAAAAGTAATTACTTTAAACATTAATGTAATTGAGGGATGGGTAAATTGATGCAAAATTATTATAAGATGGGAAAATGATAAACCATATCTATTATAGAAGCGATAATGACCCTTAAAGCCAAAAACAAATGAAGAGTTAGCAAATGGGGATGTGGTGCAAAAGGGGAAGCGAATCATTTCATTTGGTACGCTTTGTTTCCTTCGTAACAAAAGAAACGTGAACGTCAGTCAACTTCTGTTAAAGAAAAAAAAGGAAGCATTACTCTTTCACTTTTTTCTCCTCTTTGTCCACAACCATATCCACTCTCAATGCCCTTATAATGCAATCTGACCACTTCATCATCATAATTGGTACATGACTCACCAATATATCACTTCCCATGTTTGCATTAACGGCTGAATTAAGATATGAAGATCTAATCCACAAGACACGCGAAAGTACAAGGGACGACAACTTAATTTAAGGTTAAATAATAATAATTTTGAGTGTAATTAAAAATATAATACAAATTATAATATTTTAAGTTATGTTCAATCTAAAATATTATGATTTTTATCACACTTTTGATTGCACCCTAAAATCACCGTTTTTTGGTCTTGTATTAAATTGTCGCACACGAAAGTCACCCACGAGGCACAGCCCATAGCTTTACAACTCAAACTCAAAAGGTCAACTACTGCTCTTCTAACTTTGTAGTTGCCTTTTGTTTTTGTCACTAAAATCTCTACTTTTTCCCTACACAAATATTTTGTTGTTCCAACTTTACACCACTCGCTTTGCCCAATTTAACCCTACAAATACAAACAAAATACCTCTAATCCCTATCCACTTACCATGTCAGCTTCAAAACCAAGTTGTAACCTCAAAGTTCAAGACAGTTTTGAGCAGGGAAATGAAACAACTTAATTGTGTTCAACAAAACAAGAGATGTTTTGGGTTGATTTTAGAAGGAAAAGACCGTTTAACTGAATGTCACCTTGTCCGTAACTCACAGCTATTGACTAAATGAAAGGAGTGGGTATTGCATTATTGTCAAGCCGTGGAACTTGGTTCAAGAAAGCAAAGCCTTTCATGTCATTGCTAATTACAACTTGATAAAAGTGATTTAACATAAGCTTATTTTATTTTTTTCTTATCGTTTCTAAAACTTCGTCCTGACTAATCCGGATTAACTCGTCTCGTACACTTGATTTTGATGGGTGAGTCACCCAATAGTACAATGACTCAAACCTGAGATTTTACTTATCAAACTGTTTACCACTTAAACTAACCTCGTTAGTTAAAGTTTATTTTCTTAGATCTTAATCTAGGCATCAACTTTGCCCATGTGTCATGTGCTACATTATTTGTAAACCCCCTCCTTTCCCTAGGAAGATTTTGCAATGGAAGCATGTGCAACACAAGAAAAAGGAACTCCTCACATGGCCAACCACACCTACATACATTAGTTGACCCTATTCTTATATGTAAAGGGACAAGGGGAGGTAGGTTAGTAGATTATCCCCAACGTTAGATTGAGCACAATTTTCGTAAAAGACTTCTATTATAAATTGCTCTCAGTGAAATTCGATCCCACAATCAAAAAATTAAAAACCTTGCGCTCTACCAACTGAGCTAGACGAGCAATTCCACACCCACATACATGATACATGCTAATAATCTTATCTTGGCTTCGCATGAATAATAATATAAGCTATATTCATTATTAAACTAGAAATAAGATAGATGGAAGGCCAATCATTTCTCCTAACCCTTTGTTTTTTCTCCTCATCCCAATAGTTCACATCATATTCCTTCATGTCTCACCAACAAAATTTGAAAGATCTTTGGTCCAAACTTCAAACACCAAATTGATTTCTTACACCTTCAATCTTTCTGAATAAATTAAAAGGAGAAAAAAAGAAAGTAACTATCACTTCAGCTTCTCTTCATCCTCTTTTTTCTTGCAAGGTTGTTCAAATTCAGATCCTTGGTTTGGAGGACTCTCCAATGCCCTTTTCTCCTGCTCTTCATCTTCAATGATACCATCCGGGCTTTTCTCATTCAAAATCCCACTTTTCAAGTTCTTGTCTGCCCTTGTCTTCAATGCCTCCAGCAACTCACTGACGGCTCTTTCCTTGGAACGCCGGTTCTTAATTAAAACTTCGCTGATATCAGCCGGGGTCATCTCCGCCTTGTAGACTACTTCGGCGAGTTCCTTCAATACATCGGCATCCAAATCACTTTCATGGTATCCCAGATAATTCTTCAACAGTATCATCAATGCAGGGTAGGAGCAATAGCTCATGAAGATATGCATATCCATCCTCCCACATCGGAGCAATGCAGGGTCAAGCTTCTCAATGTGGTTGGTTGTGAACAAAAAAATCCTTTCACTCCCACAACAAGACCATAATCCATCGGTGAAATTCAGCAGCCCGGAGAGGGTGATGGAATTGCCTCCATCTTCACCGGAACCCGACCCGCATCTCATTTCAGGGTCGTAGTAATTCCTGGTGCCTGTGTTGTTGTTATTCTTCTTCCTGTTAGTCAAATTAATTGAACAATCAATGTCTTCAATCACGATAATGGACTTGGAACTCGTTTTCATCAGCAGCTTCCTCAGCTCAGAGTTGTTATGGACCTCGGTCAATTCAAGGTCATAAATATCGTAACTTAAGTAATTAGCCATGGCTGCAATCATGCTGGATTTGCCTGTCCTGGAGGACCATACAGCAAGTAACCTCTTTTCCAGGCTCTGCCGGTCTTCTGGTAAAAGGATTGGCCATTGGCGAAATCCTTGAGATCATCCATGATCTCCTGCTTCTTCACGGGATCCATAGCCAATGTGCCGAAGGTGCTCGGATGCTTAAACGGAACCGACTCCCAAGGATGTCCCCTTGAATCCAAAGACCCGCCTCGAGAATTGGTGTACAACAGCCTGTCTTGATTCTTCCTACGGATTTCATTAGCCTTCTCCATTATGTAATCCAGGTAGGAGTCGAGAATCAAGGCCTTGTCCCTCTTCCTGATCCGCAGGGTGAACCCTCTTTTCTCCTCGGGCAACGGCCGCCACGAGAAGGTCTGGGCCTGCCTCTGAGTCACGACGTGTTCCCAAACCACAGTGACGCCATCGAACGCATCGACGATGCAGTCACTGTTGGAGAGACCGAACGTTATGGCGCTGGAATTGAGAGCACGGGTGAGGCTCAAGCGGCTACCGTTGATTGAAACGGAGGAACTCAAATAGAGCTGGACGGCGTTGTAGAGCTCGTTGGTGTTGACGCCGTCGATCTCCGTGATGTCAAAGTAGCAATAAGAAGAGAACAGGTTGAAGACACGGTTGAAGAATTTGAGACAGGCGAAGCGGAGCTCGGGTGGGAAAATGACCTGAAGGAGGCTTTGACAAAAGGCCAAAACCCCTAGTAAAGAAGCAAATGAAGTCCAATACTCTTTCATTGTGGCTGATTGATTGAGCTTTGAGCAATGATAAAAGGGCTATCGCTTAATTTATAGACTAAAAAAATGAACAGGAAGATGCAAACCGGAAACTGAACTTGTGGAGATAAAAGAGGGAATAAAGCAACAGGAAAAAAGGGCTTTGAGATGGCTGGCTTAGGAGAGAGGTGGGATATAAGTATAAGGCAACACAGCAAGGTCGAGAGGAAACAAACAAAAAGGAGTTTTGGAGTTGTACCCTCTCTGATTTGGGGCTTTTGAGCGACTTACAGGATGTTTTGTTGGGTACCTGCACTTTCTATTATCATGGATTTGAACCACTTTGCATGATGGTTCAAGATCAAGGCTAAACATGACTCACTTGGGAAAAAGTAAACAAGAAATTCATGTAATTTAAAAAAAAAATAATGAGTTCATCGTATTATTTTTTCTTATTTTTTCTCTCGATGTGATATTTCAACTCAAAAGGTAAATTCAAAGTGATCTTTGACAAATATTTTTTCGTCATTGACCATTACAGACAGTATACGATGTTGACATGACAGTTGTTAAAAGTCCAAAGGTTGGCAACAAACTTTGAAAAAGTTTGGTAAATGTTTCTTTGAAAATGGTTTTCAAAGTTTGGTAAATGTTTCTTTGAAAAATATTTTTCAAAGTTGGGTAAAGTTTGGTAGATGTTTGTTGAAAATAGGAATGAGTAAATTCACTTTAGTCATTTCACTATAGGGTATTTTCAAAGATTAGTCCATAAGTTTCAACTATAAATACCCTAACTCATTTAGCTTCAAAACCATCCCAAAAATTATTTTTTTCTCCCAATACTAGAGAGTTTTCTTGTGAGTAGTGAGTGTTTTGTAAACACCTGTAAATTTTCTCTCTTAGTAAAAGATTTGCAGCAGTCCGGAGACGTAAACAAATTGGCTGAACTCCGTTATCAATTTCGAGTATTATTTTTCCGTTTTTATTTCGTATTCTCACTAATCTGGTTATAGGGAAATTACTCGTACTCGGTTTATTTCCTAACAACTGGCATCAAAGCTTTTGGTTGTGAATTTTGTCAATTTTTTTGCGATGTTACTATTCATTACTATTCACATGAATATTGAATTTTATGAATAGTAAAAAAATTTGGCGATACGAGCTTGTCGACGGAGGTGTTCTAATACACGGTGGTTCGCAAGAATTGTCATAAACGATCCAAACGAAACCTGATTTGAGTGGGAGCGATGGCTGCAGACGAAGGGAAGGTGAAAATTGAAAAGTTCGATGGTGCGGACTTTGGCTTTTGGAAGATACAAATCGAATATTTTTTGGTAAAAAAAATCTATATCAACCTCTCTCAGGAAATCAACCATAGGGCATGAAGAATTAAGACTGGGCTCATCTCGACAAACAAGCCCTCGGAGTTATCCGACTGACGTTATCCCGCAATGTTGCTTTCAACATAGCAAAAAAAAGACCATGGCGGGTCTTATGGCAGCTCTCTCCAGTATGTATGAGAAGCCATCAGCCTCAAACAAAGTGCACTTGATGAGGCGATTATTCAATTTGCGGATGATGGAAGGGGCATCGATGACACAACACCTAAATGAACTTAACACAATCACAACCCAGTTGAGTTCAGTGGAAATTGAATTTGATGATGAAGTTCGAGCTTTAATTCTCTTATCATCTCTACCAGACAGTTGGAATGCTACTTTTACAGCAGTTAGCAGCTCGTCAGGAAATAGTAAATTGAAATTCGACGATGTTCGGGATCTGGCACTGAGCGAAGAAATTCGACGGAGAGAATCGGGTGAAGCATCAACCTCCTCAGCCTTGCACACGGAGTCCAGAGGGAGAACTTCATAAAGAAATTCAAATCGTGGCAGATCGAAATCTAGAAGGGGCAAATCAAGAACAAGAAAGAAAGATTTTACCTGTTATAATTGTGGCAAGAAGGGTCACTTTAAAAGAGATTGTCGAGCACTGAAGAAAGATACTAGTGCACAAAAATCTGCCAACATGACAGAGGAAACAGGTGATGTCATGATTCTAAGCGTCAACACTCCGATTGAATCATGAATCTTGAATTCAAGGGCATCTTTCCACTCCACCTCATGCCGAGAAATCATGGAGAACTATGTCAATGGTGATTTTGGGAATGTTCATCTAGCTGATGATGAAACCTTGAAGATCGTCGGAAAATGAGACATCCAATTAAAGTTGCCAAACCAGACCACCTGGACGTTGAAAGGAGTGAGACATATTCCTGGCCTCAAAAGAAATTTGATTTCTGTAGGACAACTTGATGGAGAAGGATATAACACAACCTTTTTAGGCTGTGAATGGAATATTACCAAAAGAGCACTCGTCATTGCTCGTGGTAAGAAGACCGATACTCTCTATGTAACCTCAAATTTAGATAATATCATTACAGTAGCATATGCTGATGGAAAATCAAACATATGGCACCAAAGGCTTGGCCATATGAGCGAGAAAGAGATGAAAACACTTTTGTCAAAGAGGAAGTTACCAGATCTAAAGAATGTAGATGTCGGACTATGTGAGGATTGCATCTTTGGCAAACAAAAGAAAGTCAGCTTTGCAAAGATTGGTGAGACATCCAAGGCTGAAAAGTTAGAGTTGGTTCATACTGATGTATGGGGACCATCTCTAGTTCCATCTCTTGCAGGCTCATTATATTATGCCACATTCATCGATGATTCTACAAGGAACGTGTGAGTTTATTTTCTGAAGAAGAAATCAGAAGTCTATGATACCTTCAGAAAATGGAAGGTCATGGTGGAAAATGAGACTGGTTTGAAAGTCAAGCGGTTGAGGTCTGACAATTGAAGAGTGTACAAAAATAGAAGATTCAGAGATTTTTGCGCAAACAATGGGAACGTGCCAGAAGCATGAGGATACATGCCGGATTGCCCAAATTTCTATGGGCTGAAGCTATCAACACTGTAGCTTACTTGATCAACCGTGGGCCCTCAGTTCCTTTGGATGGCAGAATACCAGAGGAAGTTTGGAGCAAGAAAGAAATAAATCTTTCACACTTAAAAGTGTTTGGTTGTATTTCTTATGTACACATAGACTCTGCTGAAAGAAGTAAACTTGATGCTAAGTCCAACAAATGTGTCTTTTTTGGTTATGGCGGTGATGAGTTCGGTTACCGATTTTGGGACTACGAAAATCGTAAGATCATCAGAAGCATAAACGTCATTTTCAATGAGAATGTGATGTACAAAGACAGGTCAACCATAGAATCAAGTATCTCAAATACTGAAGCTGAAACAAAGGAATTTGCTGAGTTCAAGGAGATTTCTGGAAATGATGTTCAGATCAGTCCTGAAGCAGTTCAAGAAGAACCAGTCACACCAGAACTGAGACGCTCCTCCAGAATTCCTAAACTAACCCAACGGTATTCTCCTTCTTTGCACTACTTGTTGTTGACTGACAATGGTGAACCAGAGTGCTATGATGAAGCAATGCAAGTGGAGGATTCAGTCAAGTGGGAGTCTTCAATGAAAGATGAGATTGACTCACTTATGTCAAATCAGACGTGGGAATTAGTTGAATTACCACCAGGCAAGAAAGCGCTCCACAACAAGTGGATTTATAGGATCAAGGAAAAGCACGATGGGAGCAAACGCTACAAAGCAATATTGGTTGTCAAAGGTTTTCAGCAAAATGAAGGTATTGACTACAATTAAATTTTCTCTTCAGTTGTAAAACTGTCTACAATCAGACTGGTGTTGAAAATTGTAGCTGCAGAAAATTTATATCTTGAACAGTTAGATGTAAAGACAGCTTTCCTTCATGGTGATTTAGATGAAGAAATCTATATGAGGCAGTCAGAAGACTTCATAGAGGCAGGCAAGAAAAACCTGGTATGCAGGTTGAAGAAGAGCTTGTATGGTTTAAAACAAGTTCCTAGACAGTGGTACAAGAAGTTTGATAGCTTCATGGGTAGTAGTGGTTTTACCTACATCAAGAGATTTGACAATAGCTTTATTATTTTATTGTTGTACATTGATGACATGCTCGTTGCAGGCTCAAACATGCAAGAGATTATAAACTTGAAGCAAAAATTGTCGAATTAGTTTGCTATGAAGGATCTGGGCGCTGCAAAGCAGATTCTTGGGATGATGATTAAGAGAGACACAAAGTCGATGACTTTGATGTTATCACAGGCTGAGTACATCAACAAAGTACTCTCCAGGTTCAACATGCAAGATGCTAAACCAGTAAGTACACCTTTAGGTGTTCATTTTAGACTCTCCAGAGAACAGTCACCAAAGACGGAGGAAGAACATGCACACATGGTGAAGGTGCCATATGCCTCAACAATTGGAAGTTTAATGTATACCATGGTTTGTACGAGACCAGATATTGCTCAAGCAGTGGGAGCTGTTAGCAGGTACATGAATAATCCAGGCAAGGTACACTGGGAAGCAGTCAAATGGATCCTCAGATATCTGTGGGGTACCACAAATAAAACACTTTGTTTCAAAGGTGGATATACGATACTGACAGGCTATGTAGATGCTAACTTAGCCGGAAATGTTGACATCAGAAAGAGCACTACAGGGTATGTCTATACTCTAGGAGGTACTGCAGTGGGTTGGGTTTCTCAACTACAGAAGATAGTTGCTCTCTCCACAACTGAAGCAGAATATGTCGCTGTTACGAAAGCCAGCAAGGAGATGGTCTGGCTCCAAAGTTTCTTGGAAGAGTTAGGCAAGAAACAAGAAAACAATGTCTTGTATTGCGATAGTCAAAGTGCTATCCATCTAGCAAAGAATTTGTCTTTTCATTACAGGACGAAGCACATACAATTGTGATATCATTTTATTCGGTCTCTTCTGGAAGATGAGATTTTGAAACTTGAAAAGATTAGCGGAGCTCAAAATACGGCAGACATGTTGACAAAGACGGTGACCACGGACAAACTGAAGTTGTGTTTAGCTTCAGTTAGCATGCAAGAATAACAAGACTAGAAATGTTGTTGCATCGATCGAGGTGTGAAGACATATTAAAATCAGTCTTCAAGTGGGAGATTGTTAAAAGTCCAAAGGTTGGCAACCAACTTTGAAAATAGTTTTCAAAGTTTGGTAAATGTTTATTTGAAAATGACTTTCAAAGTTTGGTAAATGTTTCTTTGAAAAATATTTTTTCAAAGTTTGGTAAAGTTTGGTAGATGTTTGTTGAAAATAGGAATGGGTAAATTCACTTTAGTCATTGCACTGTAGGGTATTTTCAAAGATTAGTCCCTAAGTTTCAACTATAAATACCCTAGCTCATTTAGCTTCAAAATCATCCCAAAATCCCAAAAATCATTTCTTTCTCCCAATACTAGAGAGTTTTCTTGTGAGTAGTGAGTGTTTTGTAAACACCTGTAAATTTTCTCTCTTAGTAAAAGATCTGCAGCAGTCCGGAGACGTAAGCAAATTGGCTGAATTCCGTTATTAATTTCGAGTATTATTTTTCCGCTTTTATTTCGCATTCTCACTAATCTGGTTATAGGAAAATTACTCGTACTCGGTTTATTTCCTGACAACAGTCAACAGTGATAGATTAATATGGCCGATGACATGACATATTGACTAAATTGGTAATTCAAACATAATAGATGGATTGTCACATTAGTATTATGGACTGTCATGTCAACTTCTTAAACTGACAAATTAATACTGTAACGATCAACGACGAAAAATATTGATCAAACTACCATATTAAATTTATTTTCTAAATTGAACAACTACTTTTCGTTGACGGAAAGAATAATACCAACGTGACATTAATTTTTTTAATTACATATAACCATGACAATAAATAACCAACTGAGGGGAAAAAATACACCCACTCCTCTTCCTAATGCCTACGTGACCCTCTTTATAGTAATAAATTAATAGGTGTTCGATATAAGCGCTTGTGATTTGCCTAAATCCTACAAACTCATCCCTAACCTCATCACCTGCAAACCCACTAACGATTATTAAAAACTATGAATTTGAATTACCACAAGTATATAAATAGTTTATCCACTATAAGTTATTTTCTTATTAAATCTTTTGATTATTAAAAATTAAAAAAAATAATTTTTAATTATAATATGTTATTTTGTTGAGTTCTCTTACTATCAAAAGTTACAACATAATCACTTAATTATTTATTATATTATAAATTCATCATTTTTCGTTAAAAATTGACGATAGACTAAGTTGGATGTTAATATGTGTCTGAGATGTGAAATAATTTGATCCAAAAATCTCAAACAACTATCATATCTCAAACAACATACTAACATTAAGTTGAGACTTGTTAATTTTTTTAACGAAAAATTGTGAGTTTGGAACATAATAAATAATCGGTTGATCATTTTATAACTTTTAATTATCGATGGACTCAATAAAATAACATCTTATAGTCATGAGACAAATTTGGACTAGAGAAAGCAATATCCTATAGTCGAATGATCATTCATATACTTTACCCTTTTAAATCTATTTTATTTTCTTCAAATTAAATAATGCATTGTATTATTTAAACTCATCACATATCTACTACCCACAGAGGGTATGACTTTTTACATTTATACCAGTTCACTACCCATTAAACTTATACCCGTTTTCTCCCTAGTTAGAGCGAGTGTGGTACAAAATCCACAAAATTGTATCCATATGCCATCCTTAGATTTTAGGGTGCGAGTCTTTCAACAAAAAAATTATGCATACACAAAAATTTAAACTCGAATTTTTACTTAAATAATATCAATTTACTTACCGGTTGGAGCAATCATATTGGATATATTTTTTTGACGTAATGCAACAAAATAACCATAATGTTTGACAGTAGTGTAAAATTTACCCGTATTATTATTTTTGAAACATTTGTGCACTGAAAGTTTTTTTTTTGGTAAAAAATAACCCATACTGGATGAAAACCGTCAGTCAACTGACGGTCAACGTAGAGTGTTGACTAAGCGTGCGCACTCGTCAAAAGAAAAAGTTGATGTGGAAGTCCATGTCATCGATATCGCTAACGTGACATTGTCACGTTATTTTTAAAAAAAAAATGTTATTTATGTTTTATATTATTAATTTAACACGTGTCACTCTTTCTTCATGACACGTGTCACTCTTTCTTTTTTCTTTTCATTATTTCTTTTGTCATCCTCAATCGACACCCACCATTCCAATCGTTTCATACCCCCTTTATCATTCTTCTCTGATTTTGCATTTGTTAAACTACTCAAAGACGCCACAGAAGCGATTCAATCACTATTAGGTCTCTCTTTGTTCTCAGTCCCAATCCATTACATCACATAATCTTTCACTTTCCCGCTCTACACCGGAGCTGCCACATTATCTTGTTTCCGCCACCAATCGCTACCAAAACTGTTATTTATTCATTTCTCACCACTCTCCAAAACACTTAAATTCCCCTCTGAGACACTGCCTTTCTCCATCATTTCAGGAGATACCACAAGCGGTTCCGGGGAAGCAGCAACTGTAACAGCCTCTGCATTCAGCGGTGATTCCGTAACCGTAACTGAAACTAGCGATTGATCTACCGCCAAGCTGAATTCGTCGACTCCAGTGGCTACACTCTCAGTTCAGCTACAGATCCATAATCCTCGGCTATTTCCACTAATTTCCTCATATTTCAACCTTGTTAATCCGAAATTTGCACTTTTGGCTGAGAAATTCTGATCCAACAAAACTTTAATAGGTTTGATATCTCCATGCATTATCGGAGGATCCAATCCATGGAGATATTCGAGTCCCTTGGCAATATCGACAACAATTCGGAAATCGTTGTTTCCAATTCATTAATTACGGGCATTTCCGGTGAAGCAACGCGTCTTGCAGATTACCGTTCAGCATGAGCTCATAAACCATGAGCATATGGCGTCAATTCTGGTTGTAAGAGAATCCATGGACCGAGACGACGAGGGAAGAGTCGAGCTTTGAAGCGAAAAAGAGCTCGTTTGGAACTCCCGTTCTCGCCCTGGAGCGAGTCGACGTCCATCATCTTGACGGCGACAGTCTGATTGCCGTTGTTGTGGTTTCCATCGTGGTGATTAAGGATGGTAGCGTAGTAGACGGAGCCAAATCCCCCCTGATCGAGGCGATAAGAGGCGGAGAGCCAAAAAAACACGGCGAGAGACCCAAGTGCATTTAACCATTTTCATAGTGCACCAATCGTTCAGTGACATATGTCATTCTCTGATTGATTCGAATTAATCAGAGAATTGATATATGTCATTATCTGATTGATTTAAATTAATAATATAAAAATATAAATAATAATTTTAAAAAAATGATATGGCAATGCCATGTTTTAAAAATTAGAAGACCTAAATGTAAGAGTCTGAAAAATTTAGTGACTGTTTATATAATTTACATTAACGACAGTGAAACGACTGTTACGTCGGTGATCATATTGGAAATGAACTAAATGTTTGGTGACTGTATTATAAGTTTTAAAAGTCGAGATCTACTGCTAACAATAATATTATCCTCAACATCTGAAAAGTTCAATGATCATTTATATACTTTAATCTTAATTTAATTAAGGTTGCTAACAATAATATTATCCTCAACACAACTGCATCGGTAATCAAATCAGATCCACTGCTAATTAAAATATGGGTAAACTACATGTTTAGTACATATATTATTAGTTTTGTTTCGTTTAAGTGCCTATACTTTTATTTTTTTTTAAAAAATCACGACTAAATGTTTAGTTTTTATTTAATTTTAGTATCAATTTAAACATAATGTTAATTTTTGATTTTTTTTTTTGAAAGTTTAGGTACTAAAATAGTTAAAACGGACAGTTTAGGCATTAAACACATTAAATTTTTGGGTAAAGTACAAAAATGGTCCTCTAATTACAGAGTATTATTTTATTATGTCCAATGACTATTAAAAGTTATAAAATGTTTCCCGACTATAAAGTGTTACTTTGTTGAGTCTATCAACTATTAAAAGTTACAAAATAGACATTTGACTATTTGTTATGTTCCAAACTAGTCATTTTTTGTTAAAATATGTACGATGTTCTAAGTTGAACGTTAACATGATGATTCTATAATCTAAAACCTTAGGCTGAACTAGGAATTTATTATAGTTAGGGTTAAAATATTTTTTGTTTTTTCATAAAATATAGTTTTTTAATTGAGGGAGCTTGATATATTTTTCTTTATTTATTTTTCAAAAAAAAAATTATATTAATTAATACTTAAAAAATAATTGGTGGGGGTTGGCCCCTCGTCGTTTCACCCGTCTCAAACGACTACATATCTCAACATCATGGTAACATCCAACTTAAACAATCGATATTTTTTTAGTGGAGAAGGATGAGTCTTGAACATAATAAATAGTTAAGTGATCATTTTGTAACTTTTACTAGTCGAGGGACTTAATAAAACAATATTTTATAGTCAAATGATTATTTTCTAATTTTTAATATTCGAATAACTTAATAAAATAATACTCTATAATCGAGGGACTATTTATATATTTTGCCCTAAGTTTTTAATGATGAAGTACTAAAATAAAAATAAAATTAAATATTAGATACATTTTTAAAAAAATTAAAAGTTTAATATTAAAACAAATCAAAACTTATAATCTAAATACTAATAGTGTAGTTTACACTTAAAAGATATAATACACTTTCACCTTGCGTGCACTCACCATCAATGTTCGTATATTCCTATGCTTTAAAATGCATTATTCGTATATCTTAAATATATTTACCGTCACCGAGACAGTTGTCGGAGTACGTAAAATTGGAGGCCTGCACACTGTAATAGATGTGGGTATACGGGTTACCCGTCCGTTTAGTCCGCGGGTTTTAACGGTGTGGACTTAAACAAAAAGGTTTAAAAAGCTCACAATCATAAATGATTTTAAATTCTAAGGCCCGCGGCCCATCCATTTAACTCCCGGGTTAAACGGGCTTACCAGCAGCCTATTAAATAAATATAATTTTAAATACTTTAAATGCAATAAAAATAATGTTCTAACTTGTTACACCTTTAAAAATGATCCAGTAACTTGAAAAAGAAGGTAGCACAGTCAAAAAATAAATAATATTTAAATTTTATTTTAAATAGCAAAAAATGATTATAAAATAATATTTTTTAAATTTTTTAATCATTAATATATATATATATTCATATATAACGATATAATTACTTAAACTCAAATAAAAAAAATATTCACTTATATCACCAAATTGAAAAACAAAAAAAAATAATAACCACATTATACTTTTATAAAACACGGTTATTTAATGCTATAATATGAAGACACAAAAGTGTTTGCAAGCAGAAATTCAAACAGAAAAATTCAACAAAGTCAAACATTATACAAATCTAACAAATTTTCTTTTGTAAAAACCTTTAAAAGTTGAAAAGTATGTTTTTAATTTTTTCTTTTATTTTTTTTTCTTATTTTTAATCCAAATATTACGTATTATGTGATATATTATTAAAATATCACATAACTTTTTATAATTAAAGAACGAAATAAATAACATCATTCATGAAAAAAATAAATGTCAATATTAAATAAAAAAATCTTTAAATACCAAACTGATAATAATGTAAAATTTAAAAGACTAAAATACTATATAAATCTTTTAATTTTTATTTTTTAAAATGAAGAATAATTTGATACATTGTAAATGAAAAAAAAATATTAAGCAGCGGTAGAATTATGACAAATGTCCTAATAATTTTAAGAACTACAATGGTTATAAGTAACATTATATTTATAGGTAATTTATTTTCTTTTTCTATAAAATTATTTAAGTTTATTTTATATAAAATTTTATAAATTTTAAATTAAGCGAGCTATTGTGACTTCGCGGGCTACCCGCGGTTATATCCATTAAACTCGCGAGTTTAACGGTCCGTACTAAAAATCTCACAATTTACACGAAATTCAATTTTTGATGTCTAAAATTCATACGAATCACAGATTAAACGGGTAACCCGCGGACCTTAGTCCGTATACCACCTCTACACTGCAGAGTGGGATACAGACTCGTAGCATGATCAGTGAGGTGACAAGCAAGATATCTGTTGCAAAATAGTACCTTGAGCCAGCTCTTAACGGAACAAATTAAAAAAACAAAAATCAAACATATCAAAATCGATTGTTTAATTATTAAACATGTTAACTTTTTAGTTATGAATATTAAAATAAAATAAAAATTAAATCTTACATATAATTAGAGACGAAATTAAAATTAAATATTAATAAGGGTTGAAATATTAGATTATTTAAAAAAATATAAAGACTTATTAGATATTTAAACTCAAAATTAAACACGAATAAGTGACTTTAGTGATCAAGGAAATTATTGTTATCCTTGTGATTCCGAGTTCAACCATTGCGTATGTAAGAGTATGAGCGTTCATTGTCAAATACTTAAAAGAATTTGTATATATACTACCTTACATTTACCATAAAATTATAATAAAAAACTCAACATTCAGAAGATAACTTATAAGTTGTCTAATATTTAAACTTGCAATGACCTAAATTGTAATTAGACTAAACATTTGAGAACACGTACTTATTATTCTTTAATTCGACTACTACTTAATTAAATATTTTTTAAATTTAAATATTTTTTAAATTTAAATATTTTTTTAAATTAATTAAAATATAATTAAATTAAATTATATATAATATATAAATTTTAACAGAAGTTGAAGTTCATCAGACCCTAAAAGAGCTCATCCCTATATATAATTTAAAATTTAAGTATTAAATTATACCTTAATAGATAGTTTAGATACCAAATTCATAGTTTACCCGGTTTATTTTTATGTGTGGACAGGTGACAGACTCTGAGAGAGAGAGAGAGAGAGAGAGAGAGAGAGAGAGAGAGAGGTATTGGGCTCAACTCAATGTCTAAAGTATTATTTAATATACTAATTTTTAATATTTATAATATTATAACATTACTTAATTCTAATTTAAATGATTTTTTATATTGATATATATATATATATATATTTCGTGTTTTTATATGTAATTTACATATATAATATAAAGTTGATGGACTCGACTTAAACTTGAAAATTAATATACTAATTACTAAAAATTTTGAGTTATTCCAATTATATTTTACGACTCGATTTAAACTTAAAATTTTTTCAAGCTAAATCGAATCTAATAAAAAAATTTGATTTTTTGAATCGAGTTTTATTCACCCTTACTTGTGTTCTATTTTCCCATTTCTTGCATGAATCTGTTCACCTTCACCATCATGATTAACCTTGGCTTAATCCTCTCTTTACAAGTAAACCTCGCTCATTAAGCAAACCCTGTTTTATCACACTTTTCTTTTGGGTTAATCCATTTCAGAAGGGACCGTACAAAAGCTGTGGCGTAAACCAGGAAAAATGGCAGAAGATAAATTCAAAAGAAAGCGTGTAATGGGGCAACGTAAAGCGAATGAGGGTATCCCCACCTGATCCCTCTCTCCTTCACTGCACCACCTAGGGCTATGCCTAGGCCTATGCCTGCGACTCTAGACTTATGCAAATATTCTCTAACGTTATAGTTTCTATTTCAAATATATATTGATTAGTTAAGTTTCCCTTCAAAGTAACTATTAAATAAATATTATTTTATAATTATTTTAAACTATCGAAAGAAATTATCAATTAATTATATTAAAAAATATATTGATTTGATCATTAATAAGATAAATTACATGTTTGACTGTGTTTGTGGGCTATAAACAATTTGAGTTAAATTTAAGTATTGCTTTACTCGATTCAATTTGAAAACAAGACTCGTAACATTGTGAGCATAAATTATCAAGATCTACTTGAATTCGAAAGAAATTCGACTAAAAAGACTCACGAACTTATAATTTTTATAAATTATTTTATAAAAAGTTCACGAGTTGCTCGATACATCACTTGGAAGTTCACATATTTAATATTGTCAAGATTAATTCGAGGTTAAAAAACTTGATTCAAAACATTACCAGACTTAGTTCGATAAAAGCTCAAACTCGATTTCGGTTCAAGTTCGAACCTTAAATTAATGAGGATTTTATATTGTGTTTTAAAAATACAATATATGCTAATATTGTTGATAATTTAATCTAAAGATTAGAAATTTAATATATTATTTTTTTCGATTCAGATATCAAGTATCTCATTTTGACTCGTTAAAAACTTTAATAGAATATATTCAATATGAGTATTAATCAAACTTTGACCGGATCAAACATAAATAACTCGAAATTAGTCTCGTTTGGTATAAAACCCTACCTTTTACGTCAAAAACAATAGTAACTCATTTTCCTTATCTTCTTCATTTTCTTTTTGTCGACTATCATGTCATTTTCATTATGTGGTCGTTCGATCTTAAATTTAATGGGTCGGTTCATTTCGACTCATTGAGTTTGAATCTGTTGGTTGTTTCACCAGAAAATGTCCTTAAACCCGTGAATATCAACTGAAATGTTTTGACTTCCTCACTGTCAATCTCAAATTCATGGACTTCAAAACAATTTCTGACAAAATGGAGGTCATATTCGGACTCACGATGTTAAGGTGAAGCGACCTATGAAATTTAAAACCAAACCACCACCATTTACAGCAGTTGACAGTGGTCGATGGTGGCATTCGACCACCTTCTGTTTTTATTTAATATTTTTAATTATTTTATATTAAAAAATATCACGTCGTTTATATGTTAGAGAGAAAATGGAGAGGAAATAAAATAATTCAATATGTAAGTTGAATGAGTATATTGAACAAATTAAAAGTTGTGCGAGGAAAATAAGAAAGAGAATGTAGATCAGCGAGGAATATACGAAAACGAGCCGGTTCCGTTCCTCTGAGAAAGCAAATTTTTCAAAGCTCACTTTCAAATATATAAAAACCTAAAGTTGAGAGGGAAAGTAAGTCGCATACCCCGGGAATCCCAAAAGTACAAGAGGAAAAATCCCCAAAAATCTGATAAACGAAGAAACTGTGATGCAGTCGAACGAGTTTGATGGGAACGCGGCCTTTTCCGGGGGCGGTTTCATGCCTTCTCAGGCCACTCAGACCACCCCCGACCGCCCATCCTCTGCCTCCAAAGTATAATCTTCTTTACCCTATACTTTTATCATTTTCTTTTGTATTTCCTCATCTTTCTCAAGATTTTATTGTCTTTTCAGTTGAGTTTATTATTTTCATATAATAGTTCCTGTGCGTGTTCAGGGAATTACCTTTCGCTTCTTTGCTCATATTTGTTTGGGTTGATTTGTTGGTTTGACGCTTAAGTAAATGTTTTCTTTTAAGTTCAATTGCTTGAAGTATAAACGTGATTTTGTTATTTGTTCACTGTAGTTCTATTGAACTCCAAGGTTTTATTATTATTAACGTATTCTTTTTGAAATGTTCAGAACAGCGACGCGCGCTGTTTGCTTCCACTTACAGTGAAGCAGTTGGTGGATCTCTCTAGAGGTGGAGAATCTGATATTTCCATTGAAGGTGTTGATGTCAACAATGTAGGATTTGATCCAATTGTTTTATCATTTGCATGAACAATTACTATTTTTCAGAATACATTTGAAGTTTGAATTTGTTTCTTTTTGCTTTTGTTTGTTTTTAGATTGTGTTAGTGGGAAAGGTATCCAAAATAGACAATGCTGTTTCAGAATGTACTTTTAGAGTTGACGACGGCACAGGATGGGTTGAATGCACCAAATGGTTAATTTCTCTTTCTTTTTCTTGTTCTGTTTATTTTTTAGTATTAGAATGCTTTGGTTTACTAACTTTACATTATACTACTATTTTTTCTTTTATTTTTGAGTTTTGTCTAGGGTTCATGAGCATTTAGACTCAGTTGAAGTAGATGCGATCTCGTAAGTTATCTTGCTTTGCACTTCTAAGTTGCTTCATGAATATTGTAACTTGGAAAGACATTTAGGGTTTTTGTATATCATGACATTAAAATGTCTTGTTCATCACAGGGTTGGAATGTATGTTCGTGTCTATGGTCAGTTAAAAAGCATTCACAGTAGAAGGACTGTGCACACCTTTTCAATTCGGTATGAATTCAAAATTTTACTTATATATCAAAGGTTAAAGTATAGTAATGGTCACTGAACATTTCTGAAGCTTGCATTTAGGCCCCTCAACTTTTAAAACTTGCAATACAGTCCCCCCAACATTTAATCCACTTGCAATATGGTCCCCACACCTATGAAAATTAGGGTAAATAATATAAATGATCACTGAACTTTTCAGGTACTTTAATTTAGGTCCCCTAACTTTTTAAAACTTACAAAACATTCTTCAATTTCATTCTAAACCCTAAATTCTAAAATAATTCAATTACATTCTAAAACCCAAATTCTAAAATATTTCAATTTAAGGAGGAATATACTAGATTATCTTTAAGAACGTGATAGCGTTTTGATTTTTTTACTTTTGTGAAGAAAAAAAATACACTCCCTCCTCGTAAATGTAAATTTAGTGACCTTCAATAATTTAAATATAAAAAATGATCATGGAAGAAATTGAATAAAAAAAAACACAATCTCTCAATGAAAAAATTAAGAATCAAAATCCCCAATTGACATCCTTATAATTTTTATTTATTTCAATTATAATTAGTTTTTTAATAGTTTGATGTGATTATAAGATAGTATTTATTCAAATTTTTTAATTTATCATTAATATAGATATACCCTACTAACACAATTTTTTGAATTTAAAACTTTTAAAGAAAATAACATTTTTTACCTATGAAACCACTTAACGAGTTATAATATAATTTTGTTAAGTGTATTAGAAAATTTAAAAATAGATCGTGCTATAACTAAAAGAATATGTGACCATGGAATAGAAAGTTTACGTACGTTACAAAAACATGGCACAAACCCCATCTCTTTTGAGTTGATTGTTATCATCAACTTAGGGTATATTATATTAAATTACTGATTTTTTTATTTTATTTTTAAAGTAGTCAACTTCAGTGTTTATTTTTTATTGTGTTTTTTATGATTTTATTAAATAATTTTTCTACAAAATATATTCGATGTAATAAGTAAATAAATATTTAATTATCATCGTAATATTTATATTTTAATTATAATAGAAATAATAAAAAAATAAAATATATTTATACATCATTACTATAATTAACATAACTCATATATAAAATTTTGACTCTGCTATTTATGTAGTCTTAATATTTATATGAAAGATATAAAATATATTAACACGTATAATTAGATATAAAAAATACACAAATAATTAGAATTATATTTATTTTTAAATAAATGAATTATTATCATATATTCTTACTATTGAAAAATTTTCAAGTCTTTAAATTAATATTAAAAAATTATCATATGTTTTTAAATATAAAAAGTAAATTAATTAATAATTTAGTGACATTGCGTCGTTTATAAAAAAGACGGGAATTGAAGTATTTTAGAGTTTGGGTTTTAGAATGTAATTGAATTATTTTGGAATTTAGGGTTTAGAATGAAATTGAATTACTTTGGAATTTGTGGTTTAGAATGAAATTGAGGATTGTTTTGTAAGTTTTAAAAGTTGGGGGACCTAAATTCAAGTTCCTAAAAAGTTTAGTGACCATTTATATAATTTATCCTAATTTTCATAGGTGCGGGGATCATGTTGCAAACGGATTAAATGTTGGGGGACTGTATTGTAAGTTTTAAAAGTTGGGGACCTAAATGCAAGTTTCAGAAATGTTCAGTGACCATTACTATATTTTACCCTATATCAAATTATAAATTCTTACATGATATTTGATCTTTTCACCCTCTTATTTATTTAATTTTTATTGTGCGAGAGAATGGCTTTAGTGGCTTTATTTTTTTATTTGTGAATTAAAACTTTCAGTTGGTTTCTATTAGTTCCATATGTTGTATGGAATGAAACTTCTTATCCGAGTTGTTATTTGATTCTGCTTTTAAAATTTCATCATGTCAAATTTTTGGATGTTGTACTTAGAGTTCAAGCTTTGCATTTCATTGTTGCTTTCAGGCCCTTATTTATTCTAATGAGATTACAATAGCTTAGAACCTTGTTGTTTTCAGGCCTGTTACTGATTATAATGAGATTACAAACCACTTCATTGAGTGTATCTATGTTCATTTCTACAACACTAAGATGAGGGTAAGAGACTGAGAGTTGATGCTCTAGTATGCAAAATTACATTCCAGCTTATTTGAATGTAAATGTGTATTAATTGTTAGGAGCGATTTGTTGTATGTAGGGTTGCATCAACACTCAGCCTGGGATGACAAATTCTGTTAGTGGCATGACTGCTCAGCCTCAAGTGGCAAATTCAAATTTTGGCGACCCAGGAAAGGGATACAGCTATGAAGCTAACCAGACAAGCCAGGTGAATGAACTAAATTGCAGAGTACCTTTCTAAGTTGTTTGATTTACTTGATCCTGATCTCATCTTTTCCCCCCTCCTCTCCTGGCCAGTATAACAATGATGAAGAACAGATCCGTGCTCTTAGTTCAATGGTCTTACAATACTTGCGTCAGCCAGCATGCATGTGAGTTGTGTATTATATTTTGATGAACTGATTAATTTGGTTGAACTCAAATGGTTGTTTTCTTTTTTTCTAGTTCAAGCTGAGTAATTGATCACGTTAAACTGAACTTCTATTGTCCTAGAGCTTGCAGATCTGAACGCCTGTTGCATGTTATGTCCAGGATTTTAGTCACTGATGAATTGATGTTAGCTTAAACAGTTGAGCTATCTACCTCTCGCCTGCCTTCAACAAGAATCTATAAAAACAGATTGTTTTATACACTTCTTTTTGCATTTCTCTACTATGCATTATTTGTTCTACGCTTTCTAAACATTGCAAGCCTTTCTTAGTTCTTCAATTGCATCTATCCGTTACATCAAAAAATTTCATATCTTGTTCTGGTAGAGATTCTAACAATTGACAAGCAAATAAAATTGGTAGTGAAGACTAATATAGTAAAGCCTGGAAATTTCAACTTCTATGTGCACTTTTGGGTGCTTTTGTTTTTTCAGTATTCTTGGGATATTCCTAGGAGATATCATCACCCTTTTTCATTATTTTTTTATGTTACTTTGAAATGGTATCATAGATATTTGGTCTTGCTTGTTAGACTGGAATGTTGAGTTTCAGTTATGTTTTCAGTGCATTTGAGATGGGGGTAAGCTCTGTTGTCGTAGCTCGGGAACTAAATATTTCAGTGGATAAAGTCAGGTGCGTCTCTTCCACTGATTGTTCAATCACGCAAACACTAATTTAACTGTACTCATAAACAATAAGCAAACTCTATATTTTGTTGTTTGACAGGCAAACTTTAGACTTCCTTGCATCTGAGGGACTCGTTTACACAACCACCGATGATTACTTCAAATTTACTGATGCCTGAGATATGCCGACGTGATGCAGAATGTCAGTACTTATTTCTTAGTCTTAATGATCTGCTTTTGCTTAATACTGCCTGTGCATGTGATGCAATAACTAAACATAACAATAATGACAGTCTTTAGAGCAAAACTTGCGTTAGTTCTCGGTATTAATGCTCTGATTTTGGTTAAACTATCTATCTATGTATCAAGAAGTATGTTTATGCGATGTAAAAATGAAATTCTAATGTCAGTCTTCAGAGCAAAACATTGTCTTGTACCTTCATTCCAAAAAAAAGCCTGAAAATCTTGTAGTCTGTTCCAAATAGGCTGGTTTTGTCGTGCAGTCATTGGTGTAAACCACTGTCACGTGTTCCCTGGCCATTGCTCTGATTAGGGTGAATAAAACATGATTCTTAGAATTTGAGACTTTGGTTTTTTGGTAATTGTGTGTAAAGGTAAATTACATGTTTAGTACATAAACTATTAGTTTTTGTTTGTTTTAGTATCTAAACTTTTAATTTATCAAAAATTATACCTAAATTTTAATTTTTATTTCATTTTAATATCTTGCTGTTAAAAAATAAAAGTTTAGGTTCTAAAATAGATTAAATTTATTGTGTAGGTCTTAATGCATTAAGGTTCTAACTGCAAATACTAAAGTAAAATAAAAATTAAATATTTTGTATGATTTTAAAAAATTAAAAGTTTAAATATTAAAATTAATAATTTATGTATTAAATGCGCATTTTACCCAAATATATATGAAACGTCCTTCACTTGCAGTGTTGGGGCTTTGGCTCTAGTTGAAGTAGCAGAGAGGCAGGCAACCTGTGCCTGTACACCCCCACGTGAATGAGTGCATGATACCACGAGTGATTAATATATTATATACCAGCCACCAATAAGCAGTTGATTTAGTTGGAAGATGTATTAGATTTTTATGTAAGATTAAAGATTTAAATATGAATTGTCCGTCCAGTTCAGTTGGTAGAATGCAAGGGTAGAATGCAAGGCTCTTAATCTTGTGGTCGTTGGATTAAGTCCTATGGTGGGTAATTTATAATTGGAGGTCTTCTACGGAAACTATTTTCAACCTGACGTTGGGGGTAACTTATTATCTTACCTCTCTTTATCTCATTACATATGGGAATAAGGTCTAAAAAATTAAAGATTTAAATACTGAAAATTATGAATATAGTAAATTAAGTTGATAGGATTATTCGTGTCTCTGTAATATTCTATCTATATCAGATACAGAAGATTATAAAATTAAAACATCCTATATACCAGCCCATGATATCTTAAATTTGGGTGTATATAAAAAGATATAAATTCACAATCATCCCAGTCCCACCAACCATGTGCTGCATAGCAGAAACACACATCATCATTCAATTTGTTGCTAAAGACCTGCTGTCTATTGAATTCTATTTCTTTATTTTTTTGACATCCAGTTTATTATTAATTTATTATTTTTACTATTTAAATCTATATTGGCATTAATCACATTCACAAGCATGATTACTATAATCATTTATCTTATATAAGTTAGTACACTTTTACTGTGTAAAACAATTTTAATTTTATATACATTTACGATCGTAAAAATATATGGTTCATATTAATTCTTTATTTTATTCATAGCATATTTTTTGTTCATCAATAATCTTAAACCTGTATAAAATTAAAAAAGAACGTTCATTGTCTACTTGGATTCTATCCCTCTTACATATATGTATGATAATAATTAATATAGGGTAAATTACACCGATCATCATTAAATTTTACTCTTTTATTTCACTTACTGTACTTTAAATCTGTTCAATATTCTCATTGAACTTAATACATTTGTTTTTTTGTCACTTTATCTTTTTCTCACCAACGTCGTTATAATTGTTATATAGATGCAAAACGACATCATTTTGGTGAAATGTTCATTTTTTTTAAAAATGTATCATTTTTACGTCATTGACTATTAACACCTCATTTATAAATTATATTTTTTATAAAAAAAAGTTATAAAAGAATTAGGTCTGGGTGGCTCTTCTATTTAGGGTCAAAATATACATGTGATTCAATTAAGATTTACATAATAAATTTATAGATTGACCATCAAGAATAACGATAGTAAGATTTGAACTTAACCTTACAAACTCAAATTCATGAATCTCAATCACTTATACTAACATTCCTTGACATTTATAAATTATATGCTATGAATTGTCCTTTTTTTATTAATTAAAGGCAAAAGGGTAACTTTTGCCCTTATAGTAGATTCAATTTATCATTTTTGTCTCTATCTTATTTTCGCATTAAATCAGCCATCGAAGTTATTCAATTGTATCGTTCTATACCTTATCTCTAACTTAAAATCCTAAATTATAACTTTTTTACCTCTAAACGCTAAATCTTAAACGCTAAGCAGCAACTTAATGTTTATGATTTAAAGTTTTAAGTTAGGGAAATAGTGTAGAATGACGTAATTAAATAATTTTAATGACTAAATTAATACGAAAATATGATAAAAACGAAAATAATAAATTAAATCTACCACACGGACGAAGTTGATTCTTAATCCTTAATTAAACAACCGATCAACGAGTATTAGTATTTACTCGGTCCATGCATGCCTAGGCTGAAGTATAAAAGTCATGTGCTCTGCAAAGTAACTCCCGTTTTATATTGTTGTAAATTGAGCAAAGCAAAGCGACGGTGAGTGTTATCGCTAGGGATGAGTACGAATCCAAATTCGATAGGTTTCGATTTGATCGGATCAGTTTTTTTTTAAAGAATTGGGTTTAAACTGAGTTGGATCGGGTTTTATAGAGAATAAGTTTTGGTCAAGGTTAATTTTTTTTTACTCAACCCAATCCGAAAAATAATATTAAAATACAATATATATATATATAAGGATAATTACAATAATAATTTTTTTATTTTTTTTCAATTGAGTCTCTATTTATTAAATAAAATCAATGATTTTATATTATTTCGGGACATGTCGGGTCAGAGTATGTTTTTATCTTAAAAATCAGGTCGAATCAAATAGAATTACTCTAAATTCGGATCGAATCGAATTTCAGGTAGAAATATAAAATTTTTGTGTTGAATCGGGTTAATTGGAAATCGACTCAACTCGATCCATACCCATAATTAATTACCATCCCCAAACATAATATATTATATTTTAAAAATAAAATAATTAAATTAAACCGATAATTGAGGCGTGATATATAAGAATTAGAAAGGACAGAAAGTGAGAAATTTTACCGTGCGACAACCTTAATATACGACAATGTTATTATTTTTTTAACAAAAACCAGTAAAAAAACCTAAA